>NC_133101.1:57302295-57620516 GCF_022965805.1 Primulina eburnea
CCAGGAAGAAAAAGGAATCGGCTAACACAACGAGAGAGAGACAAAAACAACTCAACTACGCACAAAATTCTACAGACAAAATCTGCAAAAATACTCTCTGCAAAATTTTCAATCTTCAAGCATTAGTTTCAAGCGTTTCAGTATATTTCTAGCATTTTACGTCTTCTCATTCTAGATTTCAGCAACAATTTATTATATTTTTCATGTCATTAATGAATTCCTACAGTTTTGTAAATTCAAAATCATGTCAGGGGTTTATTTGCATCAATTTCCAATAGTTTTCTTTATTTTTGGCATTGCATTTGTTTTAGGAGACTATAACTGACGGTCGAATTTAGAATTCACGTCGTTTGATTATTTAGAAGTTAGATTTTATCATTTTCACACAAATCGGTGCACTTCGCACCTGGCACGCCCGCAACACCAAATATTGTGCAAACAAGACGGATATCTTATTTGGGTCATCCATGAAAAAGTATTATTTTTTATGCTTAGAGTATTACTTTTTATTGTGCATATAGATAGGGTTGACCCGTCTCACAAATTAGGATCTGTGAGACGGTCTCACATGAGAACCACTCTATAATATATGGAGTGACTTGGGGAGGGTTTTAATAGGATAACAAAGATAATTATTAAATAAATATTTTGGTGTGCTGTAAAATAGTTACTCTAATAGACTCAAACTATGATAGAGATAGTATAGATACTTATAATATGTGTGTTATATTATTTTTTTTTATAAAATATCTGTGCTGGAAGGATATTGATTGGCTAATGCTTGATATTTTTGAATGAGGATGATTCCAAATTTGGAACGATTGATACTTAATATTTAATATTCACAATTTCTTGTTTTTTAAAAAAGCTCGATACTGATAATTTATATGAATTTGGACATCCTATTTTAGGAGAAATATTTCTAACGTGCGTGCAAAATAAGTGCGTATCAACGGAGGTTCTGGGCTGATTTATCTTGGGGACGGATTTGGAAACTTGGACCAAGAATGATTTCCTTTACACAAACTATATCCTGAGTGATTTATGTGATGATCTATACGACTACTACGACAATTCTAACAAATCCGCAAAAGAGATTTGGGAAGAACTTCAAAGAAAATAATGACAGTGAGGAGTTTGGATCGACAAAAATATATCGCCAGTCGTTATCTCAAATTCCAAATGATGGATGACAGATTGGTCGAGATACGATTAGATGAACTCCAAAAGATAGCCCATAGCATCATCTCCGAATGTATGACTTTAAATGAACACTTCCATATTGGTCTCATGATTGATGATTACCCCCTAGTTGGAAAGATTTTATGAAAGATTTTAAAATTTTCTCGGGCACAAGACAGAAAAAATAATTCATTGGAAAGTTTGATGACCCGCCTTAGGATTGAGGAACAAGCCCGTGAACATGACCAAAATGAGGAAGTATTTGTTGTTAACAACAACAATACTACCATAAAATCCACTCATGTTTTGAAACCGATGAAGAATTTTCTGAAGAATCAAAATAAGGTTCGTTGCAACATAAAGTGCAAGAATACTCACAATGGAAAAAGTCCTTATTTGAAGGATGATTCATTTAAATGTTACAAATTGTAACAAACCTGGTCTCTTGGCACACAATTGTCGAAATAAAGATGGTTGATGCTCTGGAAAGGCTCGAGTCATCTTTGGATTCAGGTGGAAGAGAGGACCAAAACAATACCAGATTTCAAGTTGCTCTCAGCAAACTGAGTAGAGCCCAGATAGAAGTTATATATAGTTCATCTCCCCGGACTAGGTTTCAGGTCACCTGACCAGGGTCTCCCCCTATCAAGAATCAAGATCATCTCGCCCGACTAAGGTTCATTTTTCCCGACCAGTGTTCGTCTCCCTCGACCAAGGTTCAGGTCACCCGATCAGGGTTCTAAATGCGGGAGATATAAGGCTCCGATACTTTATATAACACTGGAAGACATGAGGTGTAACGTCCCGAAAATTTGAAGATCCACGTAACCACATGAATGCAAGTTATGAAATTTCTTATGTATTTTAACTAAATTATTTTAATCGCATAAATTGATTATGTAGACTTGTTTACATGTTTCAAATGTAATTTATACACAAATGCATAAAAACTGTGTTTTAATAAAGGAAAATATTTTTATTAAATGATTATTTTAATTATTTAATATATGATATATTTTAATAGGTATTTTCGAAATGAGGTATTTTGAGGTGTTTTTACTCGCCGAGTCGTATTTTAAACCGACAATCAATATTTGACGAAAATAAGGATTTTTTGGAGGCTCGGCTATTATTTTCGAAAAGAAACCTAAAAAAATATTTTAAATATTATCTAATGGCCTAATGAGCCTATTATACTAGGTTAATAAGCCTAAACTTAGACCATGTATTTTTATATCAAATAATCAAGCTTCCAAGCTCTTTTATTTCAATATCACTCACTCCCATCCAAAGGAAACACAAAGACTCTTCCTCCATCAACCTACACGATCACACACCACACAACCAAGGCTTCTCACGTTATTTTTGAAGGAAAATTCAGCAAAAGGTCATCGCTCCACCAATGTTCCTCATCTACAGCTAATACGAAAGTCACAATTCATGATCAATAAAAAAGAGGATCTGAATTCAATAAAAAAAGGAATGTATACATATAAGATGAAATAAAAATGTTAAAATTTATGTTCATGAAAAGCTATTTTATTAAAAGTATTTTTATTGTTGCATGTGGATGTATATATCTTATATGCTATCATGTTTAAATTTTGCTGATACATTAGATTCACTATGTGTGATCGATGCAGGTGAGCATGATATTGATGGAGGACTTGATGGTTGAACTAGCTGGACTGAAGGTGTACACAACCCGAGGACTGTCGCTATTTTTCGCAAAATTACGTTTATGATTTAAGTTTACTTTAAAAATTTTATGACTTATGATGCTTTTAAGAGATTTTGAGGGATTGTGATGTTTATGCTTTATTTTTAAAAATGCTAGTTTTAGGTTTGGTTGACGATTTACGTTTCCATGTTTTGAATTACATTTTTGGGATTTTAAATAATTAGTTGATAAGTTTATTTTTAAACAGTGCAAAATATTTCGATATATATGTATGTGGTTCAGCCAAACGATTTAACAAAAAAATTTCTAGTACATGTTAAAGAAAAACGAATAGTGAACGTTTCATGAAGTTCCAGACACTTTATTCAAAGCTTGGGAGGCATAAGGCCTCAATTACTTTAAAGAAGAAAATACAATTATTATTTTAAACTTTTCCGATAATAAATTATTTTGATTTTATTTTGTCTCTCTAATAAAATATTTATCTACATTCCTTATATCAAGAGAGTGTTTTCTTCTAATAAATTATCTAATTTTGAATTTTCATGTATTTTTTCCAATTTTTTATATCAAATAATTATATCAATAATTTTAAAATTAATATATATATTGCATCCATTTTAATCACTCCATTTTTTTCAATTTTTCTATTCATTAATTTCAAAATTCAAGCATGGATTCTTTTTCATTAACAATTAAGTCATACACTTAGTCACAGTCCTAATGCAAAATAGACATAATATATATAATATAATACTTGAATAATCGAGTGAGACTTCAAAAAAACAAGAAAAATAAAATGGAGTGAGACACGAAGTCTGAACGAGTCAAACAAACAAAATAAGAAGACTATAGGAAAAAGCATGAAAGCATCAAATAGATTAATCAAAATAAAATCCGAGGACAAAAAAACATGAAAATTAGATATGATAATAGAATTGCTGAATTTAATTGAAGAAAGAAGCAGTAAAAAAAATTAAATAAAAAGATACTAAAAGATTCGAAAATCATACAAGAAAATGATTAAAAAACTAAATCAATAATATTTATTATTGAATAAATTGTCAAAAAGATACATGTCTATACTAATTTACAAATTTACGATCAATATTAATAATATAATTAAATTCGTTACCTACGTGCTTTGCTAGTAATGTGTACACACGCACATACATACTAGTATATAAAGTGGCGGAATCACATAGTTGAATGGTTGATTTACTGATTTAAATCTATGTTTAGATCGCAAGACCATAAACATATATAAGCCAATTTCGAGTTAAAGGGGAAAAATACGACTTTAAGGCACACGATAATAATTGGGCAGAATGGAATATCAATCTTCTCTGGATCAAAAGTTCAATCTACAATGAACAAGAATATAACTTAACTATATGCATACAATCTGGAAATGCCAAAAACTTATGTGAGACGGTCTCAACGCTCACGGATCGTATTTTGTGAGACATATATCTTATTTAGGTCATCATTGAAAAAATATTACTTTTTATTGTGAATATCGGTAGGGTTGATCCGTCTCATAGATAAAGATTTGTGAGACCGTCTCACAAGATACCCCCTCTTTAGAAAAAACCGTCTAAAACTAATATTGTTATTTTTTTAAAAAAAAACACAACGTTATAATAATTCTCAAAACTAACTTTTTATAAATAATTAATAAAATGAATTATTTTTGTTACGACTTTGATTTATTTAATCAAATTTTCATAAAATAATATTAAATTTAGAATAAACTTTTTATTTCGTGATTAAGTTAAATAAATGTCTCAAAAATCTTACAATTTCGCAGATAATTTTCAATCAATTTAAGAAACTTTTAAGAAAAAAAGTCCAGTGATAATGGTTTTTTTTTTTTTTTTTTCTTTTTCTTTTTCCTTTTTAATATACAAATTTTATAAAAAGTTTTTTTTTTGAAAATCTTCTGAAAAACACGAGGGTTTATCGAGCAGCCTTCATCCATCCTCTTCAAGAAGAAGCAGAAAAAATGAAGATAAAGAGATAAGTGGGCATCAATGGGGCTTCAATCTTGTGCGTCCAAATTATATCCATTTTCAATCCTCAAACCCCTCACCAGTTCTCCCCAAATTTCCAAATTCTTGATCCCGTACCACTTCCGGCGGCGTTCATTTCCGCTTCATGCTAGAGCACGAGCCTACGCCTCTGCCGCTCCTCAACTAGCTACTAAAACCTCCGATGTCACCAGCCCAGATGATGTTAAGGGTGAATTACGTTCCTCCAACTCTACTAAGTTTGTTCACTGTTTATTCTGGTGCCTTTTAGTTGTTTCTTTAATGATGTTCAATGATATCTACTTTCCTGTTTTATATTTTTATCTTTATTTTTGTTTCATATTGGGTCCCAGACTCCCGGTGATCTTATTTCAGCTCAGAACTGTAGTTTTCCCGAGTTTCATGTGTATTCACAGCAATTTGTATGCCTTGTTTTTGTTTTTTTGCATTTTTTGATCTTGGGTCTTGGTGATTAATAGAAGTGAAGGTGTCTCAATGGAAAGCGGCAATTGATTACAAGTGGATGCGGGAGAACAAGGAGGCCGTTGCGGCCAATATCAAGAATCGCAAATCACAAGCTAATCTAGATCTTGTTCTTCAGCTTTATGATAGTTTATTGAATGCTCAAAAGGTCAAGTTTCCATTTTTCATTCTTCCTAGCAATTTCAACAGCAACTTTGTCTAACCTTATCTGTGCCAGCTATTCATGTTTCCCCAGTTGCTTCTAGGTGTATGGCTTATGAGATTCATGCTCATGGAAAATAGATACAACCCAGAAAAGTTATTTCTTCGGCATTTTCACCTGTAAAAGGGTTACACATGTTAAGCAGTAATCTTATGCAATGTGATGATGATCAAACAGTCGGTTTTCTCAAGCTTAGACCTGGCTTAAATTTTCCCTTTTTACAACCTAAGAATACATTTGCCGGTTGCTTTTTGTATTTTAATGCGATCAACTTTAAATATCTGAAATACTCTACTCTTTCCCTAGACCTGCATTTTCCACAACTTTTATATGTTTTCAAATATCGATAGCACAATGACATTCACAGGTGAACAAGTAGACCTGCATTTTACACAACTTTCATGTGTTGTTACTTGTTCCTCTGTGAATATTCGTTACTCCTGTACATGCATGCCCGAGTGTTTTTCTTTTCGTTATATTGGCTGACGGCATCTAAACCTCAAAGTAATATGAAGCGTTGTATTTTTCATGCATTCACTGCAGGGCAGAAATTTATAAACTGTATCTTGAAAATAAGGTGATGATAGATTTCACATGCTTCATAAGTCCTTGCATGTCACGAATTCTCTGATGCTAATGGGGGATTAGTAATCCAAAAATAAAAATAAATCCTATTTTTGTTTTTTTAGAATGAACTATGTCATATGTGTTATAACAAACAACTATTTTGAAAAAATGGATAATTAGCTTGTGACATTATGATAGGTTAGTTTCTTCAGCTAATTGTTGCTCACAGATAGCAGGAAGTTGAAAGACTTCGCGCAGAGAGAAATGCAGTTGCAAACAAGATGAAAGGAAAGCTGGAGCCTGCAGAACGTCAGAAACTCATAGAAGAAGGTACATTACCAATTGCATTGCTATTGTATTTGAAATACTGGGTTCTAGGATTCCATTTATTCATTCTAAGTATGTTTATCCAGGTAAGAATCTCAAGGAAGGGCTTGTTTCCCTGGAAGAAGACCTTCTTAAACTTACAGACGAAATTCAGCAGGAAGCACAATGTGTGCCAAATATGACACATCCAGATGTCCCATTAGGCGGAGAAGATTGTTCTACTGTGAGAAAAGTGGTAATTTTTCGTGCTTTGGTATTTCCTCTGCAGTAAATTGCTCGACTACTCCTGTCTCGCTTGCTCTCTATTTGCAAACTTTATCATTTATGGTTGCAGGTCGGTCAGCCACGTGAGTTTAGTTTCCCTGTCAAGGATCATGTCCAGCTTGGAAAAGACTTGGACTTATTTGATTTTGATGCTGCCGCGGAGGTAACCTCTTTAATCATTTAGTTCAAATGTTTGAATATGAAGCTGATTCACTTGTTGATTAGGTGCCAAGTTGGTGGGTGTCAGCTAATTATCTCAAATTTGATTCCCCTCATTAAATTATTACTTTTTTGGGTTAACTTCTTACATGATGCTGGACTACTTGGTGAATAAAATAATGACAAATAATCTGAACCTAGAGTAAAGACTTTACTCATGGAAGGTACTAGAGGGCTCTTAAAAGATGCTTATGAAGCATATGTTAAAAAAGAAAGGCCTCAGAAGGGAAATTACATGAAATATATATTTTTTAAAATCTGTCGTATGAAGTCTTTGGTTGAATAATAAAGTCGCCTGCTCATTCAATAGATCCATCCTTGATTTGACCTGCGTCATTCTGCCTCTATCTGTTAATTATGTGTGGCTCAAAATAGCTCTCTATGAACCTTCAGTTCTTAGTTGAAACTTTAGTTTTATTCGTTGAAGTCCAGACTGCATCTGATGGTTCCATGGTGGTTTTCCTGCTTTCAAGTTAATATTACCATATGCTTGTGGTTTCGTTTACGCTTAATGTATCTGTTGGATCTTTTACAGGTTAGTGGTTCGAAGTTTTATTACTTGAAGAATGAAGCAGTTATGCTTGAGATGGGACTCGTGAACTGGGCAGTATCAGAAGTCATGAAAAGAGGCTTCATGCCTCTTACAACACCAGAAATTGTCCGATCTTCTGTTGTAGAGAAATGCGGTTTCCTGCCCAGAGGAACAAACACTCAGGTGCCAATTCATGCCATCGAACACTAGTCTTCATATTGGGAAATATTTGAGTCTTCTTCACCTTTACATAGTCCAGATATATTTTTTCCCCCAACAACTTTGAAGAATCTACTGCCACGCATATCATAACATCTTTTAATGTAATAAAATATATTTGAGAACCGCAACAGCCTTTACAAATTTGATGTTATAGTTAATGGAAAGGCCCTCACTTGGTCTTAAGGTTAGTTCACAGGCCTTGTCTGTATTGTATCATAAGGCCCATTTATGGTTTGATGGCCATTGCAAGAAATCATGAGAAGTTGAACTCTTACATTTCAGTCAGAATGCTGAAATGTGATGACCCTTTTTTCAATTTATCTGTGGTTGATTTTCAGTTAATCGGTATGTTAAAGATGCTTGAAATATGAAAATTCAGATCGATCTACATTGTTTTGGTTTTTATGGATATGTGCGACCAACTCTTTCAGGTTTATTCAATTGAGGGTAGTGATCAATGCCTCATAGGTACTGCAGAGATTCCAGTGGGAGGAATTCATATGGACTCCATTCTTTCAGAGGTATCATTGCCTTTAAAGTACGCAGCTTTCTCTCATTGCTTTCGCACAGAAGCAGGTGCTGCAGGTGCTGCAACAAGGTGAAGCTTTTGCTTAGGTTATATGATTATATATAATGTGGGTGCTGTATTTATTTTTTTAAGCTTTGTTTTCTTTTCCAGCTTGATTTTTCTGTCTTTCCCTCTTTTCATAGGCTTTAGCTTTCATGGTCATTTGGTATATTTAATAGAAAATATTCATCACTGTTTGCTGTCTCTTGTCCAAGTTTTATTTAGTTTTTATTCTTAGACTTAGATTGAAGCATTAGATACCTACGCTCAATAATCTGTCCAATCTGTGTAACCCGTTTTTGTGAGACTCGGTGCTATATTAGATGGATTCCTTTTGAATGAATTTCAAGAAATAGAAGTTTTGGGCGGGCTATACCAAATTAGGCAAGTGTGCCTGAATTAATCTGGAAGTAATGATAAAAAATACCACCTTATGAACTTGAAGGAAGTCATATCAAAGACCTCTGGAGATCACTTTAGTACACACTATTTACTTTTCTCGTCACTTGTTTTTATTTTTGTTAAAAGTTTCTGAAATTGCATCCAACCAAAGTTAATTCATAATGAAATCCTTTAGTTCTTGCCGCTTGTAAAATTATACAGACATGATCTGGGTAATCATTATTTTCTTGCGTTCAATTGGGTTTCAGGGGCCTTTATCGTGTTCACCAATTTAGCAAGGTGGAGATGTTCATCTTATGCAGGCCAGAGGAGAGTGATTCCTTCCATCAACAGCTTATTCAAATTGAAGAAGAGCTCTTCTCGTCATTAGGACTACATTTTAAGTGCGTATCCAACTTTCTTTTATTTAAATGCATTGACAAGAAAAAGGCGCCACGAAAGAACGAAAACGAACGGACTCTTGTTTTTGTTTTATTGCATAACTTGTATAGCTGTTTTCCCTCTTTACAAGATTAACGACTTTTCTGCTAATGGTGCTATTACCAGAACTATGGACATGTCAACTGAGGATCTAGGTGCACCAGCTTATCGTAAGTTCGATATTGAAGCCTGGATGCCTGGATTGGGACGGTACGGTGAGGTACCATCCTGTTTTTGAACCAATCCTGCCAATTTAGCTGAATCTTGACTATTTCCTGATCAATGTATTCTACTCATTAAACAGATATCAAGTGCCTCCAACTGTACAGACTACCAAAGCAGACGACTAGGCATTCGTTATCGTCCTGAATCTTCTACTCCTTCGAAAAAGGGTCCAACACAGTTTGTCCATACACTAAACGCCACAGCATGTGCAGTTCCTAGAATGATCATATGCCTGCTCGAAAATTACCAGCAAGAGGATGGTTCTGTCATTATACCCGAACCATTGAGGCCGTTCGTGGGAAATCTTGAGATAATTGGTCCTAAATACAAATAGCAGTTGGCTTAGAGTTCAAGGCTCTCTCTTTTTTCTTCCTGATATTTGAAAATTTTGTTCTATATGTATTTATTTCATTGTTGATTATTGATTAGGCTTCTGAAGCTGTTAAGATGATTTTTTTTATTAAATAATATTAAACAATAAAACTGATATATGAAGATTTGAAAAGATGACCATGTATTTAGATTTGTGTGTGTTCTCACACCGATTAAATAAAGTGTTTCGAAAATAAAACAATTTTTAATTTACCATTATTTAACAAAGATTTTAGTATGATAAAAAAAATTATACAAGTCATTTGAATAGGAGTAGATTGGTAAAAGAGTTTAAAAATAATAATATTAAATATGAAAATTGGATTACAATCAAAATTATAAATTTCAACTTAAATACTCAAGTGAGCCTAAATAAAGCAAGAAATATAAATCGTGTTTTGATAAGTTGGGTCTTGTTTCTTTCAAGTCAAATAAACGTGATTCCATTAAAGTTTGTTGAAATTGTATAAAACTGGAGGGAAGAGCCTGGAGAGGAAATACTACTTTCCCCGCCAAGTGGACCTTTTCCTATGTCTATATTTATATATGTTAATTAATTAATTAATTAATGTTATCGTGTTATTCAAATTAATTTAACATATATGTTATCAGGATTATTAGGTTAGTTTTATGATTTTTTTTACCAAATAAATATTTTTATATAGTTATGATTTTTTAAAATTTAATTCATAGATAATCTTCGTTGCTAAATAAGAAGAATATGAAAACAAAAAAGAAAAATAAGTAGATCAGACCATTCAAGGCTAAAAAAACAACTTTAATAATAACATTGTGTCTTTTATGAGATTGTCTCGTAAATATATATACGTTAGATAGGTCGGTCTAATATATACATGTTATGAAAAATAATACTTTAGACATTAAAATAAATATATTTTCATAGGAAAGAACGTGTCGGTGTTATGTCTCACAAAATTGGTGTGAGATAATCTTATATGAGTTTTTGTGTATGAATAAACTGAAGGAGGATACTCAAAGAGAATATTCAAAATTGAAAAAGAACCAAAAATATTGGTATATATTACACATCAAAATTAATTATTATATTACTTAAAAAAATTATTTATTATACTATAAATATCTGTTCATGCTGTTTTGGACATTTAATTGATTTTTTCTACCAAATCTGAAAAAAAAATATTCGAAATTTTATCTGAGAAAATCCATAATCTTGTTGAATTAAAATGCATTAACTGTCCCACATAATATGTAATCTTGTTATATTTATTTATTTATTTCTGTTAGATTTTGAGAATCAAATATTAATTCAAGAAAATTTAAACATAAAAAACCTGACGACAAGTACGAAAGTAACCCCCACAAGGAGACCACTTGGCAAAACCTCAAGGGCAGTAATGTCATTTCAGCTTCGTAGGATACAAGTATGTATGTTTAAGGTTTCTCTCAGTCAGCAGCAGTAAAGCCTCAAAAGTTGAGAAAAATGTCAATGGAAAGTACATTACAAGTGTACAATTTGGCGTCGTTAATCGCCCAAAATCTTTTGGAAATAATCATCCAGCCGAGTAGGAAACATAATCTGTGTATCGGTCAGCGGATTTCAAATTCGTAAAATTGTAGAAATTCATTAAATGGGGCGAAATCCGAGTAGAGGGGTCTGCATGCAAGACATCTTGCAAAAGATCCCTATTTTACTCCACCCCTTCGTTTATCATCAGCATTTTGGCTGTTTCTGAGTTTGCATTTTTCGATACAAACTGAATTGAGGTGTGTTTTCACTATTTCTTTTGTGTTTATGAGGTGGGTTTTTGTGTGATGCTGGTGGACTCGCTGAGAGTTTTTGCTTGGATTTTTGAATGTTTTTCTTCTTTGTTTTTTTTTTGTCTAACAGGTGAATTGAAAAATGGGTTCTTCTACTTATGATGATGCAATGCAGAGAGAGTTTGCGGAAAAGATACGTGTTCTGGGGAATAAGCTCCTCTCTCTGCCTTCCGCCATTGACGAGCAACTCGCGCTTCTTGGGGTAAAGAATTCTTCAACCGTTTCATTTCTCATTTGTGTGCGTGTAAATATCTGTAAAGATTCCATTTTTACTCACTTAAACTGGGTGCCAGTTGTCTTGAATGTATTTTATGTAAGAAAAAGTTAACTTAAGACTTTCACTGCTGTCAAACTGTTGGTGCATTTGTCTTTGATTCTATAATTTAGAAATTTCATACGGTTGCCTGAAGACCCTTTTCTGTTGAATGTTTATGTGGCCAAACGACTGTCATAATTCTGTTAAGATCCCAGTTTAAGTATGAGTCGCTGGACAGCTTTATACAGATTAACAACATGTTGATTGGATCATCAATTTCAGCTCAAATTTTTTTTCCTGATTCGATAATGTTCGATGTTATGATGGGAATGAGTCTTACACTACCCAATTCTGTCTGTGATGTGGCCAAAGTGTTTACTCGAAAGGGTTGAAATTTTTTGAGTCTGACTGATATCTTAAATTCACAAGATATCATGCTTGAAATTTGTATCGATTTGATCATAGTTATGACTTACGGTCAACCTTTATGTGCTTTCCTGTCCCTTCTTCTCATATTTTTTGGCTTGTTTATGAAAACTTTTGCAGGGAGTTTTTATGTTTAATATAGTTTCGTACCCATCTTTTTCCATTTGGCTAAGATGATATAGTTGCTGCACTTGGGAAATTCTACGAGCCTTTTATGGAAGGAATGGACTTAATGTGTCATTCTGTGTTTATCTGTGTCCTAGGTGTTGTTTTGCGGACACTTAAATCTGTTGGTATGCACAATAATTTTGCAAGTTGATCATCTTTGGGCATTTTATAAATTATTTCTTAATTTTCAGCCGGTTATCCATTAAAACTCAAAATTCTCTTACCTCCTCAAGTCTTCTTGCATCAATATGTAATGGGTGGGGAAACTGAACACTTTCTCATAAAACCTTGTTATACAGGTCATGATAGAGACTTTCTACTTATTTTTTGGATCTATATTTTCTGCGGCATACAAAGTCATTTTGAATGCAGCTTAAGTAATTCTTTCACATGTCTGGAAGAGGAGCACAGGATTCCTAATCCCCACTCTTTCCTTTCTGGAATTTTATGGCAACACATTTGGCGCTTGATTTTTTTCCCTCTCCCTTCAGTTTTTAATAGTTTCATCATAACTTCACTGTTATCTCGAAATCATTTAGACATTTACAGATAGTGTGAATACTACATTTTTGTTTTGGATTTTCCCTCAGAAAGCAGAGATCATTTTGCTCCAGATATGTCAAGACCCTCTCGATTATATGAGATTGGCGCTCGTACCATTGATGAAGGCATTTGTCTCCAATAAACTATTGCGGCACACCGATGAAAATGTCCAAGTTGCAGTTGCTTCTTGTTTTATTGAGCTTACAAGAATCAGTGCTCCTAAATTTACTTGCAATGAGGTTTACATGAAGGTATTTAAATCCTTGGTTTTTTCTCTTATGTAATATCCTGAACATGTGTCATGTGTTACTCTCTTGTTAGCAAACACAATTCAAGTATCTTGATAAGCAGTTTGGTTACTTGTGACAGGAGTTTTTGAAATTAAGCGTGGCTGCTTTGAAGCATTTGTCTTCTATGTCTGGTACCAATTATCTTAGAGCTCTGAATATTCTTGAAACACTGGCAACAGTGAGAACGTGCCTGGTTCTTCTGGACATGGAATGCGGTGAACTTATTGTTGAGATGTTCCAACTGTTTTTCAATACTATTAGGTATGCCTGCAAGAATGATCTGTATTATTCTATAGTTTAAAAGAATTGGAATTCATCCATTTAATTGATATACTGGCTGATTTCTTAATGCTTATTTGCCATGCACTAACTGCATTCATTTTTAATGCCTATCAACGAGTGTTCAATTGTCTTGAAGGCCCAACCACCCAACTCAGATATTCAAATACATGGAAATGACAATGACCTTAGTGATACAAGAAAGTGATGAAATCCCATCTGAGCTCCTGAAGCCACTTCTTGACAGCATCAAAATGGATACTAAGGCAATGATTCTGTCTATAATTATATCCAATATTTTGCTCTGCAATTTGTTGATATCATTCCTTTATATCTTTTACCAATTTTAAAATATAAAGTAAAGTTTGTTTGGTTCAGAATATTTCAAAAATGTCCTGGGATTTGGGAAACACAGTCTTCAAAAATTGCTCGGCCAAACTCCAGCCCTTTCTGATAGAAATGGTGAAGTCATTGAATCTGGATGTTAATGATTATGCTGAAATAGTTGCTTCTATATGCGAGGATGCTTCCAGTATGAAAAACATGGTTCGTTCCTTCTAAATGTAATTCTGACATTCAATTGGTGCTTTGTTCCTTTTCATTGGCAATTTCATGGGAATGCCATTCACTGGAGAATAGATATTTGACTAACATGATATATTGTTAAAATAATGTTGCATGATATGTATTCACATGTTTATCGTGTGGAAGATAGTATATGTGACTTTTGACTCTTCTTTGAAGCCTTGTTTGCCTGTAAACTTAGATGCTTTGCCGTTGAGTTTTGATCAGATTTTTGGAAAATTAGTCATCGATGTTCTATATTATGGTTGTGATTGGGTTAAACAAGCTTGATTGAGGTTAAAAGCATTATCCCAGTTATTGAGATGTCCAGTAGCCTCCAAAGCTGTTAGCTCTTCAAGGTTGAAGCCACTCAATCCCTTGAGCTGCAAAGAAAACGTAAGACATTAAGTGCTCCGAATTGTTTACTTTCTTTGCAAAATTAGTGGACACTGTTGGCTTGGTACCCAAGGGAACATCCTTGGGTGCGCTGCAGTTGAGGAAATCAATCCAACTTCCAAATATTCCTCCATAAATTCATAAATTACGCCGAAATGCCGACAGTAGTTCCTAGTATAGACTTCTGCAATCTGTTTTTTTTTTGGAATGGGGGCAGGTTTATTGAGGCAAGACCAAATGTCCCATTTAAGGAGATACTATAGCAAATGTTTAAAGAGAAATAAAAATGATGAGGAACATGATCAATGTGATTTTGCAATGCTACCACTTCAGGTCTTTCAGCTGCAGAGTTGTTTATGGTCATCTCTGTTGTCCTAATTTGCTGGAAATTCTTCCATCACTTACCTCTTTTTTCTCTTTGTTATCTGTTATTAAGTCAATATAGCTTAGTTACTATTCCCGCAGCACCTCTTGGTGGAAGATTCAGTTGAGCCTGTATTTGTTGTAGCAGATCTCCGGATGAGAAATAGGAAAACAGTGTGTCCTATGAAATGACTCAGACCAATTTGTGATAACCTTGCAATTGTTCTAGTCTTGCATGGCCTTGACCATGTTTATGAGTTTATCGTCTAATGTTTTACCTCCAGTGCCACTCGCTTTCTCTAATATAAAATTTTGAAGCTTGGAAAAAAATTCATGAAGGCCATACGCTGATGGCTTTCCGCGAGCAAAAACTTGTTGGTGGATGATTTGGATGTGAATTTTCTGTTCTTGAAAATTAAGATGTATTGTGGTAAGAAATGGCATGCCCGTGCCGTTCGCCACAATCACTTCAACTACCTCATAAAGCCAGACCGTGCAAATGCTGATTGTACTCGCGATTTATAATGTTCCAGATACTGATTGCTTTGCCTCATAGTCATACCTGAATTCAAATCATGGTTAGAAAGAATAATTGAAGGCGTGAGAAAGATGACTTCTTCTCATTAAATTCAAAGACTACAGTTACATGTATATATATATATATATATATATATATATACATACAAAGAGGACTAATCAAACAATGACAGCTGTAAATGAGTTTGTTGTACAGTTGAAACTATCCTAACAAATTCACAAAGTAACAAATTTAGTCATATTCTTTCATGTGCACATTGGGCTGCTGTTCTCTTTTCATTATCTTTAACTTGCCCCTGCAAGCAGAGCGTGAAAAGAAGTTCAACGCGAAGCTTGGTTCTGTGGCGCTGAAAAGAAACAACAGACAATGGCTTAGTCAATACATCAGCTGCTTGATCCAAAGAAGGAACATGTTGCACAAACAAGGCTTTGGACATAATTTTTTCACGAACGAAGTAAAGATCAATTTCCACATGTTTGGTGCGAGAATGTAGAACATGATTAACACCAATTGCACTAATGTTATCACACCATAGGATCGGGATACTGGATAGAGAAACACGCAACTCTTTGAGAAGTGATTGAATCCAGATTAACTCAGAGGTTGCATTTGCCATACTTCGAAATTCTGCTTCTGTGCTGGAACGAGCAACAACTTGTTGCTTCTTTGAACTCCAGCAGATAGGAGAATTACCCAAAAACCAACAAAAGCCGGATGTGGATCTTCGATCATCAGGATCGCTACCCCAATCTGCATCACAATAACCATGCAAGCCAAGACAAGAAGAAGCAGACAGCTTGATGCCATAATCAAGTGTACCATTTAAGTACCTCAAGATACGTTTGTCTGCCTTCCAATGTGAATGTAAAGGAGTATGCATGAATTGACACACCTTATTTACACTGTAGGCAATGTCGGGTCGTGTAATGGTCAAATATTGTAAAGCACTTACTGTGCTTCTATAAAACATAGCATCTTCAAAATAATCATCGCCTCGAGAAGATAGTTTGAGGCAGGACGTCATTGGAGTTGGTAAAGATTTAGCATGATCCATCTTTGATTTTATCAGCAGCTCCTTGATATATTTGGTCTGTTTAAGAAAGTAGACATTTGTAGAAGGCTGAGATACTTCAATTCCCAAGAAATAAGATAGAGGACCCAAATCACGTAGTTCAAATTGAGCATTCAACTTCTGAATCAATGCTTTAACTTGGCAGAGATCACTTAAATAAGAATATATATCACAGAGGTATTGCTGAATTTAAGAAACAGAGATGCATCTGCCTTAGAAGCAAGAAAACCCATGGCTTGAAGAGTAGTTCGAAGTCTATCAAACCATGCTCGAGGGGCTTGCTTAAGGCCATAGATTGCTTTGTGCAATTTGCACACAAGGGGCTGCTTGGCATTTTGAATTTCAAATTCTGGTGGCTGTTGCATATATATATCTTCTTCTAGATTGCCATGAAGAAAAGCATTGTGAACATCTAGCTGTTGGACATACCATCCTTTGGACGCAGCAAGAGTAAGAATGATTCGAATGGTAGTTGGCTTTACCACAGGGCTGAAGGTCTCATTGTAGTCAAGCCCAGCAGTTTGAGAGTAACCCTTGGCAACTAATCGTGCCTTGTAACGAGCAACATATCCATCAGGGTTGGTTTTGACCTTAAAAACCCAACGGCAGCCTACAATGGGAACATTAGATGGTTCAACTAAAGTCCAAGTGTTGTTTTTTAGCAATGCCTTATATTCGGAAGTCATAGCATTAGTCCATTCAGGATGAGATTTCGCCTCTTGTACAGTGGAAGGTTCACACGAGGCAGGATGACTAGTTAACAACACTCTAGGCTTGAAAACTCCTACCTTGGATCGAGTAGTCATTGGGTGAATATTTATACAGGGAATAGAGGATTCATCATCAGACTTCGAAGAAGGAGATGTGACTGGTCTACAATCTGATGTAGGACAAGGAACATGATCAGGTGAGTTTTCATGCTCTTGGAAAACAGGGCATGGAGAAGGGAGAATAGAAGGTGAAGAGACAAGTGAAGGAATATACAAGGATGAGGACTCGATGGATTGATCAGATTGAATCTTGTCAACAGATTTATGAGCAAAAGTAAAGAATGACTCATCAAAAGTAACATGTCGTGTGGGGACCCGGACGCTAATCAAGTTCTTAATCATCATTGGGACTAATTAATCAATTAAAACAGGGTCTCAATTTTTTTTGTTTAAAATGCGGAACGTAGTGACATACAACATATATACATATCAGTATATAACATACAAATCCTGTATTTCAACATTTATTCAAACTAGGGTTTAAAACTAAAGTCAAGTGTTTAACCCTACATCTAGTCCAAGTCCGGTGCCACCACTCTAATCACGATCTAGCTCTTCATCTCCTCGACCCTGGACCTGTCCCACCTGTTGTCAAGTACACATACAGACAAGACAACAGCCGGATATACCGGTGAGAATATTATCCCCAGTATAAATCAATGAAACATGCAATCATATAAACAATATAAGGCATGTAATCAGGTAACATGAATATGTATCAAAATCTGAAACATAAACAATATCAAATCAAACTGTCGACATCAATCATAATTCAGACTAGACTCAATCCTAGTCTAGGGATCCCGGTTTCCAGATGTGGTATTCCTATATCGAATTCCGTAAAGGATGGAACCATAATTTCTATTACTCGATATAACCAGTGCCCTGGTATTCCTATATCGAATTCCGTAATAGAAGAATTCCAATACCCTTTACTCGATATAACCAAATATGGTGTTCCTATATCGAATTCCGTAATAGATTCCATTACTCGATATAACCACACATCCAGTGTCCTGACCTAACCGTCAAGGACTGTAGCTCTATCACTAGCATCCTATCTTGAGACATAGTGCAATGTGCCGTGGTGATACCACCACTATCCGGCACTTCTGTCACAAGATAATTTGTCTAATACCTGTCATCTAAATACAAGAGAACAAGTACATTAATCAATGTAATGCAAATATCCATGCAATAAAATAAAGTATGTGATTTAGGGAAACCCAAGTCTAAACCGACTCAAGTCCATCTCCCAATACCACATTGACTTATACCTTTCGTTGCAGTCTCGGTTTCCTGCTCAGTCGAAGTCCTGAATTCACAGTCTGTCTGGTAATCACAATATCAATAATCTCATATCAATATACCTCCCAAATCGATAACAATCTGATCAATCTGAATTTAATTCAAAATCAACGGCATAACAGTATCATTTCACTATTCCCGTCAATACCATCTCAACATCTATCAATTACAATCTATAACCCATATCCAATATAAACTGTAATCGATTCATAATTCAAATCTGTCCGGTATAAATCAATATACCCTAAAAATTCATAACAATTCCATAATCAGTCCGTTTCTAAATCTGACTTCGATTCTATGATGTCTAACATGTCAAGAACATCATATATGAATCCTATTCAATTCTGACAATAGCATAATTTCAAAGCATGTCAAAACGTAGTAAAACTTACGTCAAGTTGTAGCCTACGTTGCTAGGAACTCGGTACTGAAGTCGGATTTAAAATCAGACGGACGGATTTCTCAGAAAAGGCGTAAGGATTTTCGGTGAACTTTCCCTGACTCTTTTCTCGATTCTTACCTTTTGTTTCTAAAGAAAATGCAAAGATATACGTATATATATATCAAGTTTGCATGTTACGCGACGCGTCACATTTTCATGAATCTCGGCTGGTGCTCGAGCGGTAATAGACTACCGCTCGAGCGCGGCAGTTTCTGTCCGATTCTTTTCGGATTACACATTGGCGCTCGGGCGGTCATAAATTACCGCTCGGGCGCCATCTCTTCTGCCCGAATCCTTCTCCTACAGAATATTGGCGCTCGGGCGGTCGTAATCTACCGCTCGGGCGCCACTACTTCTGTCCAGAACTTACACAAGTTATATGAACTCTTATTTCGTGTCCCGATTAATCCTTTAATAATCATATCAAATTATATTTCAATAATTACCGATTACTGGGATTAAATTTCCGGGCATTACATGTCGTGAAATATAGATCCGACCATCCGAACTCAAGCATTTGTAACCTTTATGTTTTTCACTGTAACCAATGAATGTACATGGTGTAGAGCGAAAGCTTAATTTATGTGTGTTATAAGGACGAAGACAAGGAAAACACCTACACCCAAACACTCGAAGGAAGGAATAATCTGGTTGTTTTTTGAACAAACAGTAAAGAGGTGTATCATTTTGAAGAACAGGTGTGGGTAGTAGGTTAACGAGAAATACTGCTGTGAAGAAGGCATTATCCCAAAAGGCAAGAGGCATGGATGCTTGAGCAAGAAGAGACAATCCCATATCAGCTATATGCCTATGTTTTTGCTCAACCACCCCATTTTGTTGTGAAGTATGAGGACAAGACAACCTATGAAGAACTCCATGAAGCTTAAGAAATGAAGTTAAGGCTCGAAGCTCTCCTCCCCAATCTGTTTGTAGGATTTTTAATTTCTTATTGAATTGAACCTCAACTTGGGTTTTAAAATCTTTGAACACTTGAAAAACTTCAGATTTAGATTTGAGAAAGAAAATCCAAGAGTATCTACTGTAAGCATCCACGAAACTCACATAATATTTATATCCATTGGTGGAAGTTGTGTGTGCTGGTCCCCAAACATCCGAATACACTAGTTCAAGAGGTTCAGAATAAGAAGTGTGTGAGGCTGAAAAAGGCAGTCGATGATGTTTTCCCAACGCACAAGCAGAACAAAACCGTAAGTTATCATTTCTTGAAAATTGAAATAGGAACATTACAATTGTTCAAAACTTGCTTAACAACACGTAAGGAAGGATGTCCTAGTCTAAAGTGCCATTGATCTAAAGTATGCGGCACTTCTTGTTGAAAATGAAGCAATGACTGTGGAAGCTTTGGGCTAAGTTCAGGACCTGAAGTGTGAAGGTAGGCAGCTGGTTGGGGATGGAGTGGCTGTCCCAGGTTGAATCGATAAAGTCCTTCATGCAAAGTCCCTCGTAGAAGAGGTGCTCGAGTTACTAGGTCCCTCACGACACAAAACTGAGGATGGAATTCAAAAAAGACATTATTATCAGACGCAAACTTACTTACGCCAAGTAATTTTTTTGTAATAAGAGGAACTCGAAGCAAATTATTCAGAGACAAGGTGCGTGATGATGAAAGAGGACGATATTTAGATAGACCAATGTGCGAAATTGACAGACCTGAGCCATTACCCATGTGAACCTTACCACCACCAGAGTATTCTGATCCAAGGGTGAAATTTTCAAGCTCATTGGTGACATGGTGCGAAGCTCCTGAGTCAGGAATCCACCATTCGTCATTCATATTTTCAGATCCTGCAGTGGTCATAGCTGCTACTGGTGAAGCATTGAAGGATCTATTATAACCATTCTGATTAGGGAGTTGAGGTCTCATGAATTTGGGAACAAATTCCCTGTCAAATCGATAGTAGCACTTATGGGCAACATGACCATCAATCCCACATAATTGACACACATGACGCCCACTGTTGTTCCATCCTCGTCTTCCACCACGAGGATTTATGCCTCGACCACGTCCACGAGGCGACGAATCTGAGCGTGAGTAAGAATTATCAACTTTCTTGTGTGGAGAAAGAATAGCAGCATTAACAGTGGGTGATGTGCTGTCCAAGGCAACATTGAGAGATCAATCCTTCCTTCATGAGCTAATAAGAGAGCTCCAACTTCTGAGACCGAGAGAATATCCACGCGAGATGTCACATGGACAACAACTGAATCAAACTCAAAACCTACGCCCCCTAGAATGTGAAGAATTTGATCCTCCTCAGAGATAGAGTGCCCACAGGCTGCAAGGATATCAACTTACCCTTTCATCTTGCTGAGATAATCTCGCATATTCATGGTTCCTTTCTTCAATGTTTGTAGGTGCAATTTATATTGCATAATCCGAGCTTTAGAACGAGATGCAAAGAGTCGTGAGACCCGCAACCAGATCTGTGAGGAAGTTTCACAGCCGATCATTTGGCTTTGGACGCCTTCCGTCATTGAAGCTAAAAGAAATGAGAACAGGAGTTGATCCTGACGACACCAGGAGACATAGCTTGGATTAATAAAATCCACAGTCTCTTCAGTGGTTAATATATTTGAAGGAATGGGTGGGTCTTCAAGAATGAAGATCTCTAACCCCAAGCCACGAATTGCAGAGAAAACTTGCAGGTGCCAAAGTAAATAATTGTCATCCGTGAGTTTAACCGAGCTAATTTGATTGGCAGGGTTAACTAGAATAAAATTTGAGCTGGACGAAGCATTGTTGCTGAAATCCGTACGAGGAAGGGCTTCCGCCATTTACGGCTCTGATACCAAGAAAGAATAATTGAAGGCGTGAGAAAGATGACTTCTTCTCATTAAATTCAAAGACTACAGTTACATGTGTATATATATATACAAAGAGGACTAATCAAACAATGACAGCTGTAAATGAGTTTGTTGTACAATTGAAACTATCCTTCATGTGCACATTGGGCTGTTGTTCTCTTTTCATTATCTTTAACTTGGTTAGCTATATAAATCCCATCGCTACCACTTTCATGTAGGTGATGTAGTTATTAAATTGAATGGAATTGCATGTCATTCAAGTCAGTGAAGGCAAAGAACGAGTACATAACAACGTCATTGTCAATGTGAGTGGTGATGATACTTTCCTTGAACTAGGTTCACTCATGATTAAGAGTCTTAAAAAGTTAAATCATGGGCCATAAGAGTAAAGTGCTAGTTGAGAACATGTAAAAGTGAGAAACAATTCAACTTTGAAATCGAAGATTTGGTTAGGCAAATGAAATATAAAGCTTGGCGAAACACATTTCCGATTGAGTGATGATGAGGTATTTGAGATAGTTGGACATGCTTATTATGACTTAATGCAAATCATAATTTCATATGTTCTTTTTTTTATTCAATTTTTGTAGACAGAATCTTTACTTGACTTTAAAAGCTATACTTAAATTTTACCGGGACATTTACTAAGAAATATTGGTGGATCTAAACATTGCTTTGTCTCATGATGTTTTACTTCTAAATATTAGTTTCTAAACTCCATAAATGTAGCACACATGTATCTTTGTTGGACTAAATCTGGATAGAGTGATGGTTTTTGGGACATAAATTCATTAACAGTAAGATTGCGGAGATTGTGTCATCAAGAGGTAAAAAGCAAATGATTTAGGATAATTGAGAGATAAGTGCTAGAAAAAGGACTTAGGCAAGGAGATCCGCTTTCCCCTTTTCTGTTTAACTTGGTAGTAGATGTGTTGGGCAGATTGATCGACAAGACAAAGGCAATGGACCTTATCCGGGGTTGAGTTGTAGGCATAGAGAGGTTGAGATCTCACATATTCAGTTTGCGGATGATACTCTGTTCTTTGTGAGGAATGACAAACATTTAAGTTATTTGGTGGAGATTTTGCATTTTTTTTGGGTGAAATGTTAGGGTAAAGATCAATTTGGGAAAAGGTGCTTTAACGGGGCTTAATTGTGAAGAAGAAAAAGTGAAGGTGTAGCTAGAGAAATTGGTTGTGGACCGAGTCTCGGCCCATTAGATATCCCGGGGTCCTATTAGTGGGATTCCATTAAAAGTATATTTTTGGGAGCTTTTTCGTAGATTGACTTTGATTTCAACAATGTTGAATGCTTTACCAATGTATTTCATGTTTTTGCTTAGGATCCCCTGGGACGTAATGGAAGCTACAGAGAAGATTACGAGGGATTTTTCATGGGATGGTCCTAATGGGGAGCACCATTGTCACTTGGTCGCTTGGGACCAAGTTTGTAGACCAAAAGAGTGAGCGGGGCTTGAGTATTGGTAACGTCTGTCAGAGGAATAAGGCATTGCTAGGAAAATGATGGTAGAAATTTTCCAGCGAGGGGAATTCGTAATGGAAGAAAATTGTTGTTAGCAAATATGTGTTACATGATAATGTGTGAGATGAGGGTCTAGTGAGGAATGCTACTTTTAGGAGTCTTTGGAAGTTTTTTTCAAAGATCTATCCGGCTTTCTTGAGTCAGTGAGGGTTATAGTAAGAGGGGGAAACAAGTTCAGGTTTTGGGATGACAGATGGTGGAGGTTCTTTTTTTAAGGAAATTTTTCCATCTTTATGCTAGATTTCTTTGGCTCATAATCAGCCGATTTCCCACTTTCTTCTTTCCGACCATTCATCCAACTTTTCCATTCTTTCATGGAATTTGAATTTTCCCTGGGATTTGAGGGATTTGGTGGTGAATGACTTGAGCGTATTTCTGTGGTCCTTGGACATGGTAAATTTGATTGAAGGAGCTGAAGATATTAGGAAATAGGTTTGTGATTGTTCAGGTTTTTTCAGTGAAATCTTTCTTCGAATCCTTCTTTCTGGATAATATTTTTCTATCATTTCCTCTCTATCATACCACTTGGAAAGCACCAATTCTATCCAAGGTTCAATCAAGTGTTCTCGTGAACTACAATGTTTGGAAAATTACCAACTTATGAGATGATGCAAAAGAGGTACCTCTCTTGTTCTCTTTGTCCAAGTCGGTGTGTGTTGTGCGGGCAAGAGGTGGAGAGCCGGGACCACTTGCTCATTCACTGCCCTTTTACAAGCTTCATATGGTTCAAAGCTTTGACGGAGTTGGGCCTGGTTTGGGTATTTCCAAGATCAACTAGGGGTTTATTCACATCAGATTTTGGTCTTGATTTAGGCAGGAGGGGTAGAATTTTCTTTGTTGTGGTAGTTCATTGTATATGTTGGCCAGTTTGGTTGGAGATGAATAGGACCTTTGACAATGAAGAAGACTCATTTGAAGATTGCTGTGACAAGATAAAATTTAGGGTTCCATGCTGGATTTCGAAGAATGTGGAGTTCAAACTTTTTCGGTTACAGGCTTATATAGGGACTAAGTCTAATATAATGTTAATATGACTCCGATTTCCGCCTTTTGTAATTAATATATCTTATTAATATAAACTCGTTTCCTATTAAAAATTTAAAACTATTCCTCAACTACATAATCAATCACACATACTCCTTTAGAATAACTAGGAATGAAGAGAGCGGGAGTATGTGTAAAGTTGTGATGTCTGACGCTTAAATGGATTTGTAAGGATAAACAATCGCTTGTTAGTGGAAAGGTAGGCTGAGGATCTCATGATCAAGAGGTGGAAATTGGAGGAAAACAGAGGCATGAGAATGAATGAGAGAAGGTTGTTAGATGATTCGGTCGTTCTATATGACAAGCAAATTAAATAAGCGCAACATATATGACCGATATTCTCGATTGGGAAAATTAGTAAGTGAACTACGTCAAGTTAATAAATGGATGTGAGTCCAATTATCGTTCTCATAGAAGCCAACTTCTAAATACTAGAATATATATTATTTGTCTTAATTTAGACAAATCAAATTAAGCGAGGTGAGAGATCATATTGTTTAAAATAAAATAAACCAAACTAAAATAAATCAACTAATGCCAAAACTCAAAAAATAACGGCAAAATGCTTAGAGGGAATTCAAATTCTTAAAAACGACTAAGACTCTCAACGTTACTGAGTCAAGTGGTATCCCACGTATCAAATTTAAATTTAAATTTAATTAATTAATTACCCAATTCAAGACGTAATTCCAAAATTTATTTATTAAACTATCCTTGGATTTAATACAATCAATAAAATTTAACAGTCCAATTATTCATAATTGAACCATGGAATTTTTGTTTTTTTAACCTAAAATCGCATATAGAAATTGAATATATTCATAGTAAGTTTTACTATATGTTGCTTGATGTAGTGAAACTAAAATTTGTCATAATTGAACCATGGAATTTTTGTTTTTTTAACCTAAAATCGCATATAGAAATTGAATATATTCATAGTAAGTTTTACTATATGTTGATTGATGTAGTGAAACTAAAATTTGTCCACCGCCTTTCGGTTTAGATCAAACAAGTTATGCCATCTAATTGGCCAAATTAAACACTATGATTATAAATGACAACAATAAATGAATTTAAATAAATAATAAAATCAAATCAAACTCAAAACATTAAAAAACAAATTGTCTCAGCCCTATTGACAAAATCTATTCTATAAATTTAAAAGAAAAGAAAAATTTAATGTTTCAATCCATAAACATAAACATAATAACAAGAAATAAGAGAAATATTGATTAGGCGCGTTTTCTTGCTCGAATTTGCAATCTCCTCTCGAAAAGCTTCAAATCCTAGCCGTTGTCTCGATCGTGATTGAAAAAGTTGTCAAAGATTCAAAGGGTTATTTTTCAAAGTTGAAAACTCCACATGTGAATATCCAAGGAAGTTTTAGGAATTTTTTCTCCTTATTTTTAGAATTTTGTTGTCATTGGAGTCTTGCAAAATCACATTGAAAAATAAATAATGCTCTTCACAAATTCTTTCCTTAAATATCGAGATTCATTGCGGTGACTGCTCCTTCTTCACTTTTCGGAGTCTTTCCAATGTGACATTGAATTGTTTGACCTCGTTTAGGTAATTAAATTTTTTCCACATGTCAAACTTAAAAACATTGTAAAATGGAAAAAAAATGCAAATACGGAATAAGAAAAAGTGAACAACAAATAAACACTAATATGAGAAAATAAATCCCTAAAATCTCTATAAGATATGTACACCTAAACGTCTATCCAAAATTTTATTAAAATAATTTTTTGTTAACTTTTATTTATATTATTTTTGAAAAGACTATTATACATAAATTTGTTTTGGAAAAAAAATGCAAATACGGAATAAGAACAAGTGAACGACAAATAAACACTAATATGAGAAAATAAATCCCTAAAATCTCTATAAGATATGTATACCTAAACGTCTATCGAAAATTTTATTAAAATAATTTTTTGTTAACTTTTATTTATATTATTTTTGAAAAGACTATTATACATAGATTTGTTTTGCAGAAGAACTTTTTCCTACTAAAATTAAAAAATCGGTAGAGAATACCTTTTTTGATTGATAAATTCTATCAATAATGAAAATAATCAACCATTCATATTCCTTTTCTTTGAGTTGACTATAATTGAAGTTCCAAATCTATCTTTTGCGAAGCATTACCTCATAGTAAATAGAAATCAATATGTGATATACATTTGATTTCTATAATCGCCCGTTTTATCTTTTTAAAGTTGATGTTTTGGTAATATACATTTGGAGTCCCGAATGATGTTTTATTAAGGGAGTGCAAATGATGTTATACGGAGTGCTATCTCTAAATATATTGGGAGAGAGATTGGGGCTAGATTGAGGTCACCACTATACTTTTGCAAAATGGAGTTCTACATGCAAAACTTCTATCTTAAGTTGTGAACTTAGGGAAGGAATTTATGACATATTCAAGGTTTGGATTAAAAAAAAATCAGTGATACAAATGAAAGATCAAATAATTCATTCTATTATTCCCGGACCCTTAGCATAATAATGGATCAAAATTACCTTTCATATTATTATTTGCCTTTTGTATCTAGTTAATATGATTGATGAGACAACAAATTAAACATGCCACACTAATGTAGATCGCAAGAAAAGTAGAGAGTTATTGCCCAAGTTCGAAGGTACTAAGCAACCAACATTATTAGAATGTTTAACCACGAGAAAATGATCAATAGTTATTATCGTGATCATGAAGTTTTATCATTGGTGTTTTTCATGAATGTGCAGTACTTGGGATTTTGAAGAGATTAAAACAATTGATGCATACATACAAACACAAAATATCAAGATTTGGGGAGTATAGTCGAGCTTGAACTTGAGTTTAAGGAGCACAAAATAGAAAAGCTTGAGCCCGGGCTTGTAAACTGGCTAATGATCGCAGCTTACAAAATCATTCAGATATATGTTTGTATGGTCAAATCACGAGTTTAGCTCACGAGCTTGATCTGATAAGCTCATTCACGAACTTCACTTGGACAATCAATAAGAATATGTCTATGATAATATTGGTTGATGCTAGCCTTAGGGTAATACCCTAAGGCTGTATCCAATGATCCTTAGTCATTCTTACAAGTGATGTCCAAAAAACAATCATGGAGCCCTTATGTTGCCATAAATGTAGATTGTTGGATGTACACTTGATGCAATGCCGTAAGGGTGGATTGAACTCAACCGATTATATTTTGTATGTACATGTATAGTACTACAGATATTAGTTATTAAAAAATATTTAATCACGAGAGTTGGATCATGAGCTCATGAATAGTTAGTATGAGCTCGAGTTCGAACTCATTAGTAAGCTTGAACTCACGAGCTTGGTTTCAAAAAAATCTTAAAACTCATTTGAGCTCAAATTAAGTCGTACACCTCTAATCAAGACAATAGCAACTTATGTAAATAATTGATGTATGAAAATATTGATCAATTTTCAAATTATCGATATAGTTTGTTATAAGGGTACAATGGGAAAGGCATGCAAGTGTTTTGAGCGGTGGCAACTATATATGTCGAATGCCCCAATTTTGGATTGGTCAAATCAAGTATAAATATAAGTTTGTTCCTTCACTTTGCTAACATAATTCATTGCTTATACATTTATGAGCAAATTACAAGTATTGTTAATCCAATTTAAGCATAACATGGAATTGGATATGACAAGATACTAGATCTAGACACATGCATATATTAATGCTTCCACCCTGTCAAAAGAGGCGAAGATAATCAATGATAATTTATTGGCATGCGGCATATACAATTAGCAAAAAAAAAGTGTCTTCTCAGCATGGTTTGCTGAAAGGTCATGGAAACTACGCTTTCAATTCTATCGACATTTCATGAAATGATCTCGATGACTGGTGCAAAAGAAAAGAGTCGAACTTCTTGGCTTGGTTCGCTGAAAAGGTTTACGGAGGTTATTGTTTCAATACCATCGGCATTTCGTGAAATGATCTCGATGACTGGTGTAGATGTTTAAAAATATATATAGAAAGTTTGGATTTTTTTTGGAAAAACATCAGTGAAAAAAATCCGTAAATTTTGGGAAAAATTCAAAAACCATTCCGCGATAACGGAGATGGTCGTTCGCATTGACGAAAAACCTGTGATTTCCTTTTAAAAACACTTTGTATCAGTAGCAACTGAAACCTTTCTAGAATGGCCGTTTGATCATTTGGCAGCCGCTACAATGGAACATGCTTCTTTGTGAAACTAGAAAGGACAATTGTTTTTTGAATCATACAACTATCAGTTCATATGCAATTCCTTGAATAGTCAGGCAAAAGAGACATATGTCGTTCTACGTAAAAAATCAGCTATTTTCGTTCAAAACACGCCGTAGTGATTCAATCTTTACAACCTGAAATTTTGTAACGGTAGCTATCGAGACCCTTCTGGAACGGCTGCGGTACCAAACCACACTTCTCCGTGAAACTAGAAAGGACTGTTGTTTTTTAATCATACACTCAGTTTATATGCAATTCCTAAAAGAGTGTGGCAAAAGAGACTTGTGCTATCTACTATGCATGATAACATGATATTTATGTGTAGAGATTATCTGTTAGTTACTCTTGTAGTAGATGGTCCTCGCAGGTAAGGAAGAACGTTGCACTCGAAGTAACCAAATCAAATATTCCTGTTGCATGGACCCTAAAATATGACTTACAAAAACGCAGAAGAAAAATGTATCTAGCATGATATTTTAACCATTCCAGATTCTCCGGTTGGTTTCAGCGTTGTCGTCTCATTATTGTGCTGAATGATTTTAGAGCTCATTTTTCCCTGTTCAAACTACTTCTGAGCGGAAAAAAGACAAATTTATTCAGTCTCTTTAGTAAGTTTCTTATGTGAATTAGGTGCCAAAAGAAGCTTCATCAACTGTAACGATATCCAAGTTAAATGGACTAGCCATAGCTGATCCAGAAGATTGCATTCCACATGTTAAGAATGGTGATGGAAATACATTGGTTGGTGAAAGTTCACTGGAAACATCAAAGGCCTGTCGGCACAAAAGTCCTATGGCAAGATATGGTGTTGCAAATGAAGTAGTAAATGCCATGGAAATATTGCCATCAGAAGGAGAGGCAAGATCTGTTCAAAGAAGGATCCGGAAACCTTCTTTGCACAAACCAGAGGAAGGGTATGAACTTCCTTGGAGAATGAGAGACAAGGATCCTTGTGGTTCTGTTAAGAAAGGAAATATAAGAAAGAAGAAAGGGAGAATGATAAATCAGACAAATAATCTGGATTCATCAATCGACTTAGGCAAGGTAATTGAATTCTTTCCGTGGTAACTTCTTCCATTTTTATTTATTTAATGTGTGAATTTTATAGATAGTAGCTTCTGTGTCTGCTTTTAAAACCACAGCGCCAATGCACCGGTGAATTTTGGCTTACCAAATCATTCTGTTGTAGTATATTATGTAAATTTGGTTTAGCGTGTAAAATGTCTACTCTGATCGTTATTTTGGATGGGATGATATCTATTTGAAATATACTTCACTTTTAGTTTATTGTTGTAGCTTACTGTCTCCATTAGTGATTTTTCATCCAGAGTTCAAGAAGTTCTGAACTTTCTAATGGGGAGGATTTGGTTAATTCGAGGATACAAGTTTGGTGGCCAAGGGATAAAATGTAAGTACTGTATATATTCATGACTACATTTTCACAAAGCGTTCAGCTATTTTCTTGTGGATCTTAAAAACCATACACCCTTCTAAAATATTTGAAAACAAAAATTATAAATTGTAATTATAATGAATAAAATGATTAATAAGAAGTTTAAGGAATTTAGCAACCTTGGGTTAGAGAATTTTGACACAAAAGCCTTTGTCGTGTCTCCACATGTTACTTTGATAATTATTTATGAAATTGTTTCATTTGCTTTATTTTAAATTTACTATGAGAATCATATAATTAGTTATGTGAATAAACGATAACTACTGTTGAAACTTATTTGAATTATGCCATTAGAATAGGATAGGAGCGTGAATGAGCCAAGATGACCTTCAGTAGATCATTATCTGAGCTCTGCTTGATAAAGGAAATTATTGGTTGAACTTAAGCTCAATTGAGCATCCAATTTCGAACTTGAGCTCGACTCATGTATATATTAGGTTGCTCAAGCTACATCAAAAAATCTGAATTTTTTTTTTGTCATTTGTACTCGAGTTCTTTTGTGCTCCAGTGGACCTATCCCTGGTCAGAGGCACTCAGATGTTTTTCAATTTTGTGCATTTCAACTAGACAACTTTTTCTCATATTCAAAGTTCTACTTATGCAGGTATTACTCAGGCACTATTGTATCTTTTGATTCTTTAAAAAAGAAGCACAAGGTGATTATATACTTCCATATTTTTTCTTGTTTGTTTCATTCTCAGTTGAATTTTACAGTACTTCTTTGAATTCATTCCTGTGCTGATACCTGCGAAAACAAGCAATTTAATTGGCTGTATTTTTCGCAGGTCTTGTATGATGATGGCGAAACTGAAATTTTGAATATGGATAAAGAAATTTGGGAACCGTTTGATGACCAACAGGTTAGATTTTTCAATTATCACCGTGACCATCCTATTTTCTTCAGTTAATGATAATCTAGTTTCTCACCTTTCTTGATGCATTTGATCATTTAACACAGGATTTCAGCAAACAAGAAGCCGATCCTCCTGCTTCTGCCGAGGAACATGTCGAGTAAGATGCTCATAAATAATGTGTATACTTTTGATTTCCGGCAATCTCTCTATCAATTTTTTGAAATACTCTTCAACACATAAACCACCTTGATATCCATCTATGATTGAATTTAAGACAGTACCGGTTTATAATCACCATCATTTTACTCTCCAACAAAGCCCAATATCTTTTTTGCAATTTGTTGGCCCCTGGCCAAAGTAAATTGAGAAAAAGAGGGATGGAATGCTTTATTTTCTTGCTAAATGTGTTCGTTTTCTCATCTATGTTATCAAGATATAATCACATCATCCTCGGCCACGATATATCATTGAGTCAAGTGTTTAAGTTGAATTGTTTTATTCACTGGAGCAGGGCAAAAAAATCGACAGCAAAAGGGAAGCCAGGTCCATTCAAGAAACCAAAAACGTCCTCGTCCTCTAAAAGGTTGGTCTTCCTTTCTGGTCAATGAACTCAAAATGTTGATTTGGTTGGAAATTCCATACCCTTAACGCGGATAAACGTTTTTCTGTTAGATTGAAAGGTGAAAGAGGCTTGAAATCTCCAGTTGCTTATGTCGAGGATGAACATCACGAAGAGATGCAACCTACTCTTGGCGACAGCTCGGGCATAACAAAGGAGTAAATTCTCAACTCATAAAATGGATTGATTTATCATGTTGATTACTGAACAATTATTTTGTGCGACAAAGTGGAGATCATAAGATAACTTGGAACATCGATCGATTTTTTACCTTGATCTCATTTTGGGGCCATTCTGGTATATACTTGTAATTGCATGGTTTCTAGAACGAATTAGCTTCTCCATCCGTTGTATTCTAGGATAATCTTATGACGGTTTCGTGCCATTTGAAACTGGCATACTTTGAAGTGCAGATGGGTGATTGATTTGATGCCATAATCTTGGTTACATTCAGAGAAGTTGCTGCAGTTTAAAAAGGATAATTCACTTTAACATTGCGTCCTTGCCACTTTAGTATCAGGAATAGGTAAATCAACAGTGACCACAACAAAATTATTAACAAGAAAACATCTGAAATGGTCATTCTTGATAAAAAGACGTGCAAAACGAATTAACAAAAAAAGGTCCACATATTGGGCACCAGGCTACAAAAAGTAAGAAAATTTGATTGCTCCCAAAAGAGAGAATGTTGTTTCTGATGACGAGAGTGGTTGGTGTGGCAACATAGGTGTGCCTGCTACTAACTCATTATTGGCTTTGCGCGAGTTGCTGGATCCTCCCTAGATTCCACAGTGATCATAAATATGTATCCTATAATCCACAGGACAATGTACATGAATGGAACCCAAGCGAGGCAAGCAACAAGGCTCGCGATGCTCCCAACGTACTGAGGATCTTTGATCACTCCGAATGGGAATTCAGTCACCCATGGAATGCTCTTTCCAAAACGTACGCCATAATATGTCCCAGATTCTCCCAGCAGCTGATAAACCCTGTTTAAAGCAGAAAATGGAGATAACAATGTAAAATATTTCATATAGTTAAACAGGTATTGAATGAGGTGAAAATGCAGGACAGTTGCTCCTTTCCTGACCGAATACATATCAATAAAATGCCACATTAATTTTACTGTGAATTTACCAGAAAATGTAACTTATACATTCCCCTCTCCCCATTTTTATTTCACTTAGTGATTACTTAGAAACAATTTCCCACCAACCTTTTCTTAAACTCTTCTTAGAAACAACCGTTTAAAGCGGGAGGCAAGTGAGCTGTAAAGAATACAAGGTAAGCACAAAAAATTCCATTTAGCCATCAAATAAGCCGTATGTGAGCATGAGTCTACAGGTTTAGGATTAGAATTTCATTTTGCTATTATTACTTTGACAATAAACACAAGAATTAGAACCTAGTATCTTCTTCAATTCTATGCTTATTCATTCCGATTTTAAACTGATTGAAGAGATACAAACTATCCAAGACAGATCGAATGCTTGAGATGGTTTAACAGTAAAAAAAACATGATATGATGATGAAGTTAACTTGATATTAGGTGATCTGGAGATCAATAAAAATCAATTTCAAATAAAGCACAATAAAAACGGGAGATCAATTTACTCATCCACTACTGGATGATGAAAAGAAAGAAAGCCAACTTCTTTCCATTTATCAGGTTGCGCCTCATTTCTCCTTCAAAGAATTTTTCACACCCTTTCATTTTCTAATTGTCCCATATCCATTCTGGCTTTTACACCAAAACTTCATGTCACATGAAAGAAAAGAACCAATGCTTAACAAACAACACAAAACAAACAAAAACTTCAAGTAATACAAAATATTGAGGCATTATAATCTTGAGATGGAAGACACATATCATCGTACTAGTTCATTATAAAAAACGGCATCAAGAAACATGTGTTTCTTAGCAGTAAACAGAACCATCTTACAAAAATTCATTTCCAACAGAGAGTGTAGTTTTAAAATGTGCGTTCGGTGATTATACACTCTTTGCCAAATTATCAATGTCCCATCACTCACTGCCCTAGTTAGCAATTCACAAAACCTTCATCCTTTCAGTTCTTTAACTACTCTTTACCAATACTGTGAGCTGAAGCAACAGCACAGCTTTCTTTCTGTGATCGTATTTCCAAGAGTGTTATCACTTGGCAATAATACAAAATTTAGCACGTTAACATTGTAACATATGAATAACACTACGGTTTCATCACACGAATGCAGATGATGAAAAAAGGTAATTACTCATCTGCACTAGCCAATTCAAATTCATCTATCAAAATCCAATCCACATTAAAACACTCAATCCCTAACTTATACTAAAAAAGTTGATTTTGGTTCTGATGATCCAAAGGTGTGCAGATATCTATAGAACATATATATAGATAGACCAAGTACTTCTACTGATATATTAAATTTAGAAACATATATTTTCCATTTTTTTTTTAGTCTTACAAAGGGTCGAAAGCAATTGACTACTTTGCAACGACAATACGACATGACACCAAATTATAAAGAACCCAAAAAGCAATGGATAAAGAAACATTCTTTGCTGTCAAAATCCCAATAAAATTTAATATACATGAACATCGTCGTAGATTTGCCACCTGAAGTTGAGAAATTGGCCAATGAAGAAAAGGGGCCAAAAGTACAGGGGCGGCGGCCAAGAAAAAGTGGACACGGAGTAAAGCGACGCGAACTGGACTAACTTCAGAAAATGCGACATCAAAGCCATGATTCTACAAGGATCATGCTGTCTTCCGCAGAGATTCACCCATGTCTGCGGATTCGTCCACAGAAAGAAGTAAAACGGGAATGGAGACAACACTCCCATACATGCCCATATGCCCATTCTCCTGCGGGAGATTCTAGAACGAGGCAGCTCTCTTTCTGATTCACCGTAGATTGTCGGCTCTGTTTGTTCATCATGGGTGAACAAGGTTATTTAGTAATCGGGTCGGGATGTGTAATTATTAGATTTTAATTAATATATAGATAAATATTTTTAAATCTAAATTTTTTATTTTATTTAATAAAAAATATACTTTTTTATATAGAAAGTATTTTTAAAATTTATATTTCTATTAATAACAATTGAATATAGAACGTTTTAAATGGACACGTTTGTCATAGCAGCACAGTTCCAAGGTCAGAAAACTTCTTGAAGCTTCATAAAACAATTCATATTTTTTAAAAAATAGAAATTTATTTTTTTATTTATAAAAAAATATATATTTCTAATCAAAATACAAGAATTTCAGAAATTATTATTTTTATTTTGAATATGAGATTAGCTTATATCAAGTCAACATGCCATAAATTAATTTTCTTTACTAATATAAAATAATAGAAGCATCTAAATTACATAAAAAAATATTTAAAAGAAAATTTAATATAATGGTTACGATAGCAAAATTTTATAAAGAGTAGTTCCCTTAATTCTAATGCATATTGATTAACACAAATCTATTGTGAGATGATCTACCGAATCAATTTTATGAAATCAATATCTTATTTTGGTTACCTGTAAAAAAAATATTACCCAAAAAAATATAGGACCTGCTTTAGTCATTCTTCAATATGTTCTTCTGAAATATATAGAAAACGTTATTCTTGACAAAAAGACTTGCAAAAGAAATTTAACTACAGTAGTTGGTGCAGACCACGAGACTATAAAAGATTGAAGCAAATTTGCATGAACACAGTTGCTCCATATTTCCGATGAGCTGCTAACTCGAGAATGGCTTCGCGCGAGTTGTTGGATCTTCCTCTGCTTCCAAATTGATCATAAATATGAGTCCTATCAGCCATAGGACAATGTAGATGGATTGATCCCAAGTGAGGAAAGCGACAAGGCTCACGAAGCTCCCACAGTACCGAACGTTTGCGAGATTTCTCACTCTGGCGTCGGTATTCCATGCAATGATTTTTCCGAATCGCTCGCCATAATACATTCCCGATTCTCCCAGCTTTTCGAACACCCTGTTTTACATTTGCATGAAGCTATCATTAATGTCTTAGTTAGCGATAAAAAAACTTTGTCGTGCTTTGATTGATTTCAAATTCATCACTTTAGAGCAGTCAAAACGGGCTGCCTCTTGTTTGGTTCAATCCGTCATTTGTTTGGATTAATCAAGAAATTGTTTCATTTGTTTGTTATGTATCATGCTTCGATTTTCATTGGTTATACATATTGTCTGTCATGCACGTGTTCACGAAAACTTTAAAATTCAAGCGTCTTATCAGATTCAATGTATCAACGTCGAATCACACGGTAAAACACCAAATCCTCAAGTTATGCTAATAAAATTAAACACTTTGTATTCCAACAAATCAACGTGGACCAAACTATTCCTACTGATATATTGAATTTATGCATGTTAATTTTAGCAGGGGTCAAAATGCAATCAGTCCACATGCACTCAAAACCAAAACATGTAACGCATCCATATCGATCTGTTATCACCGAGTGGAAATGGCATCATCGGAGAAGCATGTTTCCCTATCCCAAAATTTCACATAGAAACATCGAAAGTCGTAGAGAAAAGAAAAGTGGGATTGTCACCTGAAGTTGACCAGTTGGCCATAAATGAAGAAGGGCCAAAAAATCAGAGGCGGCGGCCAAGAAGCATCGGACGCCGAAAAAAGCGTGGCGAACTGGATCAATTTCAGAAAGAGCGACACCAACGCCATGATTCTACATGGGTCGCGCTGTCTCCCACATAGATCCACCCATGTCTGCGGCTTCACCCATAAAAACAAGTGAAACGGGAAAGGGGACAACACTCCCATACATGCCCATATGTCCATACTCATACTTCGATCAATTCTACTGGAATTCTGAATTTTAAGCAGCTGTTCTGTCGGTACAGTTTGTCCATCGCCTCTATATATATATATATATATATATATATATATATATATATATATATAGTACCATGCATCCGTTGACTTCTTAAACAATATCAAAGTAAAAACTTTAAAACTTATGTGATATGATCTCACGAGTCATATTTTATGAGACAGATCTCTTATTTAGATCATCAACAAAAAAATATTAATTTTTATTGTGAATATCAATAGGGTTGACATGTCTCACAAATAAATATTCGTGAGATCGTCTCACAATAGAGCTACTCTAAAAACTTTGATCCAGGTTTGTTTTTAAATTATTCTATTTATAAATTAACATGCATGAATTCCTGATTCCCTGTAGCTATCTGGTCCATCTATGGTATGGTATAGTTTGATATAGATGATATGATAAATATGTGATATATAATATAAAGATAAATAAGATGTAGGATATTATATTTAATGTTTGGTATGATTTTAATAAGAGTGATTAAATTTATATATTAAATTGTAATGACAAAATTAACTTTATCATAATAAATTTTATAATTTCAAAGTTGTTGCTTGAGTTCATATTTTTTATCTGTTCATGCGTCGATAGTGCTTGCATGATTTATTTATTTTTACTTAATTTTATATATTATATAATATGATAATTTAGCCCTTGATTTTGTGAGTCAAATCAAATATCAATTTTTAAGGTTAATAGGGTGATACTAATAATTTATTGAGATTTATATTAATTATTTATATAATTATCTATTATATAATATATAAAAATAAATAAAAATATTTATTTGATTTTAATTTCTATTTACTAGCATAGATTTATAAAAATTATTTATAAATTGAGGGTAATTAGGTCATTTGTAGTGTATTTTATTATTAAATTAAAATTATCACACCTAATAGAAGTGATATTTTATCCTTCTAAAAAATTATTTATCAAGGGCGCATGATATTATCATGGGCTTTTTAAAAATGTACCAAACATGAGATAAGGATGATTATTTATCAAGGGCTCATGATATTATCATGGGCTTTTTAAAAATGTACCAAACATGAGATAAGGAGGATTATTTATCAATCCCTCATCTCTTGTACCAAACTATGCCATATAGTACTACCCGTTGACCCAAGAAAAACGTTTGCTCGAAGCTCTTTTTTTTTCTGAATTATTCTATTTATAAATTGACTAATATGATTTATTTATATTTTAATATATATGCTAGATCTTGCACGACGTTCAGATAGCCAAAAATTAGTGATCAATTAAAAAATTTAAAATTATATAGATTATGTATATATGAATTGTTTTTTTTTTTTAAAAATAATTTTTAGTTTTCACACTTTGTTTATATCTTGGCAAGATCTGATGTCAACACATTATATATTAAAATTTAAATTCCTAGAATAACTAATTGTTTTTTGTTGGTGAAATTTTTAAAAATTCTATAAATATTTTGATAAAATTTTATAAGTCAAAGTATATTACAAATTTAATTAAACATTCATTAACTTCTTATTCAATTTTCTACTCAAATTAAAACTATCACACCTCTTAATTTAATTTCCCACGCAAATAAAAATAACCACTACTTCAAATCTCTTTGCCTTGGATCCATAATTATTTTTGCACATACAACATTTGTGCTTGACCACTTATATACATAATATTTTTTTTACATTTTAAATTGGACATATATTAAATAAAAAACATATAAATTTTTTAAAATATCATGGTTGTCTTTGCCTCGAATCTGTACTTCTATTCTATTAATTAAACTCAAGTGATCATATATAATAATCAATTTGATTCGTCAATATGCTTCAAATTTAACTAAAATGTTCCGCATACAGTAGCACTAGTCTGTAAGATTAAACAAGAACGTACAGATAGAGAAGCATATTGATAACTGCTTAGAGTTGATAAAAGGTAGAAATATCAGTGAAAACTACAGAAACTTGCATATAATTTCACAAGGCCAATGCTCTGGCGGAGCTAGCTAGGAAATATAGATAATTCATCAAGAAGAAAAGTACCTGAGGATTTCCCTGTTCAACCTGTGGAGAAATACAGCGAGACTGAAAGAACTTATGGTGTCAAGAAAACGGAAAGCATATCTAATGTGAAATTAGCATCAACCCTCCTTGATCGAAGAAGAGGATCATGTGGTCCATGGTCACAACAGTGGAAATGAGATGAGCAATCGTTACAATATCGTACTGCTTTTACATTCACTTGCAGTAGCCTTTTGCAGCTTAGGAGTCGTTTGCATATCCATGTTTGCCGCTCACTCATCCCAAGCAGAGCACCTGAAATAACTTCTAGTTCGACATGATCATCATTGCAAAAACCACTGACTCATAGTGCAACTTAGTTTCTTCATCGGTTTTTATACCTTAGACGGCTTCAGAACAATACAAGCAATGCTAAAGCTGTTGTTGACCAATGAAGAACAATATTTCGGTCGACTGTCTAGTCCTCCAGCTGCTTCAGTTTCATCTTTCAGACAGCATTTTCTGAGTTTTCCTCAAATCTTTTTATCGCAGCTGGTCTGGAATGGATCGAGGTTGGCCCTGAAAGTTCATATGGACCATCATAATCTAAATATTTTCTCTACGGCCAAATTCTAATTGTTATCTTAATCTAATTGGGATACCGTCAATGTTTATACCATCCGAAAGAATACATCCACCACAAATTTGGGCTGAGACGGAATAAAACATTCAGGATACTAGATTTTCCGGTGTCTGTCCTTCCCACAATTCCCACCCGATTCATTGTCATGTGGCATGCATTTGCGTACAGGTCGGTATCAGAGGGTCACATTCTGAAACTCGATCTCTTCTTGAGATATATATGATGCGACAACACAATATTGTTTGATCTCAGTGATATCGCTAAAATCGGTGATGCTAACTGGGAGGTCAGGTCTTTGCTTGGAGAGCTCGGATCTAACCGCGATACGCTGGCTGGGAGGTCGGCACGTCACCTGTGGAGCTCAGATCCAACACCTCGAAATCAAGAAACACAAACAAGAGTGTTAGAAGGGGGGCCGGAAGGTTGTTCCGGCGTAGCCCCTCCGACGCTCAAGTCAGAGTATAGAAAATTGAGAGAGTAATGTGTGTGCTGAGAGAATGTGAAAAGTGTCAATTCAATGAAAAAAGAGTTAACGAAACCTGGTATTTATAGGTGAACCATAGAGTCCTAGTTTTGGTAGGTTTAGATCCTCAGAATCTTCGGAAGATTTGGCTAGATCTTGTGCCAGATTTGGTTTGGATATAGTGCTCAATTTGATTGGATCTTTAGCAGGCTTTACCTTTCTGGGCTTTGATCTCTGTGGGCTACGCACTTAATGTCTGAATAAGAGCTCTCGTAGATATGAGCCCGCCTGCCACCAGGACCTCCTGGGAGGTCGGCATGGGAGCTCGGCCGAGATGTTTCCAATCACACCGATATCATAATTTGGGAGGTCGGCTCGGCATCATCTTGGGAGGTCGGCATGGGAGCTCGGCGTGGGAGGTCGGCTGACCTCCCCGAGTGACGGAACTGCTGTTATGGGAGGTCGGCTCGGCATCATCTTGGGAGGTCGGCATGGGAGGTCGGCGGACCTCCCCGATCGATGGAACTGCTGTTATGAGAGGTCGGCTGGGATGACCTCCTAGATGACCTGAATGCCGAGTTCTCAACTAGATGGGCTATCGAGAGCGGGCCGAGCCCATCCTCAATCCGAGGGTATCACTCAGATATCCGGTACATATTGCATGCATTTGCGTATAGGTCGGTATACTCGTGCCTTACGTATCGGACGATTTGTCGTTTGCGTCTTTGTTCTCATCTCGGACAACTTATTCCACGAGGCAGGTCTCAGGTTGGATGGACCAAGCGGACATGGTGGTTCCTAATGTTGGTCTCACGTACGGCAACTTGAGATAATAATATCAAAATAAAGTATAAAATTGGATACTGAGATTTACATAGAAAACACCTAAAAATTATTGTTTCTCCTAGAAGTACATACAGATTTGCAGCAACATTTTCCGTCTTCATAACCACAAGCGTATATTTCACAATTTTCATGATCTCATTCTCGATATGGGTTTTGCACCCGATATCATCCAATTGTCCCAAGGACAAAAGATTTTTCATGAATCCCTTCACATGTCGTACCTCATGTATGGTGCGAATGGTGCCATCAAAAATTTTATTTTGAGAGTATCGACCCCATTGATTTCCAAGGCATGATCTTTTTTCATGAACACAGATCCTCCCGAGACTTGTTCATAATGATCAAACCATTCTCTGATACGTCATGTGCCATGTCGCTCCTGAATCTATAATCCATGTGTCACAAAATTTGTGTCTGTCTTCTGCAACAGTTGCCGCTTCACTGAATAATATTGCACCGCCACCTGAAGTACTGGCCACATTTCCTTGACAACTCTTCTCGATACCCGTTAGGGGTGGGCAACGGTCGGTTTGGTTCGGTTTTAGTCTACAACGGTTCGGTTTTTCGGTTTTCGGTTTTGAATATTTCTAGTCCAAAACCAAACCATTTTATTACGGTTCGGTTCGATTTTTTTGTAATACGGTTCGGTTTTTACGACCGGTTATATACGGTTGGCTAAAATTTGTTGAGAGATAAAATTATATGTCACTTTATGTCTTTAAAATCTAAATCATAGTATTTTTCAAATATTTAATTTGTGAGACTTGATCATATATATATATATATATATATATATATATATATATATATTACATGTGTTGTGTATAAACATGTCATACGAATATAATAACTATATATAACTAATTAACCATGTAAACACGGAAAATGCCTGAATCCAACGGAATATTCAGTAATAAGAATGATAACAAGGTGTCAATTAGCTCGAATGGAACACAAATAATCTTACGAAATATTAAAGAAATATATACAGAAAAAAAGAGAACGTCGACTGATGAGTGGTGAGAAATAAGAGAAAACGATCGGATTGAAAAATTGAGGGTTAATGATACTAAGTTCTTAAATCTTAATAGGCCCATTATATATAAAAATACTTATATTTAACAATAATATGACCCATTATACATAAAAACCTTATATTTAACAAAAATATGGCCGGTTCGGTTTTTCGGTTTTTTTGGGGCTTAAAACCGAAAACCGAACCGAAAAACCGAACTTTATATATTTTAAAACCATAACCGACCGAAAAAACCGATAAAACCGAACCATTTAAACCGAATTATTCGGTTCGGTCGGTTTTTTCGGTTTTTCGGGTTTTATGCCCACCCCTAATACCCGTACACTCTTTTTTGAAGTGTCATTTACTAACACATTTAAAGCATTAAATATTTTTCTTCTTACTTCTCGACTTTGATCTACCTCGTCTTTGGCTCCCACTGGAGTCACGGTCCATAATCGGTAAAGCCTCTGTCTGCTTCGAAGTTACCAACATTTCTTTCTTATTCTTGCTCTGACTTTCTTTTCCAAGAACCGTTGTTAATAAATCGTCGAATTTTAGAGAATTCATAAGAATATTGTTGATTAAGTTGATGATAAGTGGATCATATGAATCTGATAAACTTTGAAGTAAAGCTCTGCACGTTTATTTTCTTTTATTTTTTTATGCCCCATAGAAGTGAGTTGTGAAAATAGAGTATTTAGTGTGTTGATATGATTGGTCATCGATAAGGATTCCGACATCCAAAGAGTATAAAGTCTTTTCTTTAGGAAAATTTTGTTGTGTATTGACTTGACCTTGTACATCTTTGTCAGAGTATCACAGATAAGTTTTGTGTTTTAATCTCAGAGATACTTGACAATACTTCATCTGCTATAGCCAAGTGTAAATTGACAACATCATTAACATTCATCTCATTCCACTTTCTATTGTCAGTCATTTCTATCGTTTTATCTCTAATAGCCGCCAAACAATTCTCATTTCTTAAAACTACTTGTATTTTTATTTTCCACAACATAAAATTGCTTCAATTGAACTTTGTTATCTCGTACTTGTCCGCCATTATGTCTAAAATAATTTAGTCGACTTGACAAAATAATCTCACCTTAATTAAAAAAAAATCTTTTCTGATGTGGAAGATCAGTCTAGGCTTTAAACCAAGGCTCTGTACCACTTATTTGTCCCACATGCGTCAATTATTTGGGTAAAACCCACGTACAAGATGGAAAAAAAATTACACTATAATATTTATGGTGTACTACCACTCATTGTGTTTCCAAAGAGAACATACACTCTCTTAATACAGGAGAACAAAAACCTCACAAATATTATAGAAGTAAACACTCAAATGATATATGATAATAGAAAACTCAATGAATAGATAATATAAAATGAGATGAGAGAGTTCTATTTGTAGAGTTCTCTAATTACTGGGAAACGTATTTCTATGTTTTCCTTAACCAAACTATATATGATTTTCCCCAACCACTGCATTAATTTTTCCAACACATAAGAAATGCTCAAAGTTGGACTAGCAGAAGAAGGTATATGTTTGCTAGTTTATCGATCATTCGGTCTTTGAAATATATTTTTGATTCAGTAGTTCAATATGGTTGTATAAGCTTTAATTTGATAGTATTTCAGTCTTACAAGTTGTTTAATTTTAAGTTAAGTTATGTTTCTGTTGTTTAAGATTTTCGATTATGTTACTTAAAGCTTTATTTGCATGCGTAAATCTTCATAAGTAGCGTGCCCTGGTAAGGGACATTTCAATAATATAGTAAAATCATGTAATTAGTTTGATAAAATGGATGATGTTTTAGGTAAATCCAAAACTACATTATGACTCCATAGAATTTGTATATTGTGCTCACATATTATATATAGATAAAGATATTATTATCCATAAAGTTCATAAATTAATTATTTTATATTGAAAATAACTAAACGTGTAACTTCAAAAATAAAAAATAAATAAAAAGAATAATAACTAAACGTGCAATCAAATGTACACACTACGATTGAATATTTGATTTTATTTCGAAAGTTTGGAAATGATTTTTTTTTAAAATGATTTAATTACATTTTGAATAGAATAATCAATTTTGGTAAATTAAGACATTCGATATAAAATATGATCCACCCAATGTTATTTTCCAACAAAATTGTAAAAGTGAAATCATGTCTCATCAACTTGTGTGAGACGATATCACGAGTCGTATTTGTGAGACGGATCTCTTATTTGAGTCATCCATGAAAAAATATTATTTTTTTACTAAGAGTATTACTTTTTATTGTGAATATGGGTAGGATTGACCGTCTCACAGATTAAGATCCGTGATACGGTCTCATGAAGTGTCACTCATCTATCAGATGTGCAATTTTTCTATCATTTTAGTGATTTGCGCATCTCAGATGCTAGCTGCTAGCAGATTGAATTATATCTAATTTTCCTTTACATATGCTGATCTTGCGTCTTGATTATTTCAATATCTTATTTTATGCATATGGTGATTTGATAATAATGTCAGCAAAATCTCTGTAGAACAAATATGAGAAGGATTAATTCTATACACTACCTAAAAATCCCGAGACTGTTGAAAATCTCCTATGAATATTAATTTCTCATGTTTTCAAATCTTGCGTGTATATACGGACAAGGAATTATGTGCTCAAGATTTGAAAATACGAAAAATTAATAGATTTTTTGTCACGATGGTTTCTAAAAATCTGGAGAATTTCACAAATATGGTATATACAATTAACCCATATGAAAACTGTACCAATCAATTCCATTGATAATAAAAGCGATTCAGACTAACTTTAATCGAAGATTATGCATTTAAAGGGGGTGTCCAATCTTTGTCTATATTTCCACATTATTGGTCCAAAGTTTATCTATCGGTATAATCCACAATCATTTTTTTGTCAACAGGCATCTCGGTCGAATTCATGTTCATCAATATTTGAGGGAAGAAAGTTTGTCAGTGATCGTAACTTCAGATGATAGTTTATTTATCACGATTACCTTTCTAAGTCAGACAACTATTTCTGATCAATATACAAATTAAATTTATGCTTACCAAACAAATTTTTAAACTGGTTAACAAAGTAAATCAGACGAACGATGAACTGAATGACAAAATAGATCAACTTGTACGTATGATTATATTTTAGCGCTGCCGAAAACAATAACAAATAAGGCATACTGGCGAACAAAAGAACACAAGTGACAACGCCTTTTTTGACCTTTCTACAGAAATTTCGATAGATAACTTTAATTTATCCAGGTGAATGGCAGCTACAAGGAATTTCGATAGATCATTTTCGATTATACAGGTGAATTAGGACTAATCATTTTAAAATTCCATCTTTTTCATCAAGACTTGTGAATAACTAACTATGAGCAGTTCACTTGGGATATATAGCACAGCCCACTGGCACATTGCCAAGAACCTGAAACACGTCAGTCCACGGAGAAGATACTTGGTAAGTGGATCCCAGCTCCATTCCTTGTTGGGAAATAGACAAGAAAAGCAAGGCTGCAGCAAGGGACAATCAGCCCACCACTTAGACAGTTGGGAGGATGACAACACCGGTAATTGGCAAAGACCAAAGGAAGAGTATCATGACCTCGAAACCCATTTCCTCATTCGCGGAAATGATAAGGAAAAGTGAAATTGCACGAGCTAGAACCTGTACCTCAAGTCTGGATCCTGAACAACTTAGTGACTAGAGCAGAGACAGAAATGAGAAGGAAAAGTGAAATTACACGAGCTAGAACCTGTACCTCAAGTCTGGATCCTGAACAACTTGGTAACCAGAGCAGAGATACATCTGCTCTATCCATTTTCTATAGCGGCATCAACCTTCTATACTTGTAAAACCATAAAAATAGGCAAAACATAATGAGTCCAGAAACTCCAGTGATTATCATGACCCACTTGAATGCATCCGGGTCATTGAACAACGGAACAGGAAAGTTCATTCCAAATATACCGGCTACAACAGCAAATATGGCAACAACAAATGTTGCGGTAGTAAGTAATAACTCAAACTGTATAAGCTGGTTTCGAACATTATCCTGCACAAAAATTATGATCCAATTCATTTGACACCATAAACTAGACATTGAAATTCCGTGGATATTTGACTATGATGACTAAAGCAAGCATCAAAAAATTCAAAGCATGTTGAAAGAAATGCAGAGAACATAGACTACCACAACAGGCACTCTGAATCTCAAGTGGTACCCCAACATTATCTTTTCAAATGATTTTTGAAGGGGTTAATAGATTAGAAGTATGGCTTCTAAGGTTTATCAGGACTTACAATTGCACCTCCCATTATCTTGAATCTCAGATTAATAAATCAATACAGATGAAGATTTCTATATTAACCCAGTTTTTTTCACAACGATTAAGAATTACAACCTTTAAGCAGCTAGAAACAAAATTTCATCCACAGTTTGTTTATCAGGTCAAAATTGTTAAAAGGGTCCATGTAATGAAAGAAGATTTTTAATCACATTTAATCCACAACTCATTTAGAAATAGTGCACACCACTTGAAACACATCTCTTGCTTTTAACAGAAGACGTGTATTTCTTCAGGAATAAAGAAAGAAGTTGAGTAGGTAAAAGGTTGTCACACCAGCTGAATGTTGATGAAGTCTTCAGTATCGTCAATATACTCCTTCAGCTAAAATTAGACAAGAAATTGTTACAACAAGAGAGAATAAACATAAGAAAATGCACATACATGGTTGTAGATGATACCGAAGTCAATTTGTTGAGGGTGCTATCAATGACAACAAAGTATGCCTCCAACAACATTTCTAACTCTTCTATTCTATTAACAACGCTTTCTGAACTCCTGACACTCTCCTGTCTGCTCCTGGAAATACTCAGGCTTTTTTCAAGCTTCCTGCCACCAGGGGGGGAAGAAACAGGAGAAATAGGTGCAGAAACAGACAGCAACCCATCAATTGATCGGATTCCCATCAAAGATTGATCTCCATAAAAAGATGATTCCATGTGTCTTTTCTTCTCAGTAAGATACATTTCAGCCATGTCTCCATCATCATCCATGAGCTGCTCTATCTCATCCCTAACCTAGAAAATAACATTAGAAATATGTAGGAAGTATATATCAGAACCAGATCACCAGGGGACATGAACGATGGTCAGATTGATTTCAGACCTTTTGAACCCTCCGAGTTAATGCAACAAGTCTGCTCTTTAATCGGCGAACTCGTTCCAGATTCAATGTGCTGATCTTTGACGTAAATTCATCCAACAGTGGATATGCCTCAATTTCTAGTTCTGCTGCCTTCATTTCAAAGATTTTATAAATCCGAGTATAACTATTGGTTATATGATCCAAAAATTATGGAACACGAGATATTTACAGAACTTATAAAGAACCAGAATCCGGTGGTATTCAAATGGTCAACATAAAAACTTGACATCATGAATGATTTGTCATTTGACATTATACTAATGGAGAACAGATTCATGTCTGTACTCGAAAAAAGATAAGATAAGATAAGATAAAGAAGAAGCAGACGAAGAAGAAAGAAAGAGGAGAACCATCACCATTTACATAATAAGCAATTTTGATAAGACAAATTTCATTCTGTGTTCTAAACGTTAAGCACACTCACAGACAAAGATGACCACTATTATATGGTGCTTTCAACAGGAAAAGATTATGTCAAGTACATCCAGAGTGTCATTAACAGATCCAGAATCGAAATTTTAGCGTCACTTCTCAGTATCAGGAAATTTTATGTCTATCATATCATTTGAGATGCACAATCTATGTCTAAAAGGAAATGAAAACAGATAAAGGTAAGGGAAATGAACGGAAAACTAGGTTCTTATTGCATACCTGAGAGTCCAAAAAAGAACAGGCAGTCTCCAAGGCAACTTCAAGAGCTCTGAATTCAAAGGGCAAGTAATCAGGATATGCATTAGCTAGCATATTGTCAAAATTCATGCTTCCTCTTCTTCTGCTTAATTCTGGACCTGCAGACTGCCAAACTTCACCAACTTCCGCCCCTTGTAGACGTCGCTGCAACTCCACCACATACTGCAGTACATAGCTATCAAGGGAATTTAACAACAAAACCTCATCTGCAGTAATAATACATCGAATCTGCTCAAGATTCACTACAATTGCCTTCTCTCTACCAAGGATGGTTGAGGGGTAAACAAACATTGGATCCAATAATCTTAGATCACGTGCAGGAAGATCACAACGCCGCATCATGGTGAACTTGTCAACCTCCATCTCTTGGGAATTCCCATTTGCATCAACTCGTATCCATGATCTAAGGCCTTGCCCTCGCTTTTTGAGGCCAGAAACATCCACTCCTAGCCAGCCAGAGGCAGCCGGCTTATACAACGAATCTCTGACACTAAAAGCCGAAGCAGGTTTTGGTAGGAGCAGGCGTTCTTTAAGGTCTGCCATCACAATAGAGTTCCCACAGCTGTAAAATAGAAGAACGGAAAATGGATTTGGTGACTGAGCTTTGCGGATCGACAATCTTAGAACAGTTAGGGAATGTATTTTGTCCAAACATTGCAGCGTCAAAAGTTTCCAACAAAGCACATCATAGGAGAAACTAAACTTCAGAGGTTCGATCGCTTTATTTCTAAACATATTGAGACCTCAAACGAATCTACATACTCATGATTTAGCTAGGTGTTCAGAATTTAATTTAACACAATCCAGAAAACTTGGGATAATAAACCACATGAACCTCTTTCTCACCATGTTATGAAATATGCCATTTTCTTTTCTCCTAATTAACTACAAACTAACCTTACTTAAACCAAAAAGATCAATCTTTTAGAGATTGAAACGAACTTATGAAAGAAACAAACTGTTGTATAAACTATCAGTAAAATATGATATATAAATCAAACGTTTGCAATAAAGATATCATTCAATCTCTTTCTAATTAGCAGGAACGAAACCTAAAACTTTGTCTAGGACTCCAGGCGATGACAAAATTTTCCATATCTAAATAAATAAATAATAATAATAATGATGAAACGGGCACATGTTTTCAGCTAACAACCAACTTCCCACCCCGTTTGATCCGTCTCTGGAAGATTGTGAGCGCATTAATTGATAGTAGACTAAAATATATTCAGAAATTATAAACGATCGAGAAATAAGAATCACAATCACCTCAATGATCAATGCAAGTAGCAACATATGAATTGATTCTCTCAATGATCGACGAAGTTAAGTGAAGATTGAAAAAATCGAGATCGAGAAGTTGCTTGATTGAATACTGAACTAGTGGGTGATGGAGATGATAGAAGGAATAAGGGGACGGTGAAACGACGACGTTTTGGGTCGGAGGAGAAGAAACCTCATAGATGCAGCAAATCAAGCTTTCATACACAGAAAGCCTTTTTTTTTAATTTGATAAAAACAAAACTTGGGTTCTGTTATATTAGCGGCTGACGTTCATCCTACATATCGTTAGGTACACGTTCAGTCTTTTTTTTATTTTCATCTGCCAAATAATCCCTAAACTTTCTTCTACTTTCACCTTCAAAACTACATCCCCAACAAAATCATTGGTTTAAACGACGAAAATTTAAAATGGGTTACATAAAGCAGAAAGAATGAAAACAACCAAGTGACATCATCTGCCCATTTTTGGAGAATCACGGAGCAAAGATTTTTTGGAAAATCACGAAAACAAAACAAGTGAATTTCTTCTTCTTTTTTTTTTGTTCGCTCGATTTTTCCATTAATTTGATATTTGTTACCACATTCATTCTTAATTTATGTCACTGTGACGATTTCGCAAAATATAAGAGTTTCTTCTCGATTTTTCCGGTAATTTGATATTTGTTAGCACATTTGTTATGGATTGATGTTATTGTCACAAAATTTCGCAAAACAGAAATGTTATTGTCCCTAGCCATTTGTATTTTCACGAAATTTGGAAAAAATAGAAATGTCATTTGTAATTGATTGATGATATTGTCACGAAATTTCGCAAAAAAGAAATGTTATTCTCCCTAGCCACCAAAAGCCACTGCGTCGACACCCACATTGAAGGCAACTGGAAGCAAAAAAAAAAATTGGCCAAAAAATACATATATTTTCCTGTACGCATGTGACTAAAAGAAAAGAGTCGGAACCATATGAATTCGTTTTTCTAAATTTTCGTAGTATTTTTTAACAAAAAAATCTTGATAGGTACACTTGTTGCTATGCTCTGTAAAGTTGAAATTGTAAGAAATTTGTGGATTTTGTTGTGCTTCCTGGTTTTCTGTAATTTTATGACATTGTTGTTGTGAGAAATGGATTGGAGCAAGATTTATCATATGAGTAGGCGTTTATTTATTTATTTGGACTATTATGTTGAGTAAGTTTAAAAGTGAGCATCCCTGTTGAAGGAGGTTCAAACTATCATACCTTTTTGTTCCATTAATCAATATTATGTAGATGTTGAGATTGCCAATTTTTTTTTTAATTGATTAGCTAATTGAAGAGAAGCATATGTGGGAAAAGTAATTATTTTTGCTGTTTCAGCTGAGGTTGGTTGTGGAATAATGATAGAAAGGTTAGCATGATGGACCTATTGGCAATTTACATGCTAACTTTGTATAATATTTGTATTTGATTATAATTTATTTTTTCTGCTTATGTGTTTTGTTTTTTGATCTATTATTAATTTTCGTGCATATGGTTGCGATATATATTAATATTAGATTTTTCAAATGAAAATGGTTGAGATTGACCGCAATCGTTAAATAAATTATGATTTTTGTGGAGGCAACATTTGCTGATATTTTGTGGTATTCTTGCACGATAAATTGTAAAAGTCATTGGAGTCTATGAATTTTTTAAGTTCAATTTGTTTTTAAAGTTTGAAATTAATTGTAGTTGTTTTATGAACTTATTGTTTATGATGAAATAGTAGGTCGTACAATCATCTCTTTGGTCAGTCGTGTAGAAGTATTTGCATGCTTTTTTTCTTCTTTGTGACAACAAGCAAGTGTTTGTTGTCAATTTTAATATACTTTGCATTGTTTTGTTTGTCTTTATTTTGTTATGTTATTAATTTTGATCGTACTTGTTGTTTGGAATAATTTTAGAAGTTTACGTTTTTTTATTCATTATATTAATATATTTAAATTTTGTTTTGTTTTGTCGAGAAATGGTTAAAAAAATGTCGATGATAATGATGCTCAAATGCAAAGCGGAAAAGATGCAATGTCACGATGTTCTTCTATTTTTTCGAAAAATAATGAACAAGCTTGAACCAAAACTTAGTGGGAGGCAACAATCAAGGATCATTAGTACTCCTTTTGGTAAATGGTTAAAGATGACTAAACTCTCCATATACAGTGTAGTAGCCCGAATTCCAAATTGGGTAATTAACGGAGTAATGGTGATTAAGAAGGTTTAAGGTATAATTTTGGCTATGGTCATGATCGGACGGACCGAAGAGGGTTCGGAAGCACCGAACAGTTCGGACGATCCGAAGTGTAGTTCGGTGAATCCGATCATAGGTGTCAAGTGTTGATCGACACGTCATTTTCCATGCATGTTCGGACGGTCCGAAGTGTATGATCGGAGGATCCGATCATGAGCTGTCAAGAGCCAACGGACACATAGCGTTCGGACGTTCCGAAGTGTTGTTCGGAGGATCCGAACATGGCCTATAAATAGTGCTCGGATTTCTCATTTGTGACTTGCCAATTCATGATTTTGCCTCATAGTTGAGAGGATTTGGAAGGTTTCTAAGGTTAGTTGTTGGTCGAGCGATAGCCAAGAGCTGCCAGGAGTAGTAGCGTAGCGGCGCCTGAGTTTCAAGGCAATCGACATCAAAGGGCTGTCGACGGACGAAGGTAAACCCTAAACCTTTGGTAGTACTAGGGAGTACTGGTTTTGCTAGTCGAGCATGGTAGTATTGATTGAGTATGCTTTTGATGCGTAGGCTTGTGCTAGACCTGATTAGCGGTGTTGCGTAAGGCTAGGCTTGCTGTGATAGAGGTACGAAAGTACTATCCGAGATATCCTGGTTGAGTATACATTCATATATGTGTTGCATGAGTATTTGCTGCATTGTTATATGTCATATGATGCATGCTATTATGTCACGAGTTATGATGCATATTGCATATCATGTTGAGCCGTATCTCCTTCGAGATAGCCTTTACTGTTGAGCTGTATCTCTTTCGAGATAAGCTATATCTTGGGGCCGCTCAGCCCTGTCTTGTGGACGCATGGACACCGAGAGTACACAGTGGCCGACGGGTCGGGAGGGCTTCGGTGGTCCGGGACATTTTAGGTCCACGTCTGTCTTGTAGTGGATGCAGTGACCCAGAGGTTGGACCGCGCGGCACTATCCACTTGGCGCCTCTAGACTGAGCATTTTGAGATCCTTTGTGATTCCTGTTTCTTGACTACCCTGGTATCATATCATAGCATGTGCATTTCATATAGGTTTGTATACTCATACTTTTGTACTGGGCGTTCTTATCGCTCACGTCCTCGGTTTTGTTTATTCTTGGACACCCCATTCCCACGGGGCAGGCCTCAGGTTGGATGGCTCAGGAGGAGCAGGAGGAGGACGTTGAGTAGCTGGTTGGTTTAGTTTTCAGTGTTTTCCATTTGATTCGATATGGTTGTACTGGATATTTCATTTTGAGTTAGTCTAGACTTCGATTTCGATTGGGTTGTATAACTATTGTTGTTGGCCATATTTCCGCTGTTATCTCTGATTATAATTAATTAGGTTAATTGCATGCTTAGTTTTTGATTAGTAGGTGATTCTGGAACGGGTCACTACATACAGCACCAGAGTTGATGTGATATTATAGAGCTTCAACAATGACTCATCATCTTTTGTCGTTGGGAAGGGCATTGTCGTCCCTTTCACATCATTCGAGATTTCTATCGTCCTTGGTCTACTTCATGGGGGCCAACCTGTAAACCAAGATCATAACAAATTTAAATTTTTTATCACGTTATTTTGCAGGGGAGCTTAGCAAAGCCATGAGGAAGACGATTTCTGAAAATCTCTTATTATTAGTTGAATCAGATGATGAATCACAATTGGATGATTTTGTTAGAATGTTTATTTTGTTTGCGTTGAATTGCATAGTATTTCCACTAAGTACATATTTGACACCCCGGTTTGTATTTTCATACATCGATGATTTGCCGAATTTTTTTGGATATTTATGGGGAGACGTTGCTCATAGATTTTTATGCGATAAAATTTTTGCACATATTGGGAATTTGGAAGGAGCAATAGGAAGGAAAACATACTTGGATAGTTGTGTTGTCGGGATGATAGTGAGTTTTTATTATTTTTTCTAACTAATATTATATTATAACATTTGTATCTTTATTTATGTAGGCTTGGGTGTACGAAAAAATTCCTTCCTTAAGAGTTGTATTCGGATCTCCACATACATATCCACGTTTGTTTAAGTGGGGTGAAAGCAAGATCCCGTTAAAAGTTGAAGAAATAGAGACTTTGCTAAAAAGAATTACTCATACGAAGGTATTTTGTTTTAAGAATATTTTTTAATATAGCAAAGTTGACAATTTTTTTTCCTAAAAGGTGTTTGAAATAATTCCATTTGGTGAATAATTGGAGTTATTTGGTCATAGACAGAGAAATGTAAAGGTAAACAAATAAATTCACCAAATTTATTTTATGATTTATTCAGAATTGGTGTTGAATTTTTTTGGTATTAAATTTTCAGATATCATCTAAAATGAAGGATGAGGAAACAACATGAAAAATTAGGAGATTGAAAAAACTTGTGGAAGACCAATTCCACGAGATTCAAATACTGAGACAAGTGTTTCTCAAAGTAATGAAAATATGACAAAGGATGGTGGTGATGGTCTGGTAGATGTTAATGTTGATGAGGGAAAATTGATGATAAGAATGTTTCTTTTGAAGATTTTGACACAGATTTAGGTGGATACAATGAAGTACATCATGTTGATGTTGTGACAGATTTGATTAAATGCGATGATGTTGGTTTCACTAAGTTGGATATGGAATTAAATAAGGTTCGCACGGAGGATTCTTCGAGAGAGGTAGTAAATGAAAAAGATGATGGTAATGGTGTCACTAGTTCGCAAGAGGACAATGTCAACAATGTTATATCTTCAATTGTGAAGAATGTAACGACAAGAACTGATCGTGTGAAAAAAGAGAAAGCCAAATACGTTCGTCACTCCTCCAAGTTCCACCCTAAGACGCAACATAAAGTCCGATGTAGAACACAAAGAGTATCGTGTAGTTAGTGATGCAGTATCGTGCATTTTAATTGTTTTGATTTTTGTTATTTTTTTTATAATGATGTCATTTATTTAATTTTTTGATAAATCTTTATTGTTCCATACGGAAACACAAGCGTAGAAGACGAGAAGATATCTGCAGATAAAGATGAGTCAAAACTTAAAAATTTCAAAGTAGACAAGATTTTTGTGGTTGCGATGAAGTCTTGGACAAAGAGCAACATCATAATAAAATATCTTACATGGGAAAAACTAATGTACACCTCTTGCAATTTTTAAATTTATTTCATGTTTATATTTTATTGGATTTAACTATATTATTGTTCTTGTAGTGGTACTGTGTGGGAAGGAGAAAGATTCAAATTTGTGGCATTGAATTCTGTGCTTTGTTGTTTGGGGATGCGTTGAAAGACTATATCATCAATTGTTATATGCAAATTATGAGTGGGTATAGTCGAAAAAATGGTTCTGAAATATTTTGCATAGATATGACAGTCCATGTTTGTATTTAAAAAAAAATTGAATGATTGGTTTGTATATATGAAATATGAATATGATAATATGTTATTTTCCATGCTTAGGATGAGGTATTGGGTGCACTACAGAGGTTGAACAAAAATTAGTGGCCTTTTTTTACTTGATAATATGTTATTTTCCATACTTAGGATGAGATATTGGGTGCATTACAGGGTGCATTACGGATTCATTTTCGTGACAGACTCACGGATCCATTTGAATCTGTGACCTTTTTTACTTTTTAAAAAGTTTAGAATCCGAAAGAATTTGTTCCAAATTGCACTATTTTTATAAAAGTCTCACTTTTGCAATATTTTACTAAATAGTTTTAAAATTTATATTATTTTTTTAAAAAGCCTTGGTTTAAACATTATGTTATTTTATATAATTAATTATTAATAGAGATGGCAATTTTCCCCATGGGTTTGGGGCCCCGCGGGGAAAACCCGAAACGGGGATGGGGATCCTCGATTTTTTCGGGTTCGGGTTCGGGGATTTAAAAAAATCTCCGATGTAGTTCGAGGCGGGTATGGGATTACTATCCCCATCCCCGAAATCCCCGAACCCGCCCCGAAAATATATTATCAATAATAAAATAATAGTATTATTAGTATTAATAATATAATAATAATATTATTTTTTAAAATATTAATAATAATTATTATTATTATTAATATTGATATTGATATTAATATTAAAATTATCTCTAATAATAATAGATAATAATAATTTTTGGTTTGAGAAAATCTCCGAATCCGTCATCGTTTTACCATATTAATATTTTTGAAACGGGGATGGGGGCGGGGATGGGAAGTTAATCCCCGAAGTTTCGGGTTTGGGGATTCTCCGAACCCGAAAAAGCGGGGATTGGGACGGGGATGGGGGTGGGGATGGCATTCGGGGATGGGGATGGGGATGGCAAACCCGCCCCCGCCCCGGACCATTGCCAACCCTAATTATTAAAATAAATAAATATTATATATCATACAATTAATCTCGTTATTATCACTATTACATGTCAAAAGTTTAGAATTTTGAGATTCGTGATTCTGGATACAGCAACATACAACTGACAATGACTAAAAACAATGTTCTTCCAAAAAAGTTCTACATGAGACAATGAATGACGTTGACTTTTGTCAATTGTCATTACATATGATAAATCAAATGATATTACTTCGCTGGAATTTAAAATTCATGGATCAGAATGGTCAATGACAATCTTGAAATAAGTATTTTATGACCCGTATTCCTTCAAGTAAGAAATTGTCCTTCCAAAACATGTTTTCCAAGTCTTTTCACAATCAATTTAGTGTCATTGCATAATCCAAGTAAATATATATTCCGTAGCCATATAACTTGAGTTACAACCTTCACGTTTAAAGCACTCTAAATTCGTTTAAGCTTTCAAAGAAATGCAAATCATGAAAAAAATCAACATTTTATCAGCGATACATAGTTCATTACCTCCATATCCATATATAAAAAAAACCTCTCCCTTATTTGAATCATCTGCATTCATTATCGTATCTTATACAAGATGTATTTGAGTTCAAATAATTAAGGAGATAATCTTGTTCTTGTAACAAATATCTTTTATAAAATCGCAATTCAGCATGTATTAATCTATTTCGTGAAGACCGTAAATATTGATCGGGGAAATTACATTAATTGAATTCACGTAAACTCTTTCTACAACTTCATGATAGTCTTTCAATTCGACGATAACATAACTTTTAATTTCATCTCATTCAATTCCAAGTCTAAAAATAAGAAGATATATGTGTGTATATATATATGTATATATATATATATATATAACAAAATAAATATACTAATAATTTACTAAAATATATAAATATAAAAATAAAGAAACAAAAAAAGTAAAAAAATAATCCTTGCAAATTACACTGACGAACAGACGTCAGTTCATCATCATTTTTTAAAAAATTACTTGACACCTAGTTCGGGTGTTAACTTGAGCCCAACATTTTTAAAAATTACCTTATCGATCAGTTAAAAATAGGCAGTGGAGCTATATCGGCAGATACGATCCACTGAATCATGGACCAGTTCGAACATATTATGTATAATTATTCATCATTTGACCCATGCTATCACGATACATTGTGCATGTACATGCATTGCATTTATGCATAATATCATTATATTTTATATGTTATATTTTATGATTTCTTGATATTTCGTACTAGGGTTCTGACACCCAAGATGGGGTTGTAGCACATGTGCTTCGACTTCATGTTCTCGAGAGGAAGCATCGAGAAGTACTATAGCTCCTTGAGAGTGAGCTCAGTTGTATTTAGGTACAATGTCGTGTTGTCGTCTCCAAGATAGTATATATTATGGAGTTTTACTTTTATTAGAGTATATCCCGAGTCGTATTTTGAATATTTTGAGGATTGTATTATGTTATTATCAAATCTTTTCGGTTTTATGATATTTTTGGCCTGTTTATGTTGTAATTGTGTCTGATCAACACATGTTTATTGAAAATGCATGTTATATATTTTGAGTATTTTATTTTTCTAGAATGTTAATTTAAAAAGATCATACCGAAATTTTTATAAAATAACAAAAATTTTTAATTCAATTTGTTATATTTATTAATTAATCATGATTGTATGTTAATAAATCATATTAGGCCGTCACATTTTGAAAGCATGCCTCGAAATGGATAAACTTTAATATAAGCTTTATCACGATTTTCATTGGGGTACTCCTATATTCACGCTCCCAATCATGGGACACGTTCGAATGATTGAATATCAGATTTCTCGTTGATTTCAATTCTTAGGCATAGTTTGATACATGGGATAAGAGATGGATTGATAAATAATCATCCTTATCTCATATTTGGTATATTTTTAAAAAGTTCATGATAATATCATGGTCCTTGATAAATAATTTTTTGGAAGGATAAAATATCTCTAATAGAAGGTGTGATAATTTTAATTTAATGATAAAATACACTACAAATGACTTAATTATCCTCAATTTATAAATGATTTTTTTATAAATCTATGCTAGTAGGTAGAAATTAAAATCAAATAAATATTTTATTTATTTTTATATATTATATAATATGATAATTATATAAATGAATTCGAGATAATTATATAAATAATTGTTATAAATCTCAAAAAAATTATTATTATCATTCGATTAACATTAAAAATTGATATTTGACTTGACTCAAAAAATCAAGGGCTCAATTATCATATTATATAATATATAAAATTAGGTAAAAATAAATAAATCATACAAGTACTATCGACACATAAACAGATAAAAAATATGAACTCAAGCAACAACTTTGAAATTATAAAATTTATTATGATAAGGTTAATTTTGTCATTACAATCTAATATATAAATTTAATCACTCTTATTAAAATCATATCCAAACATTAAATATAATATCCTACATCTTATTTATCCTTAACTTATCCTTATATTATATATCACATGTTTATCCTATCATGTGTACCAAACTATGCCTTAAAGATTTTGCATGACAAACTCTCGGAAATCTAATGACTATTTGTAGATGGATTTGATTGAGATGCTCTAATTTCATCATTATTTGTTTTGAAAAATGTATCAAATTTTTGTAAAAATTTGTGTGAGACGGTTTTACGGGTCGTATTTTGTGTCCATGAAAAAGTATTACTTTTTATTGTGAATATTGATAGATTGACCCGTCACACATATAAAGAATCATGAGATCGTCTCATAAGAGACCTACAATCAAATTTTTGTGGTTTTTTCATCTAAAAAAAATATTGGCCCGAGTTCGAATAATAATTTATAAACTTTTAAACTGATCAAAACAACAAATGATGCCAGAAATAATTTGTCCATATTAGGAATCAAAAAACAAATAAGCAAAATAATATCAAGAATCTATAGAAAAAACACTTACATGTAAAACACATTTATTACTTCGACACCGGTCTAATTCTGGACCGGTTTTTCTCCCAAAACCGGCCAAAAGATTTCGGTATTTTCAATATTACAACTTCGGGTATTATGCGAAGTAAAAGGTACATCTATTACTTCACGTCCATATACTTCGGCACTTAAGTACCCTATTACTTCAGATAATATCTGAAGTAAAAAGTGATTTTTGGCATAGTGACATAAAGCACACATAAATATCCAATCATCTGTCAAAAGAACTAGAGAAAAAAAAATACCTGAAACCAGATTAATTACATTGTCTGTTCTAATTAATGAAAATAATTAATAAAAACTAAAAAAAAGAAGCATTTTTTCATATTTGTTTTAAATACCACTTTACTACTCTTGACTGATCTTATAGTTTTATTAAATTTAATAGATAAACATCATTTCAACGGTACTCATAATATGTCCACAGTAGGTGTCCATGAGATCAATTATATATACGTGTGTATGTGTGTGTAAATTCTTTTGAAACATACAATATAAAATAAAAATTATTTATATTGTTTTGTAATACAACTACTATATAATTAAACGTGATTATTTCAAGAGTTTCAGTGTGTTTCCGATATAGTGATGACAATGGGACGAGTCAAGAGCGTTGATACATTCTCCATTCCCATCCCCGAATCGAAAACTCGTCATCATCCCACCTCAATCCCTATTTTTTCTAATCGAGGCTTCTCCGTCTCTGCGGGGACTAACTTTACATCCTTGTTTCTATCTGATTGGGGAATCATCGATCTCGTAGAGATTAAATCATCACCCCCGCTTCAAATAGTCTAGGAATGACAATGAGACGGAGTGGTTTTGGCATCTTCATCCGCGCATCTCTGACCTTGTGGGGATTAAATCTTCATCATTGTCTTCATCATCGCTTCAAATATCGATTGGGTTGACCAAAAAAGTTTTCAAATTTACTTGAACAATATTGATACAAGAATATATTTGCATATATAACTACGAATAATACTTAAACAATACAAACGTTAATAATTCTAGGTTTAATAATTAAAAAAATGAAACCACATTATTATCACTGGGGCGATGAGTTGGATCGCGAATCAGATTTGAAAGTTATGAATTTGGTTTTCTATTTTGGATTTGTTAATTGTTAAGAAAAGATATTGTTACTATTATTATTATTATTATTATTATTATTATTATTATTATCATCTATATAGAAACGGATTCGGAGATCTGGATAGCTTAACTATACATGTCTCTGATGAAGATCTGGATAACAGCCTCATACCAGTCTCGATTTGATTTGGAACTCATATACGAAAATGTATTCAAAACCCGCCCGTTTTGGTTTTCCCCTCAGAGAAAAATTGTCATCCTCGTTCTGATATTTTCTCGCTGTTGGTCATTAAATTAAAAAAATAGAGAACACTTAAAAAAAAATTGTTTAAACATAGCCGAAGCCCGAAACTGTTATCAAGCCATCTCATCCAAGGGTTCCAGCGTCTTAAAAAAATAATAAATGAGTTATTTGCGTAATAATGTAACTTCAAGGGACTAAATATTAAAACAAAAACAAAAAAAAGCAAGAGAACACATTCCCGCCGACCCACCACTGACACCTCCTCTCATTCAGCTGTATGCGAGGCCAACCGCCCCAACCGTGAGTTCAATCTTTACCATTTCTTGAAATCCCAATTCGTTTCCAAGAAACCATATTTGATCCAAAAACGAGATTTGTGATTTGTTTCCTAGTGGGATTCGGCTGGAACCAAGAATCGACAGTTCTAAGCACATAAATCCTCTTCAGTTTCATCCTCACCATTCCAAGAAACTATATTTCCTTCAATGGAAGAAACCCCAAAACTCCAAACCCTTGTAGACATCAAGCCCACTCCACATTCGGTATCAAGAATCTCAGCTGAACTCACAGCAGAAGAATCTGTCAAAGACCAGAGAATACCCTTTCCATTCTTCAGGCCCCTTTCTCAGAGAAAGGAGAACACTTGGATCATATCTATATTTGTGATCCTTCACTTAATTTCTTTTACTGCCACTATGTTTGTAAATGATTGTTGGGGCAATTCCCATGCGCAGTGCGCCCTCAAATCCCTTGGAAGGTTCTCCTTTCAGCCGCTGGCCGAAAATCCTTTGCTTGGCCCTTCAGCTTCTGCGTGAGTCTTTTTTCTAACTTGTGTTGGATTTTGAAGATCTTTAATTCATTTCAAATGTAATGGGTAAACTTGGAATTTATTGGATTAATATATTGTAAGAATGCGACACGGACTGATCGAGTTCATCTCAACTCCTAAGTAATTTTGTTATATACGGGGTTGGGTTTGATTTCTTGATTCAATGTATTGATTTTTAGTTTCTGTGACTGAAGGTCCGTCGGGTCCATAAATCTTGTATGTAATGTGGATTCGAATCAATGAGTTGATTGGACATGTTGATATCTTTGGATATTTTGCACTAATATGGTCCTATTCTAGTGGTTTGATCTTTCCAATATTATATAGAGTTTGCTGCTACTGTATTTTAAGTTATTTACTGAATGTTACTAAATATGATCGGCCTCTTGTAGTTTTGCTTTTATTTGGCTGATGAGTGGACAGCGTGGTACTCTTGTAGTACATTATGAAGGGTTTTCTTTCCGTTGGTTGCTTTAGTGTGTGGAATGGGAAAATGACACTGAAATATTTCAGTTTCTTGGTAAATTCTTTGATGGAATCTTCTGTACGCAATAAATGGCTATTTGATTGACAAAATACATTTTGCTATCATGGTGTGATAGTGAGATTTTTTGCATATGCTGTTGTCCTTCCATTTTATACTGAGTAGAGGATCACCATTCCCTCTTTTGTGCCTAAGTGCTCTTAAATTGCACGTGTGAAAGTAATGCAAGAAAAAGGAAATGATAATGTTGTAGGTGTCTCGTTCCTCATGTCATCTTACTTGTAATATTGAGAAAGAACCCAGTTTCCTTATTTGTTTCCTTTTTGAGAGAGAATTCATACTCTGTTATGTTTCTGCCTGATGTAGGCTTGATTCAATGGGGGCACTTCACAAGAGATATTTGATAAAAGGTCATCAACCGTGGCGCCTTCTCACGAGCTCATGCTTGCACGGAGGTGTTTTCCACATTATCATCAGTCTTTCTAGTGTAATATTTGTTGGAATTCACTTGGAGCAAGAGTTTGGACCATGTAAAGTTTCCCTTCATGCATATACTTTCCTCTTTTACAGAAGCTAATACAGTTCTAATTTGTGCTTCTGAAGGATAATGGATTAATGCACCTCCTTCCTTTTAATTCAATGCAGTGAGGACAGGACTCATATACATACTTTCAGCCCTAATGGGTAGTTTGGTAGCTGCTTTATTTCTTCAAGATAGGGCATCAGTTACATCTTCTGGTGCATTGTTTGGATTGCTTGGTGCATTGCTGTCTGGACTTATTCGAAATTGGAAGATTTACTCCAAAAAGGTCCTTTATATATCCTTACTAGATTTGCTTCGATGTTTTTTAGTGGGACTAACAATCTTCACGTATTTAATTGCAGTTTGCAACTCTCGTGTTGTTTTCCATCATATTGACATTAAACACAATAGTCGGCCTGATGCCATATGTCAACAACTTTTCCAACATTGGGGGATTTATGTCAGGATTTCTTACTGGTTTTATGCTTCTATTAAAGCCAGAGCTTGGGAAAGTGTATCATATTAAAGGCTTTTTGATCGATTATGATGCTAAGAATAGGGTTCAGCACAGACACAAGTTTGATAAACCAGTCTTGAGGAGTGTTTCACTAGTCATTTTCAGTCTTGTGTAAGTTTTTGTAATCAGCGTCTATTTCTTCTTTGAGAAAAAAACCTGTCTTTCATCGTATCTGATTATTTATTTCTGTTTTCACGACGCAGACTTGCTGGAGTTACTGTTGCTATTGTTCAAGGGGTAAATTTGAACAAGTACTGTAGCTGGTGTCGCTACATCGATTGTGTTCCTTTGAAATGGTGGAGCTGTGATGACATAACTATGCCTTGTGAGGTATTGGAACAAGCACTCTACATGGATCTCTCTCTTCTTCACCGTTTACTTAGTTACAAATTCATGTCAAGTTGAATTCTGCCCTACTCTACTTATCATTTTATTTTATTCCATCTAAAATAGACGACGAACGTATTCAAACCAAAATAACCCTGATGTTATTATGCAGGCAATGACAAGCTCTGAGCAGTTGACTCTGACTTGCTCTGGCAATGGCAAGTTTAAGGTGCTGCCTTCGGCTAATGTCTCAGAAGCAAGGATCCAGGACCTATGCTATCTCATTTGCTCATAGAATAGAATAAACATCACATTTAAACATGTAATGCATGTATTCCTTCTTTAGTTTGTTTGCACACTGCACATGAGACGCGTGATAACAAGTATAGGTCATTGTTGGTTCCCATTGTAGATTTAGATTGTTTGACCAGAGAAAACAACTTTCATGGCCTAGTTTTTTCTATATCCTTTGCGTATATGTTAGTCCTAAGCCATCGCACCTCAATGATAAAAAATAATTTAAAAAATATTATTTCCATGTTTTCTTTTTCATATTTTTCACAAAAATTTGAAATGAAACCAACCTCAATTAGAAACAGAATCCATTTGAGATTGCGTAGATAAATAATATTCTGATCATTAAAATATTTAAGCAAGACGTCTGAATAAAAAATTATGTGAAGAATAATATTGTAATTTGACATTCCATGGTTTGAATAATCAATAGATAAAATTGCAAGCACTTATTTGATTAAATAATCCATTAATCTTATCAATCCAACCATGCATAACCTTAGTACGTATCTTAGCATTTCCTGTTCTTTAGTATACAAAATATATATAGATATCAATGAGCTAGTGAAGTATGCAGACAGAAGCTGAGATAGACTAATAGAATCTTAGTTTCCCCTTGGCCAGAGTTGCTTTTGCCCGCTGCAAATGACAAGATGTCTTTTGAGCCACTTTCAGACCAGAACACGAATTGTTGGCTCCAAGCGAGACAGCAAAGTAAAGATAAATTGTGCATAGAAAAGCAAGGAGGGCAAAAGCAGTAAGAAGGAAACGATGTCTCTGAACAAGAGTGACACAACTTCCCGATTCATCGCCTCGTCCGTATTGTTTCTTTGATATGGGTTCAGAAAATACCGTCTGGGACTGTGTCCTCCGATGAGGCGAAGATATTGTGCTTTCTAGAGACATAGCTACAATGAACAAGATGTATTCTGCATTCATTCACCAAATAAGGCTTTCACCAAGTCGAAATTCATCACAGCACAATGTCAATATTCGATACCGAATGGACTCTCTTGCAAAAGGATTGTTTATGGGGCAAATTTTCTAAAACTTTAATGCAACAAAAGATTGAGGAAAATTTACTCGATGATGATGGATTTTTACAAATCCATACACTAGAATCATTTCATTTATATACCCCATTGTGCAAACAGAGCAAGAAAATTTCTACAGAAAGCACGCATGAAGATGATCATGGAGCACCCATTTGCGCAAAAACGTAAATAAGTACTCTTAAACCTCACAGCCAAATTCACAAATCTCCAGTCCACAACAGTCACCAAAACTGAGTTTTTCCTTGTATCAAAACAAGGGAAGAATTAATAGCTAAAAAGCTACCTAATTCCAAGCAACAAGACCAAAATCCACCAGACTTATTAATTCACAATTTCACATCAAATTTTTTGACACCAAATGGAAATCCAGGCTTCCCACACGAAATAAAACATAAAATCTGGACTGTAGACTACAACAAGCTCATCCAAAAACCAAATGAATAAAGAAATTTGCCAAAAATCTTAAAGCAAAGGAAAATATCACAAAAAAAAAAACTGCAAAATATGGAATATAAAAATTTCTGAACGAAGAAAAGAGAGACGAAAGCAACCTGCCAACCAACGATCCAAGTCCGTGATAGTGATAGCCCTTCCAATCCAAATCACGATAAATTCTTCAAAGCAGAATGGATTGTTGCCGGTACTTTGGATGCTTCTTAGTTCTCGGCTACATATACGGCGAAATGCCTGGGATAACTACTCTTGTTCAGAGACAGTCTCAGGCATTTCTTACGCCTTGGCAATATATATTGTATCACATTTAATTCGATAATATCTTTCATTGTATTTTTAAATTCGATCTTATTTTTGTCCAAATTTTAATTTTTTAGATGATTGTATAAATTTTAATAAAAAATATTACACAAAAATCTTGTGAGACGGTCACAGATCAATTTCGTGGATCGAATATCTTATTTGGGTCATCCATGAAAAAATATTACTTTTTATGCTAAAAATATTACTTTTTATTGTGAATATCGGTAGAGTTGACCCGTCTCACATATAAAGATTTGTGAGACCGTCTCACAAGAAACCTAGTCAAAATATTAATCTCACTCTATTTTATTAAATTTTATCCTCCTATAAAATCGATGTCCTAAATTATCTTTTATTTTCTTCAGCTATAGAAATAAGTACATAGAGTACGAGATTGAATCACAAAACAGCCTTTATCGACTCGGTTTCAATTGATTTGGAAGGGTAATTTTTGATGTAATTTTTGGAATGATAAGATAACTATACTTCTATATTATATATACTATATTATTAAGTTTGAAGATATGATAATAACTATCGGACATCAACTTTTTTTTTTCAATTTTACTCTTATATGATACTAATATTACACTTTTGATTTTTGATTTTTTTAAAATTTCAAAACACACTTTTATTTTATTTTATTTTTTTTATTTCAACCATTCAAATATCAATTTAGTCCCTCCATAATTTGTCAAATTTCATTTTAGTACATCGATAATGATAAAAAAGATTGTACACACGTGTTGCGTGTGCAGAATAACTAGTGTATAATAAGTATTTATGAAAATTTACATATGCAGCTTAAAATTTTAAAGTACTATGAAATTGATATTTAAATAAATTGCTATATTATATTTATGGAGAAACTTAATTTATTGGTTAACTTTATTTTATGCAACTAAAAAGAATTTACCTTCGATTTTATTTTCTTTTTAGTTTTATATTAAATTAGGTATTTCAATAATTTCCATAAATCGTGAATGAGCTAAAAAAAATTTATATTTTACTTATTTATTGTGAATGTTGAAATACTTTAATGCGTGAGATTTTAAAAAATAATTAATTAATTTTATTCGAAAACATATTTATTCTTGTAGATACCAAATTTGAAGTGATAGGTTGCTGAAACAAAATTTCCGCATAATTTTTTTTTTTGACATAGCCTATTGTTTCAAGCATATTTCATAGATCAATTATCCAAATTACCAGCTCCCAACAAAACTGAACATCCAACACAAAAAACTACGAGTCATATTTCATATTAGCTCGTTGTATTCGGATTTTATCTATATGAAATATTGGTCGGAAAATACATATGAATGAAACGAAAATAGTAATTAGTGTGATAGGACCAGTTTTGATATTTTGGTCATATGTCTCAACTCGGTTAACATAATGAAAGGATTCAATATGAGCTACTAAGCTAAGACGACGATCTACAAATAACCTTTACAATTAGAAGTCTGAATCGGATTTTATAACTTATAAATTGTATCGAAGTCACTAGTTCTATGCAGGATGAAGGACAAATTCAACTTATACATAGCAATGTTTTTCGAGTATATATATCTCTTAGGTACCTGAAATCGAGTTATTCTAATTCTATGATTATCTAAGAAAAAGTGTTACAACTTTCATTGTCATCATTTTGTCCAGAAATTGACGAATCAAGAACTATAATTAAATAAAACTATTGTCCAGACTTATACCAGTTAGGCGACCAGCTGAGTCAACCAGCTGGTCAAACCAGCTGGTCAACCGATATAGAAAAACAAACTGAATGTCAATTGTCAGCGACTTAAATATGACATTTTCAATTTCAAAAATTATACAAAAATTTCCAAACGGTCATATTCTTGTTTCTAATATTCATATCATTTTTAGATATCGTATATATAAAAATTTGAAGATCAAATCAGAGAGACGATCAAATTTAAAGGGTTTGGAGCCTTGGACAGATTAGAAAAAAAAAAATTAGAAGAGAGATCAAACTAACAAGAAAAATGTAAGAGCAACGATACAAGATATATATGAGCTTGTCCTCGAAAGATTCATCATTTATCTGAACCAAGAATTGAACTCACCAACTATAGGCCAACTCAAAAATACCCAAGTAGGACTCAACCCAATAATTTTATATCTAACTCAAAATACTATATGAGATTTTTTCGGAAAAACTGCGAGGGCCAAAGCTCTGCCTCGGTCCACCACCGGAAGGGATCCTCCTAAGAGGAAATTTCGTTTATTTATAAATAAGAAAATTCAAATAATCCGACTTAGAATATCATAAAAGGAATGAGCCGAGTGTGCTTTCCTTCTTTTGTTTGCCTGCAGCCTGCCTAGCGAGAGAGGATCCTACCTCGAGCCTCCTTTGTGACGCCTTCAATTCCTCATAGAAGCTGTCGTGTTGACCTCCAAGCATGTATATTTATTTCTTTGTTATTTTAGTAAAGCTAATTGCATCTAACACCATATGTAAAATTAATAGCATGTTAGACCCAGTGATTTTAAAAATTAGGCACAAAACTATCTATCAAATGCGATAAATGTGTCCGAGTTTTTAAAAAATAGGTGTGTAATGTGTTTTATTTTTAAAAATACGAAGGATGTATTAATTTATTAATAATTTTTAAAGAAGTTTCATAACGTCAAATTTCAGTTTTAGATTATTATTCGGTGACTTTTTTTATTTTAGTTCAATTTTCAATATGACACCGATGTGTATAATGTCATATTAACATCCTATATATTATAAATGAATAAATTACCAAAAATCAAGAGTATACACTACTGAAATTTTGAAAGGTCAAAATCATAAAAAAAAAAACGAACATACAATACCAAAATACATTTTTCACATTTTCTTACACATTTGTGTTCCTCGAGGTCCGTGCCTACAAAGATTGCCATTGCGACGTTCTCACAGCCTTGCTCGCCACCACGAACACGACAGAGGGTCATTAGCTTATTCTCAGATTTGAGCTACTTCTCCTCTGAATAAGGCAAAACAAGATACCATTTTTTTTCCCGTTCTATTCGCGCGCATCTAGTTTGACTCGAACTCTGTGATTCGAGTCTTGAGAATAGAGTAGCCAATCACGAGACTCTGTTAACCAGTACAAACATTTTTGCAAAGTTAAAAATGGCTTATTTTTAAGAAATATATATTTACAAGCTCGAGGTTGATGCAACTGTGAAGTGCATACACAGAGTTCTGTATAATTGTAACAGTACATACACACTTCGATCACCAAAATGTAAGCCACCATATCGGTCTGGTAAATATGAGAAGGATATTCGTATTGAAACTGGTACATTAGGGTATTTCTTTATCAAGTTTGATTCGGGGAGAAGATGAGGTAAAGTTCTTCCAGAACCAACGGTGCTTGCGCTTAGCTTGCAGTGACATTACTTCTGATTCTGTCCTCAACATTTCCCACATAACCTGCACATCCTCATATCCACAAGTTTGGATGTCATCGTGAAGTTTCAGAAGCCCAACACCTGAAGAAATCAAAGAAAATGGAGAAAAGAGTCATTCATTTATTCAAGAAAAAACAAGAAGCCTACCACCAACAGGGTCCCAAATTTCTAAAACTATATGACCGAAAAATTAAAGTCCTTCCACGCAATGATAGTAATGTAATGTATTAGGTCATGTGCAGCAGCAAAAGGGCTAAAAACCTCATCAGATTAAATGTTCCAATAACCCAAAAAAACCCAAAAGGGAGTAGTTTTGTTGTACGCGAGCATGTGGTACTTATATTTCTGATTCTTATCACAAAAAATGAATAAACTTCTGCCTATATGCATCTGATACATCAGTTTCGTCGATCTTTAAACATCGCAATGAATTTTATCCTATCTTTTTCCTAAGGGTTTTCAAATCAGCTTCGCTGTCATTGTGTGTGACAAATGACAATGCAATTTAGCCAAAACCATAATTCAAATCTTCTTTTTAAGAAGATGTATGCATCAATGCAACTATAAGAGCATTAAAAAAATCAGATTCCAAGCTTGGGAACATCTGTTCATGCTTTGAAATTGGTGAAAAAGTATCAAAGACAATGAAACAAATTCCACTCACTTTATTATGCTTTTCCTATGGGAAAAAAGATTAATAGGAATTGGATTCCTTTGGCTTGACTGAAATTATTCCTTTCTGGTAACATCCACTGCTTTTTTACAAATAAAATAAAATAAAAAATAGAACAAATAAATATTATACAGTTGTTCTAGTCCACTTCAATGTCCGAGGTTTTTCAAAACAAAGTTACTAGAACACCTCATCAACAGTGGACATATAATTTGTGTTTGACAGGCTAATAAGTGAGTTCTTGTATCTCTCTCTCGTGTGCACGATAAAGAACCATGAGTGTATACCCCACATAAAACTCATATTTTGACTCCCTTAGCCTCACTGCGGAACCCAGAGTTTAGCCTCGTCCCACTCCCCTGTAGCTCCACCTCTGCTCAGAGTCACATATACATATGTGTGTGTGTGTTATTCCTCAATTACTTCGTATCTTCTAAATATTGTTAATTGTCTCACATCGGTTGGATAAATAACTTGGAAGTTGTATATATGGGCTTGGACAATCCTCCCCCTCGAGCTAGCTTTTGGGGTTGAGTTAGGTCCAAGTTCCAATCTTAACATGGTATAACATGGTATGAGAGCCCGGGTTCCACCGTTATGTGTTGGACTGCCTATAATTAAGCCACCCGTTCTGCACATAATTGGGTCATTTGTAAACTCCACGCTCCAGATGTTCATTCCTGGGCGTGAGAAGGATATGTTAATTGTCCCACATCGGTTGGATAAATAAGTTGTACATATGGGCTTGGACAATCCTCCCCCTTTGAGCTAGCTTTTGGGGTTGAGTTAGGTCCAAGTTCCAATCTTAACAAATATACTTCTATAATATGAATATGGATAACAACACTTCTCAAGCATATCAGTATTAAATTTGTTTTAAGCACACATCATTATTTATCTTAAGAGCACACATCATTATTTATCTTAAGAGAGTTTCATGTCTGAGAGATGAGTTAACACGGTCCATACATACAATAAAAAGAAATATTTTTGACGTAAAAAGTAATGCTTTCCAAAGATAAGGTTGAGTCGAAGATCCGTCTTATAAAATTAATATGTTAGACGGTCATGTTTTGTGTTATCTCTACACAAAACAAATTATCAATAAAACATAATTCTAAAAAAAAAATATATAAAATAAAGATTAGTCTAGTTCCATCTTCCTACTTTAGCGTATTAGGGTGGAACTTATCTAGTGGAAGGTTGAGTGCCAAAAAGTCGAACCTTTGGATAAATTAAGAATATAAAATGCGAAAAGGATGGGGAACTGAATTCCAGAATCATCTTTGGTGCCTCAAATATGTATTTTTCAATGGTTAACCAAAATTAACCAAATGCTAAAATATTAATTATGCTATTTTTATATGAACAAATAGCAATAAGCTCACGGGTTTCCAATTCCATCTTAGGTGAAATTCTAACAAATCCAAATATTATCAACGTAGATAACTTAGACTCAAATCTGCAAACGATATATGACACATTCTCAGTACTAATTAAATGTTGAAATATAATAGATCGTATTAAATTCTTTGATCTAATAATTATTTAAGTCATAAAATTATTAATTATTGTATGACTTTTGAAATTAATATTAATTTGTTTTATTAATTAAAGAGTACTAACTGGTCCAAAATTTTGAATTATTAATTTTTTAAAAGGATCCAAATTTGAAATATGATAACACCAATTATTACTTGAGTAAAATAACACAATTTCTCCAATTCAATAAATGAATAGAACATATTTTAACTACGAAAGAAAAAACCTCAATCAACCAGAAAACGGAAAAACTAAAATTATAGTGTTTATTTGAAGTCGATCACGAATAACATTATATCTACTAAACCCATACTTGAAGCTGAAAATCATACAATTCCGACGAAAACGTTGAAAGGGGGGAGAAGAAGCGAGGAGACTGTGAGTTTACCTTTTTCACGTTCCTTGACACGAGAGAACACCGCCGACCAAGCCCTCTTGATCGGGAACACCGCTTTCCGCCACCACTCCATCACCCTAATCTTCACCTTCCTCCGCCGATTCCCGCCGCCAAGCCGACTCAGCACCACCTTCAACCCCGCCAGACCTGACTGCATGCAGGGAATCAACAAACGCACTGGCACACACTGGAGTGTGTGGGAGAGAGAGAGAAGAAGAAGAAAGGCGAAAAGGTATTTCAGTTATTTGGTGTGTGGGGGGGATTTCCTGAGTTTGTACTAAAGTGATGCTTTTAGCCGTTACGCCACTTCGAGGGTTTTTTAATGTGACCCACCCGTCACATTATGCGGTGGCCTTTTTTCCCCAATTTATTTATTTGTACGATAAAATATTTAAATTTTGACACGTGTTACACGAGTGATTTTTTAATCCACATTTGTTTTCCACGAGGACCCACACATATATTCGGTAAATTTGATGTGTTTTAAAAAGTTCACTTTACGTTCGTTTAAGTTTAAAATTCGACAAAAACGCTCCGAAAAAACAAATGATTAAAATATAGTTTAATCGAATTAAGTGAAATTAAGACGTTTAATTAAATGTGCTTAAACACATTAATCACATCTATTTATTTTTAAAATTTTTATTTTGAATGTATGTATTTTTATTTTAAAATAATAAATTAAGTTTATAATTTAAATGTTTATTTTTAAATTTTAATTATGATTAAGCATGTCTTATTGATTTGACAAATATTTAGTACTTTTAATGTGGTCTAGTTGCAAAAACAATAAAGATTGTGATTTTGAGATTTTTATGTTTTTGTATAAATATGAGAATTAATGCATCGAACTTAAATTTATCATATTTATGTATTATTTTATATATTTATTGGTTTGAGATAATTACAATTATACTAAAAATAAAAAACGCTTTTTCACGCTTAAGCATGTATTAATCTCGTTTAAGCTTGAAAAACTTGGAGCTCGACATTCACACTTCGATACACTTCACGCTTTTGATAGTACGAATAGGGAATTGGCCTGGGATGAGCCTAACTTATTTTGGCAAGATCCATCATAATCCATTGACTATAACACACAGAGTGTAATAGATAGAAGAAATCGGGTTTGAATAGTGTTTTTTTTATGAGTAGGTCTCATGTGATACCGTCGGTCAACTCAACACATATTCACAATAAAAAGTAATACTCTTAACATAAAAAGTAATACTTTTGCATGGGTGTCCTAAATAAAAGATCTGTCTCACAAATACGACTCGTGAGACCATCTCACACAAATTTTTGTCTTTTTTTCCATGGTTCATCGAAACATTTATGAATACACACTTGAACTTGAGTCACTTCGAGATTTAAACTTTTGACTCTCTTACTATATATCTTCCAGTTGAATATATTTTTGTTGATTATATGTACATTGGCTTCCAGAGTTTTACTTCATTTACATGATAAACAATTAATTTAATTTAGTTTAATTTATTAGGATGTCAGTTAAGATTTCATTACATTTAATAAACTTTCGACTTTAATCAGTGGTGTTTACGTGTCATAATTTTGGTGGGTTTTCACATTGTTGGGCGGTTTGACTGTAGTATAAATTTGACTTCTATATTTGGAAAAATTATATATTAATCGCCTTTTTTAAATTTAGACTCTGGGACAGTTGCATTGAGAAATAGAGGTCCAAATTGAATCCAACTTTACAATATAAATTCTTTAAATTAATTGAGCTAATAGTTTTATATTATTATTATTATTATTATTATTATTATTATTATTATTATTATTATTAATGGATAATGAATAATAAATGATTATTTCAGACTTCGATATTTATAGTTTCACTTGTAAAAAGTTGTTGGCAGGGAAACATGAATACATGGATAAGACAAGTCCTGAGCAGAGAACGTCTAGATCAAACTTCATAGTATTATACAAAACCAAGGGTTATAAGAGCATAATCAACTCAAAGCGGATTGTTAATAATTTTTGGGTCTGAGTCTAATTTTAAATTAAAATATATGTTTATATTTTTTCTCTTGAATCATATAATGTGTTCATATTCTTTTAGTATCATAAAAACTTTTCTAATTAAATAAATAAATAAAAGACAATATAAAAACTAAAAAATGCGCAGCAGGCAAAATATTTCTATTCTAATTGAATAATAAAATCAAACATGGACAAAATAATCACTATAAAACAACTCGTCTTATAATTTTAGAGCTAAAATATTAATAAAATCGTGCAGTAATTTATTTTTCAATTGATAACATAGCCAAAACCATTCAAAATGTTCTTGTGACATGGTTGATTGGAAAATTTTAATGAGCTTTAACTTTGATAAATTTTATTTTGCACTTATAACTTTAACCAGGATAGTCAACAAGATTTTAAAGCAATATGAGTATTTGAGAAATATTCATATATTTTCTTCAAAAAATTCACTACATCGCTTGACGATTTTGTTTTTCTTGGTAACGAGAACTTCAAGAATATCAAATTCGAAAATAAACCGTGATGATTAATATCAGACAAATCCTATGAGTCGGAAAATATGTTATTTTTATATTGGTCCTATAATACTACTGTATAATAATTTAAGAGAATAAAAAAGTTTTTTTTATATAATACTTATCAAAAGACCAAGGAATAATAATTTTATAAATAAATTTAAGAGGCCCGGGAATAATAATAAAAAAATTAATATTGGACACATGAAAAATAAATTTTTGTGATACGATGGACAAAACCAAGCAATAATAAATTTACATTGTGACAATTTACACTACTATACAATAAAAAAAAATCCTCGAAAAAAAGGGTCTGAATCGAATGACTCATCTACCTCCAGATAGGAAAGACTCTGAATCAACCTAGAGAGCTCTGGTGTTAGTGTCGATCGTATATTATATTGTTAGAAAATATGTAAATAAAATTAGAAGATTATATGATAGATTTACTCAAGTCACAATCAGATATGAATGATGAAATATTAGTTGATTACATATATTCGTCTTATCTAATAGTTGACTCATGTTTTACAAATAAATAGAGTTATAAATCACTTTGTTATTCATATATATTATTTTATCGTCTTATCTCATGAGTCGAACAACACATTTAAAAACTACTATCAGTCTTTTTTTTTTATATAAAAATAAGTAAGAAATGGTAGTGAGTAAGATCCATTTCATAGATTTTAGTTTGTTGGTGGTCATGACCTAAGCTAAGCATGATAATATATGTATATTAAAAACTCGTGCTCACTCGCAATATATATTAGAGTATGTTTATGGAGATAAATTTGAAATCAATTGATTTCGATCAATTTTATTGTTTACAATGAAATAATATACCAAATCTTAAATCCACGACTTATTTATTACATATTAGCAATAAAATTATAATGAATATCAAATGACATCATTATTGGGTGAAGTTGAAATTCATCCAGACTAACATGAAATACTATATAAACATGTAATGATGGATTAAAAGTTTATGTTCTTACTTACTTATCTAAACAACACAAAAATAAATTTGAAATTCACCAATCCAAACACAACTTTAACCAATCCAAATTCAACAACATAAAGTTATGTTTGGATTGATGAATTTCAAATATATTCAATTTTTTTTTTTTTTGTGGTTTAGAGCAAGAAAACCATAAACTTCAATTTCAAGCATTCGTGTTTATATAATGTTTCATGTTAATTATTATGGATTTCAAGTTCACCCAATAATAGAAGAAATTGAAATCCATTTACTTTGTGTAAATAAGTAAGTTATGGATTTAAAATTTTGTCTATTATTTTATTGTTAACAATAAAAATATAATCGAAATCTACATATTTCAAATCCATCAATCCAAGCTTAACCTAAGATACACACATAGTGATGATTTCGATTAGACAAAGTGATTATTTCAAATAAAGTTGTCAATATCGGCACACATGCATCCTCCAAAATTAGTTAAAATTCAAGTGTTCTACGTACTTTAAATTTGATTAAGTCGTGTGAGTATCATAACAATAAACAACCGGGGAGTGGATTGGTAGTCATTCATCACTGTGCCGTGGATGCAATCGAGTCGAATCGAACTTGAGTATCATACTACTCGAGCTTGGCTTGAAAAAAATTAGTATACTCGAGCTCGACTCGATCAAATATTTATTTTCAAGCTCGAGTGTATCGAGTTACTTGAGCTCAAGCTTGAAAAGCTCGATTTAGACTTTATTTTAATATTAAATAAATGATTTATTTATATAAAATAAGTAAATAAATAATAATAATAATAATAATAATAATAATAATAATAATAATATGTGTGTGTGATCTATTAGCTCGCGTGGACACAAGTAAAACTCGAACTTGACTCGATTAAAGATTTGAGTTACTCGAACTCGACTCGAGCTCGTTTGGACCAAACTATTCACGAGTAGTTTGACTCGTTTGCACCACTACTCTGAATTCATAGATGACTACATGCTAATGTATACAATCGAAATGTAAGTTATATATATTAACGAGACACAAATTCAAAGGCCCAACAAATCAGGCCAAAATAAGAATGATGGCCCAAACCTCGTAAAACTAGCTGGCAATAAACCCTGGGAGGGGAGAGGTTTGATATACGGAGAACGAAAGGTTAACAGAAATGGCGAAGTCCTGTAAAGGTCTGGCCATGGAACTCGTGAAATGCCTCAGTGAATCCGACTGCGTTAAGGTATACAAGCGCGATTATTTTTGGGTGGACTTATTTTGTTGAATTTTTGCTGAAAAGATCCTCAAATGTGATTACAAGTGACAATTGTGGTGTTCCAAGATTCGGGTACCGGTTTGTTCCATTGACATATTTACTTGATTTAGGTTTAAATCAGATTCGTGTATTATTGTCGGAGCTCGACCCTGAATTGTCGATGACAGTAGCTAAGGAAGGGATTTACTGATTTTAGGGAGCCAAAACATAGAGTTGTGGTATAATAATCGACCATTTCACTTAATTTGTCCCCGGGTTGTTGTCCTGATTGTTTTGCTACAGACTTGGTGGCAGTGGCGGACGAATTTTTGCTGATAGGGCTATTGTTTTTGGGATGGAAATTATTTATTTATTAAAATAGTTATTTTCATTTTATTGCTTGGTTTAGTTCTTGGAGCTAAAATTTTAATGGATGAAAGAATGAGTTATTGTAGGTGGAGAACCGGGATTACAGAGAATGTGCAAAAGAGAAAAGCCCGAAAATATCTAGTGAGTGTGTGGGACTGAGGGAAACATATTTCAACTGCAAGAGAGGACAGGCATGTGTTCTTCTCCCCTTCGATTTTTTGGTATGAAATTGACGTGGTCTCTTGGTTTGAATGGGAAGGCCAAAGGTTTAAAGTTCGGTGCCTGATTAATAATTATGTTGTGTGATTGTTATATTGTCAGTCATGTTTAAATACCTGCCACAAGCTCAAGCTTTTGGTAAGAGTGGTTTCTATCAATTAACCGGTCTATAATTTGAATATGTAGTTTAGTTTATCTTTGATTTGCCATCACAGTTGAACTCTGTGGTATCAAATTTTTAGATTGTGGTTTGTGTTTATGAGTGGCTTGTCTATTTTTCATGTTTCTTTGCAACCCCGGCTTGGTTAATCTCTACGTAGAAGTTGCATGACGTCAATCATTAATTATTTAGAACTTTGTGGAGCTTGCTCATAGAGCAAGTAATTTCTGCTTCCTACTTCTCTTGCTCAAAAGTTTAACAGGGAATCTTAAGGCAGCCTATTTTAACATGGTCGCTCACCCATTTTCCATTTTAACAAAATATTTTCTTTTTTTATTATAATATGCATAATTTTATATATTAAATCAGAAAAGCAAACACAAACCCGATGTATGGTTCTGTTGTACTGATTTAGTGTAAGTAGAAGTTGGTTTTAAGAAAGTGTGTTTGGCTATAAGAGTGCTCTGGAAAGGGTTATTTCGTCTGTTATTTACAGCTATGAATGATCATCTGTGATAAATTGTTGTATAGAGTTTATTTTGTGTATCTTTTCTTCTCATTACATGATTACATGTTACTGGATGCATGGCAAGGATGTAATTGGATAAATGTTAATAGAAGAGGGACAAAATTGGTCCCTGTCAATCTTTAGGGACATAATCGGGACTCTGTTGAAACTAGAGGGAAATTGTAATGAATTATCATGATAAATGTTATTCATTTAGAACTGGTTGATGTATAACTCTCAGAGTCAACTTATTTTGATCTGCTCCTTTCTGCAATTCTTCAACCGAAGTTAACACATTCTAATATCTTGATAGAAAGGATACAACTCGTTTTAGCAGTTTCAGGTACTTAAGAGTCAACATGCTTTTTCAAAATAGGCAAAACTTAATAAAACTGACAGGCCGGCTTATCTGTTCTCTGTGCTGTAAATTTTGTTGTTTGATCGCGCCGAAGTGTATTTATAGTTTTAAATTTTCACTCAATATTTATACCTCTATTCCAGGTTGACATGAGAGCTCGAATTCGGGGAAACAAAGGTTACTAGATTGGTGGTAATTGAGTAGCTCATGATGTTGAGCATTTGCAAAATCATGCATCCGAATGGAACCCCACTATGACTCCATAGTAAACGATTTTGTAATTTCTTTTTTTTTTTTGTCTAGCCGTATATATTTGTTCATTTTTGTATTTAGTGACGACAAGTTGAAAAATATTCCAGCAAGAACACTTACGCATAGTCATCTATGATGCACAATTGTCAGTTGTTTTGCATTACATATCTGTTTTGTGTATTTATGGTTTGCATTGAAAGTAAATGAAGTGTAATAGTTGATGGTGATGAAATATCTTTCTACCATGTGAGATTTGCAATATTTCTTAAGATGTGGGATATCCTTGAGACGCTATGCCTGTGGGTAGGCTGATAGATATCGCGATATCGGATAATAAAAATTTAAATATTATATTAATTATTAAATTTACATTAATTTTAATTTTCATATTATATTGAAGAAGACAATTCAAGTGTATTATAGTCAATATATAATTTTATCATTATCACTATTCAAGAATTATACATTATCATACCTTTGAGGAGGGATATTTAATAACACAAATAACATAAATAGTGAGAGATTTCAATCATAATAAAAGACCTCCATATTAAATTAAAAATGAACCAAAAATAAGATAAGAGATGGTTATTTAATAATCATTCTTTTATCATAACTACCAAACATACCTTAATGGTACAATACCTTCGGGATATCAATGAATAATAAGCAAGGTCGAATAGTTGGCAACTCATGATCGATCATCTCTCCTATATGTATTAAAAAAAATCATATAGATTAGGTGATCCAAAAAATAAAAGAAACCATAGAGTTGGGTCTAAAGATATTCTTTTTTGGTTGGTGGTAGACTAGTTAAAGAGATTATATTTTTTGGGAGGAAAAAATGGTTAAAATTCCATTTTGATTTCATAAAAGAAAAAGAATATGTTTTGAATAACTATATATATATATATATATATTGTTTAGTACAAAATAATATTAATTAATTTTCCTATCGGAGTGCAAATGAAAAATTAGGGCCTTTTTCAATCCTGGGAACATAATTCTGTATCTGCTATTCTGCTTCGATACGACTTCAACGATTCCCGGATGGAAACGGACACGTTCGCCTGTGGGTCGCCGGAGCCGTCGCTCATGGCGGAGACCTTACCAGCACCCGCGCTTGGAGAGGAAGAAATTGTATACCCACTAAGCCATACCCTTCCCCAACCCCAAGAATTACAATCTCCCCTGGAAGAGCAATCGCCAGTTAACTTCATCAATTCGCTCACCGAACTGAAAGGCTTATGCTCCGCCATCACCGATTTCAACCAATGCTACGAAGACCTCCAGAACCACCTCGAATCCATCAAAACTGCGATCTTGTCGAAACTGTCATCGGAGACTAATAATATTTCAACTCTACCCGTCCCAATTGGAGAGTTGCCTAATTCGACACAGGAAGAAGAATTGCAGAACAAACAGCAGGAGGAGGATAAGACCCCTTTATCCGAACTCGAGAAGCTATGCAAAACGATGTGTAGCCGGGATATTAAGAAGTACTTAATTGGTAACCTCTCTAATATTGATAAGCTCCGTGAAGAAGTACCCAAGGCGCTGAAACTGGCGCCGAACCCTTCAAAGTTAGTTTTGGAGTGCTTGGGTAGATTCTTTTTGCAGGGGAGTAAGGCGTATACCAAGAATTCTCCCATGATTCCGGCTCGCGAAGCGTCAGTTTTAATATTGGAGTGCTTTTTGTTGATGATGGGGATGGATGATGTTGATGGGGCACTGACGATTGATAAGGGGGTAAAGGAGGAGGCAGAGAATGTGGCAGTGGCATGGCGGAAGAGATTGTTGTTGGAAGGAGGCGTGGTTAAGGCTAGTGAGATCGATGCACGTGGACTTTTGTTGTTTATTTCCTGTTTTGGGATATTGAATAAATTTAAGAGGGATGATATTCGAGATTTGGTGGTGGCCGGGAATTGCAAGGAGATATTGGGTGTACTCCAGAAGTCTCGTGAGCTGATGAATAAAGTTCCAGGTGGTGCTTTATTTCCTTGTAAATTTAGAGCACTTGACATTTGTATATGAAATATAGGCTCTGCGACTTAGCTTTGTTCCACATTTTCGTATTACTGTATTTTGAATTGCCGATTTGTATCATCCTTTTGTGTATGATTTCTGTGTTGACATATTTTTTCTTGTTGATACCATATATTGCATGTCAAGGCGATTGAGCTTGGGTTCTCTTTACATGCAAATAAAGTTGATTATTCTAGTGCAAAATATTTGGAGAAAGTTGTTTACATGCTATTTTCTCAGACTTGTAGATTGATTATGTATAGAGAGTTGTTGGGAGACAAATGTAGCATCGGATTGATTAAAAATGCGCTGACCCAACTGTTAACAAGGATGCAGATGTTGAGGGTTTAGACATTTTTCATATTGGATTAGGATACCAGGATTCATTTTATCAAGTATCGGAGTGAAATTGTGGAGAAGTGGATTAGTGGTTTACTTACCAGCTAGGATTAGAGACGTATTACTGAAAACAATTATATATTAGTTCCGTCAATATTAGAAAAAAGCACCTGGTCATGCTACGAAGGAAATTTATTGATATGGAAAGACACGCCTGCTGTATAAGACATAAATATTTGGAGAATATGCATGTCATATCTTAAACCAAGATCTTCATAAAAGTTTCCTCGAACTAGTTGAGGACAATTATACCTTCTAAAATGATATCTTCACCTCATAATTATACCTTATGTTGTCTTTGTGTGTATCTCGAGCTTTTGCCCTCCTGGGCAGTGAAAAAGGAAAAAGGCCCAAGTGCAGAACTTGACGAGTATAGAAGCGAAAAGTTTAGATTGAAAGAGATCTGTGTACAATTAAGAACCATGTCTAGTTGTGTGAGTGAGATGCGAAAAGTCATTGCACAGTCCATTCCACTGTTCATTATGTTGCTCAAACTTGGAATGGAAAAAAAAAACAAAAATTGCCATTTGAATTGGATTATTAGTTTGTCGTCTTCTCGGGTTGGTATCTGATCTTGGAATCGGCTTCTACTCAAGTCCCTATGCACAAGGGATCTTATATGTTTCCTTCTGATTTGGCAGTCATAATGGAAAACGCATTTCTACCTATATACTTCAACTTTGGAGTCCTTAGTCCTTATCTTTAATTACTTTCCTCGAGAATTGTGCATCAGCCCTGCCTATTATTTTTACCGTTTTGCTTTCTTCTATAGTTATGTGTTTGTTTGTTCTTCCGCAGTAGTTAATGCTAAACCTAATCTCAATTGATATTCTTTCGCAATAGTTAATGCATAACCTTATCTCAATTGATATTGCTAATAATAGTTCCTATTTGTATTTGTTACCCGTGCAGAGATGGTGGAATGGTTCATAAACAATAAAAAGGAACTCAATGCTGTTGATTTGGTGTATACCTTTGGGCTTGTTGAGAGGTTTAGTCCTCAAACAATTCTAATACCTTTTCTAAGAGAATCAAAAGAAACCGGAAAAAGAATAAGAAAAGCAGCGATGGGCTCAGCTGCTGCAATGGTATTACATATGATTTAATGTTGAATCAACTCTGAAACCTACCGGGGGATCTTTTTTTACTTGTGTAGTTTCAATATTTTTCATTTATGATCTTTATTTTCTCCTTACGCAGCTTGAAGCAAACAAGAAGCAATTAGCCCCTCTCCGATCTATTGTAGAGTGTTTGGAAAGATACGAGATTGACCCTTCAAAGTTTCTTCCTGGATGGCAAATTCTTCAAAAGATTTCAGGTTTAGAAAAAGATATTGCAAATTTTGATAGGAAGCAAGTAGAAAAAGGGAATAAGAGGAAAACATCCGAAACTGATACATCTAGAAAGTTGAAAATTCAAGAAGCAAAACGAGCGCGTTTTACTGGCCATGGCCCACAACATAATGCTCCAGATCATGTTGATGCTCTTCCTAGTCACATCTATAATTATTCCGCTACCCCATCTGTGGTGTATGGTGGACCTGGTGCTGGCTTAATACCGGAAAACATGCTTCCACCTGCCGACATATCAGCAAACCGTGGTGTTGTCCTTTCAACAGGTTCATATGCTGGAGTTCACGGGCAAGTAATAAATCACGGTACTCAGCCACACTCATGGCATGTGGATGCAGCCTTGATCGAAAAATATGCCTCCCAACCTACGTCACTCGGCCTCACTAGTTTGTACCGGTCATCAACATCTGCCCAAGGCTTTGCAGGAAACCCAAATGTTGGTTCTGGAACTCGAAGTACTGCCTCTGATCTCTACCAGTTTGCTGATTCAGTTGTGGAAAGTGGGTCTTATTTGGGAAACATTTCTCGCAGTGTTGGTGCTGCTATTAATACTGTGCCTGCCCCTGCCTTGGCCCCTGCCCAACGTTCCTCGTATTTATACTGAGTTGATCTCTCCAGGCAACCCTGCATCATTCTTGATGCTTGCTGATGTTTCTAAAAAACCATATTGTTTTTGGTTTAGTAGGATGTTCTCTGGATTTCATATCTATACTGATTTAAATGTTTCTTTTATTTCTTCTTTTTATGATTCTAGCTTAATATTGCACATATCTCCTGGCACTTCTTTTTGTGCGTGGCTTATGTCGTATTAAATTTTCACTTCAGACACTGTCGAGTATTGATTGACATCGGTCTGAAATCTACATGAATTGTTAGGATTTGACTTTATTAATTTTAGTTTTTTTAAAGGTTTTAATACCTTATCTAGGCTTACGTTTTGTGTACCAACTCAAAGAAACTCAAATAATATTTTACTAACATTCAATTACAAGTGACATGTTAAAGACAGCATCAATGGGGCAATACATGAAGAACAAGAAAATCAATTTAAATAACAAATCAAATATTGCATGGCCTACGAATTAATTCAGCAGTGGAGTAGTGTTTTTCAAATCTAGTTTATTTTCCAACAACAGTTGGATACGTTCATTTTATATCTTAGGACAACAATAAAAAATCTAAACATTAATTTGGTAGTTGAAACTATTAGTTTTATTTTCTTTCATGGAAATAAAAGAAGGTTCTTCGTAGATATGTCGGAATGGGTTAGGCTCGTAGGCTTGTCGAATCGACCTCTCTCACTATATAAAATAGATGAGTTGAGTGACAATCTCAACTATCAAATTACGCATAAAATTATCAAGTTTAGTCGAGTTGACTCACCTCGCCACTTAAATAAGTGGGTTGAGTTGATAATTTTTCGATCCACCAAAAGAGAAGTCGATCCACCCTCTCCGGCCTAATGACGGGTTGTGGGTCAATTCGCCCCTCTAGCCCGTTTTACCCTATCTAGTTCTTCATTCGAATTGAAGTTAACATGAATGTTTATAAAGGAAAACACACATAAAGATGAACAAAAAATGCTGAACCTCAAAAAAAAAATGTGGAACCTCAATTTTATTGTTCTGCAAGTGACTGACTTTATTCAACTCTTATAAAATAAAATTTTGACAGCATACATCCACACTTTTTAACGTCTTTCCGAACGAAATACATCTTTAATTGATATATTTATCAATAATCATGGCTCTTAATATCGTGATAATATTGTAGAAAAAAACAAGTTTGCAAAAGTGAAATCATAATTTTATATTTAACTCGATGGAATTCAAATCTCGGATTGGTATACAACAAATTAAAATTATAACTGAAGCCATTTTTCGAGTTTCAAACCGACTTAATATATAAATACAAAAAAATTTCAACTCACTTATTTGAACTCCTTGCAGCAACACATCATTCCTTCATTCAATACTCCTTTTTGTGTAGAGCCAAATATATAATTGAACATGCTGCAAAGAATGAATACAGGGCATATTCTATACACAACCCTGATTGTTGATTACATGAATCATTTATACAAGCTGTACAAAATCAACTCAATTTTCAATACACTATAATATGGGGGTTGTATCAGACAACTGGATCTTTTGGTTCCTGACAACCGGGTTTCCACCCTCGTCTAGTTGAATTACAGCAACGTCGCCAGACTTGAAATCCCCAGAAAGTATGGATTCACTCAACAGATCTTCAATGATGAGTGTAACGGCTCTCCTCAGAGGTCGTGCACCATAGCTCCGGTCATATCCCTGTTGGCATATCAAGTCCATGACTGGTTCCGATATCTCCAGACCGATTCCCATCAAGGTAAGACGTTTCTTCACCTCGTGTAGCATTACATCAAGAATTTCGAGCATCTGATGCACATGGAGAAGAAAATTCCATCATCATTATATGCACATGGAGAACAAAAATTCATCATCTTGACGAAACAAACGGAAGGGAAGAAATAGATGGTGTTTTAGTTTAGATATATTGTGAAGGGATGCATTTACCTCACATAAATATAAAAATGATTCTTACTAGAATTCATAGTTGAATCTGAAACATTTCAAACTCAACTTTGAACCTACCACACCTTCCGAGGGAGACTGCAAAGGGGCACTCCTAACTCCTAACCATTATGTTATTTTTTTTCACATAGACAAGGGTAATTCCTAAACACAAATAAAAATTAAGTGGAACACATACGAAAAGAAAAATCTCAAGTCTTTATGAGCCAATTTGTGAATTTATTGGGTTATGCTGCACTACTCAAATTTTCATCAATCTTAACAACTCTTTTAGGTTGGATAGAGCTCACAGATAAAGCCCTTTAATTCAAACTTGACACGGTGATTGATTCAAAGCTCCTCAATAATTTGTATGGTGAGGCTGAAAAATTCATGATGTCTATATAATTTAACCTTCACAACATGTGACACGCGGTCAACTAACAAAAATGAACCATTGGTCAAGAAGCTGAACCTGAGGTTTCTCAAGAGCGCGGAATACCACTACTTCATCTATCCTGTTAAGTAACTCGGGACGGAAGTATGCCTTCAGCTCCTCCATCACTAAAGCTTTCAATCCAGTATACGATGTCGAGCTATCTTCAGCAGTAAAGAAACCAAAGGAATTCTGCCTACCCTTTGCAATAGCAGCAGATCCGATATTAGACGTCATTACTACAAGTGCATTCTTAAATGATACTCTTCGACCCTATCAAGCAGAAAATCAAAGATACTGTCATTTAGAATCATGGAAAAGTATGCATAACAAACCAAGAGGCAAGAACACTAATTGTTATGCAGTGAAGTGGAAAAATTGCAATTTGTTGATCTCATAGCCGTTGGATTTTGCAATTTGAACTTGTTGTCGTAGTTAAATTTCATTTTTAATCCTACAAACTAATATTTCCTGGTACTGGTAGAGTAGATATCTTTTATCATTTTGGCTGGAAATCACTAGCTCAACCAAATTGTCACAACCCAATGTGAAAAACTTTGGGCGCCTCAAATCTATATACCTATAGAAGTGTGGATTCTTGACATTGTTTTCCGATTATGTATTGACAAGAATACCCTTCGTGCAAACTTGAACAAAATAAAACTTATTATTATTGTAATGTAAATCTATATACCTATAAAAGTATGGATTCTTGACATTGTTTTCCGATTGTGTATTGACAAGAATACCCTTCGTGCAAACTTGAACAAAATAAAACTTATTATTATTGTAATGTAAATATAAAAATAATAAGACATAAATGTCTCATCATTACTAATAATCAATTGACATTTAGAACCTTATAATTTCATCATTATAAACTTTTTTACCATTAAATACTCACACCGGAAAATTATATTTAATCAAAATTTTAAATTTATTTTGTGAATTAATTTCTAAATGCATGAACAAATATAATATTTTATAAACCTAAATTTAATTGTGAATTTAAATAATATTAATCAAAATCTATATTTCCAATTGTGCAATGACAAAATTAATCTTCTACACACACTTCAAGAATAAAAAGTAACTCCTATATTAATTTTATCAAATAATTCATCTTTATACTACATTTAAATATTTTATCTTTTTAATTTTCCCTCTACAATTTTTTCCTCATGATTTTATTGTAAACTTTTTTACCATTAAATACTCACACCGGAAAATTATATATAATCAAAATTTTAAATTTATTTTATGAATTAATTTCTAAATGCATGAACAAATATAATATTTTATAAAAATAGAATAGAATGTAACTCCGATATTAATTTTATCAAATAACTCATCTTTATACTATATTTAAATATTTTATCATTTTAATTTTCTCTCTACATTTATTCCTAATGATTTTATTGTAATTTTGTAATTATATTTTTAGTGCAATTTTTAATTAAGTAATGAATTATAGTATCACAAAAAGATATGTGAAAAATTTATAACATATGTGCAATAGTAGAATAACTAACATATTTTATGGGTTTTTTTAACAAATAATTGAAAGTAAAGAGTTTAATTCCGATTTTAAAAGATAGTACGATTTCAAAAAATATGAAAAAAAATTATCTACAACAAATATATATGTTATAGGCATAATTCTTTTATTAAACTGTATAACTAAAAATTACATGTATTACTGATAAAATCAATCATCAGTCAAAACATTGAATATGTAATTCATGAAAAGAAATTTAATAAGTAATAAAAAGATTCTAAGTTATTTTCTATATAAAAACAATATATGATATAATCTTTATAATAAATATAATTATAATGATCATTGATTAGCATTTGTTAAAGTATCAGAATTTTACATATGGTATTTAGTTATTTTGAAATCAAACTAATTAATTCAATAGATACAAAAATAACATTTTTTTATGAAAGTTGATTTCTTTTGTTATATTTCAAATTTTAATGGTGAAAATCATACCAATAGTTTTAAATCTATATTAATAATTATTATATGAGTTTATTTGATATTTATCATATAATCTTATTTGAATGTGCATTTCTTTGTATTTGTTGATTTATTTATTATTTTAAAACTTATTTAACAAGAAATTAATAGTCATCAATGGTAGTCTACATAGTCATCAATGGTAGTCTACGAAATATCGATATATAGAATTTATTATCCATGATATAGAATTGTAAAAAAAAAAGTAAAACAATTATTAAGAGGTTAAATAAAATATCATGAGTTATATTTTACTATCAATATTACTATTTCATTTGTTTTAACATTGTTTTTATGAGTTAGTCACAGTTATTTTAAATTGATAATTATTTGTCTTTAGTATGCTTCGCTTATGTAGATTATGATTTATACATTGATAAAATCCATAATTTGGTTGATTTTTAGGTTATTATGCTTCATACGTGGTGTTTGAATATATAATTTTTTAAAAGAATTTGTTTCACTTCATTTAGTTCTATCTATTATGTTCTATACACTTTGTTATATAACATAAAATCAACTACTTGAATTTTAATTTAGAAAACAATTTGGAAAATAAGTTATATAAGTTCTTATAAATCGTCTAATATGATAAGAAATTAAGCCCAAATAAATAACAAAATGATTCAAATTGTTTTTTAAAAAATCAATTTTTTTAATTTTTATAATATAATTGATATTACGTGCAACGCACGTGCATCATGCTAGTTTTCCAAAATATGGTGAGAACTAATTTCACAGTGCTCTGATTCCCAAGTTTAAGAGCTTGGTTTACGGATGAACATTCAGCCCACAGTGGATCAAAGAGATTTACAATTGGAAAAAATTAATAGATTCCAACCAAAGTGATCAAATGCTTTGAACCGATAAGAATTAAGCCAGGGGACTAGAAGTTAAACCAACATAGATAAAGCATCACAATGGCAAACCCCCTATAACTATGGGACGAAAAACGTGCCTTTACAGGTTCATGCAACACGACAGATATGAAAACAGGCAAACCTGAGAATCTGTTAGGTGACCATCTTCGAACAACTGCAGGAGAATATTGAATATATCTGGGTGAGCCTTCTCGATCTCATCCAATAAGATGACCGTAAAAGGTCGTTTTCTGATAGCTTCCGTAAGAGTGCCTCCTTCTCCATAACCCACGTAACCAGGGGGAGATCCGATTAACTTACTTATAGTATGCCGCTCCATATATTCACTCATGTCCAATCTTAGCATGGCTGACTCCTACATGAGTGCAAGATCACACTATTTCAGCATGCCGACTACTACATTCGATTGATAAGTGAACTGAAAATATGTTATTTTGACTGAAAATTTCATATAGTTCTGTCTAAAGAAATCATTTGAAGATGAAATCAGAAGTATAAATGGCAGTTAAAGATTACTAACAGAACCAAAATAACTTGCTGCTAATGCTTTGGTGAGTTCAGTTTTTCCAACACCAGTTGGACCACAGAAGAGCACAGCAGCAATTGGTCTATCTGGATCTTTCAAGCCAACACGGGATCTTTTCACAGCACGACTAATAGCAGCTACAGCCTCATCTTGACCAACGACCCGTTTCTTGAGCTGTTCATCAAGGCCCACTAGCAGCATTCTTTCGTCAGATGTCAGTTTTTTCACTGGAATCCCCGACCACAATGAAGCAACAGCTGCTATGTCCTCTGGACCAACCATTGGAAATCTGTCAGGGGAATATATCTGAGTTTCTAGTATTGAGGTTTATTCAAGCAAACAAGAATGTCAAGCTTCTTACTCATCATCTGAGAGTGAGGGATGCAAAAAAGGTTCAAATGTGAGTTTCTCATTATCTTGCATCCTCGATATATCACTGTTTTCAATCAACTTTATCTCCAGTGACTGCTCATACACCAGACATCTGATTTACTCTATTTGAGAATATAGATATAAAAGAATTGGCCAACTAAAACAAGCAGGACTGGTGACATAGGGAGTAACAGCATACCACTTCATGCATAACCTGTGCAGCTCTAATTTCTTTCCAATAGTCACTTGGTGACTTCGAAAGAATTGAAGTTTGCATTTCCTTTCTCCTTTTGGATGCCTCCATACGAGCTTTACTTCCTGCCTCATCTATAAGATCAATAGCTTTATCAGGAAGATATCTATCGGGAATATATCTTGCAGACAGATGCACAGCAGCGTTTATTGCCTCCAATGTGTATCTACATTTGTGATGGGACTCGTACTTCTCACGCAGACCCAACAGGATCTGAACTGCATCTTCCTATATATTGATTCAAAGAAACCACATGGTATAAATGACAGGGGGATAAAGGGAAAAAATCCTAATATTATAATAGACGCAACGGAAGTATGAAATTGCTGTTGCTACCTGGCTTGGTTCATTAATCAAGACGGGCTGGAATCTTCGGGCCAATGCTTTGTCTTTCTCAAAGTGCAACCTGAATTCATCAATAGTTGTAGATGCAATACACTGCCACAAGCAAAATGTAAGTGCAATGAGACAACAAAAAGATGTCCAGACCTCTCTTTATTAGCTACACAGCACATGTAATTCGTCCGCATTACAAATTGTTTGTCATCATGTAGTTTATACAAGATAGATCAAAAGTTGGAAAAAAATTTCATTAAAAAATCAAATAATTCTAGATCATTCTAATAATAATGCATAAAACCATACACGCAACCAACTCCGTCTAATTTTATCAACAAAAAATGAGATTACTTCAGTAAATTCAATTGGAAACCAAACAGAAAAGAAAGGCCTAAATTATTTGTGCTTAACATATAGTATACAATTATATCACTCACAGATATCAGAAAGTAATGTGGTAACTAAATAGGTGGCACACCAAACAGACGAAGAAAATCCTTAAGTTGCTCCTACTTAACATATAACTATGAATTGAAGCACATATTAGCATATCCGTGACACATTAGTGATTACTATTTTCAGTGGAAATTGTACTTATCAATGATTCTAATTCTAAATATATAAAAGGCAGGCTATGGAACCCACTCGTGTAAGGAAGTATATGTTTTGATTATTTTCATTCATGAAAGTATCGACAGAGTACACACACTTCTCAATGCAACAGTGAAGAAAACACTATATCACTAATAGCTACCTGCATTTCACCGCGCCCAAGTGCTGGCTTCAAAAGATTAGCTATGTCAAGCCCAGATCCCTTATTTCCTCGTCCAACCACGCCAGAACCAATGAGAGTATGGACCTCATCAATAAAGAGGATAATATTCCCTGAAATATTACGTCATAACATAAACGATATTTGATCCTAAACATAAGCCAAACATGCTCTCACCGGACTTCTTAATCTCCTTAATTAGCATGGTCACACGCCCTTCCAACTCTCCCCTTTCTTTCGCACCTGCAATCAGTAGTCCTATATCCAAAGATAGAACACGCTTTTTCTGCCAAAGAAGGAAAAAATATTTTTGAAATAGACTCTCTTAAGAACAAAACTACGATTAGTCTCGAAAGTAAGTAAAGAGCATTTTTCACCCTTTAAGAGGAAACCCACCATAAGGAAAAAGGGAACATTTCCATCAGCAATATTTATTGCCAACCCTTCAGCAATAGCTGTCTTACCAACCCCAGCTTCACCGAGAAGAATTGGATTACTTTTGGTTCTTCGACAGAGAATTTGAACAATCCTCCGCACCTCCCTCTCACGTCCAATCACAGGATCGATGAGTCCACTGCTAGCACAGGCAGTAAGATCCACACAGAATAGGTCGAGAGCTCTTTTTTCTGATAAAAATCAATCGACAATAAAATTTACTCTATTCTCATCAAATAATAAACCCAAGAACAGAAATCGGGAAAACTGCATCTTATTTCAAACCTTTCCCCGTTTCAGCTGATCTAGCTTGATCGACTTTCTCTGGAACGACATTCTCACGTGACCTCTTGAATGCAGAGGTAGGTGGTTCTCTTCCCTCTTTTGCAAGCTCCCCTTGTAGTCTAGAGACTGCCACTGCTGTTAAATGATTTGCGTTTGCCCCTAATCTGAAATCGTTTAAATCTCATCTCAAAATAACACTATGTTAACCACTAAACACAGAAATCATCAGTTGGAATCACAAATACAATCAAATGCACTAGGAGCACAACGCTTAGGGGTATACGGCTCAATCTCACTAAAAAGGATATCACCAATCTATATAAAAGCAATCACTTGTTATGATACATTATTGATGGAAAGCAAAAGTAAATCGACCAAATTAAAGAAGGAACATATGTTCATAATACAAAATTCATCACCCACACTGCACAAAAGAGCATCATCTATCCAGGACACTTTCAGTTCTGCGAGGAGCACTCTTCCAAGGCGCTCAGAAGAAAAAGTTTCTCAATTTTTTATTTAAGCGTTCAAAAAAAGATGAGCTTTGATACCTTAAATCCATGCATAATGGACTAAATAAATTAGGGAATCCGCTTTTTTCTAATTTTTACAACTTTATTTTTTGCAATAATAAACGCTATCCTGCAACAGTGATGAAACTGATGATCGATAGAGCTCAGTTCAGATAAAGTACATAATATATTTTGGGGTTACAAACATGAAAAATTTATCATTCCACTGGTCAGCTACCATAGCCTTGCTCAAAACATACTCATCATCCACAAATTTATCATCGAATTATACCTCTTCAAGACACGATTCATATTTCCATCATCAGCAGTTAACAACCCAATTGCAATATGCTCCGGCGCAATGAAATTATACCCCATAGCCCTTGAATACTCCACAGCAGCCTCAAAAACTCGCTTTGCGCCGCTGGAGAATGGCACATCCGTAGCAGACGTCTCCGATTGCGAAACATCCCCGGTTCTCCCACCGTTCCCGTTATCCTCCTGCCACAAACTATGCACAGCTTCTCTCGCAGCTTCCACAGTAATACCAGAACCTAGAAACCCTCCCGAGGCGCGATCCTCTGCCATAAGACCCAGCAGAAGGTGCTGAGTAAAGACCATATCTTTCCCTAAAGCTTTAGCTTCCTTCTGCGAGAACATGACCGCTTTAATCGCTCTTTCAGTGAATTTCTCAAAGATACCAGAAACAATAAAGAATGATCGCCTCAATTTCTTGAGAGAAACCGGATGGGTTCTACGGGATGACTGCCGCAGTAGGGTCAAAGAAGACCCGAAATAATCCGAAGTGGAAGAGGAGCAGCTCGTTGTGCAACTGGTCGTAGGAGAAAATGGGATGGATTTCTGGCAACACCGGTGACTCTGGAATGAAGAGACATGGCGGCGAACTGTGGGCTCACGGCGGAGATCGGCGGCGAACATGACATCAATCCCATATCAAAAAAATCGGTAATTCAATAGGAGAAATCGAAGAAGAATTTGGAGAAAGAGGAAGGAAAGAATTGGAGAAGGAGACACGGCAAAGGCAGTCAAAAGAGACAAGACTCTGGTTGACATTTTCACAGGCGGCCTTTTAACCATGCATTTCCCATGCTATATACACTGACCCATTTTCTCCAAGATTCTTCCAAAAAACTTTTTTTAAAAAAATTAAAACATTATTTTAAAAAAAAACAATTTATTTGATGCTAATTTGATGGGTTTTTTGTTAATAAAAAATAATTTGATGGTTTTTAAGGTAAAATAATTTAATATTTTTATTAGTATTGAATGACATTAATTTTACAAACGTAAAGATTTAAAAAATGGCAAAAACTTGTGTGAGACGGTCTCACGGGTCGTATTTGTGAGACATATCTATTATTTGGGTAATTCATGAAAAAATCTTACTTTTTATGCTAAGAGTATTACTTTTTATTGTGAATATGGATAGGGTTCACCCGTCTCACAGATTAAGATTCGTGAGACGGTCTTACATGAGACTCACTCTAATTTTTTATGCTAAGAGTATTAATTTTTATTGTGAATATGGGTAGGGTTGACCCGTCTCACAGATTAGTATCCGTGAGACGGTCTTACATGATACTCACTTTTTAAAATATGCATGTGTACCAATCGTAAAATATCTTTATACCATGTACATCGAAATCCATCCTTCTTACATATCATGTTTTTATTGTATCATTATCACTATTCACTTGTTTTTTTAAGAAAAAATATAATTCTAAAAAATATTTTATATTAAATATGATTCATAAACTATAGTTTTTCCATGCAATATATATATATATATATATATATATATATATATATATATATATATATATATAAATGAATAGTTCAAGCTCTCTGTAAATGATCTTTGAGCACGTAATGTATAAATAATGAAAATAGACGCCAAAGAAAAGGATGACTTCCGCGGGAAAAAAAACTTATTTTTCCTCCCATGAATTGACAACAAGAATCTACAATGCCGTTGGATAAATTTTATATTTTTAAATTTTAAATACTTGTGTTTATTTTTTCTTAAAATTTTAGTTTTATTAATTCCCCAAATTATTTAAAAAATAAAAATAGAGTTAAATTTAGTCTACATAGAATAAGTAAATAAATTGTACAACTGAAGTTGTCTATATAAATACTTCGAAAATCTTAAGAAAAGATGTGAGGTGAAGCGACAGAATGAGAAATAAATAGTTTGTGTACGAGTTAGAAATTTTAAAAATCCATCCAAATCTTTGGGTTGAACTTGATACAATTTTTGACAATTTATAGTTGTATTTTAAGCTTTAATATTTGTATATTAATGAATTCAATAAAGTTATTAAAAGTCTATTGAAAATTTGAATACTTCTAGATTTTTATAGAGTTTTAAAAAGTCAATGTTGAATTCAAAATAAAAATAGAGTTAAATTTAGTCTACATAGAATAAGTAAATAAATTGTACAACTGAAGTTGTCTATATAAATACTTCGAAAATCTTAAGAAAAGATGTGAGGTGAAGTGACAGAAGGAGAAATAAATAGTTTGTGTACGAGTTAGAAATTTTAAAAATCCATCCAAATCTTTGAGTTGAACTTAATACAATTTTTGACAATTTATAGTTGTATTTGAAGCTTTAATATTTGTATATTAATGAATTCAATAAAGTTATTAAAAGTCTATTGAAAATTTGAATACTTCTAGATTTTTATAGAGTTTTAAAAAGTCAATGTTGAATTCAACATTGACTTTTTAAAACTTTATGAAAGTCTATTTTGAATACCACTAGACTTCTACAGAGTATGCAAAAATATTAATTGAATACATCTAGACTTTTAAAATCTACAAAAATCATTAAAAGTCAATAATTCTCCTACATTGAATATACCCCCCAGAATTCAATTGGAATGACTACTAAACTTGACGAAAACTTCTGTGAGACGGTCTCACGAGTCGTATTTGTGAGACAAATATCTTATTTGGGTTATCCATAAAAATATAAATTTTTATGCTAAGAGTATTACATTTTATTGTGAATATCGGTAGATTGACCCGTCTCACATATAAAAATTCATGACACCGTCTCACGAAAAATTTACTCTCAACTTTTGGAGGCAAGGCAATGCAAGTCGACGAGACAAAATAGTACTTTCCACGCAATCATTTTATTTTCAATTTAAATTTTTCTGGCAAAGCAGGACGATACCAAATTTTGTCGGGTACCTCTGGCGGGAGTAGCCAAATTGTATTTGATTATTAAATTGCCCAACAAAATAGCTAACCAAAGCAAGTTGACCAAATCAAATCAAAATTTGACGTTTAAAGTCCAAGAACGTGGTTAAATTGCCAAATGTATTGGATTACTATACTATACTAAATGGATTGATTGAATAAAGTTCTTTAATTTTTTTTTCCTTTTGAAATATTTATTCAACATAATTACTTCTATTTCCCAAACAATTTTTTTGTTCTCTCGATTCTTGAGGCTCCTCAAATTGCTGAAACATTCATCCTCAAATTCCAATCACCATAAAACTGGTTCTAACATAACATAGATACTTCTTAGAAATATAGTTTTAAATTGTAAAAACAATAGTCATGTTTCAAAAACTTCATTGTATACAGGGTCTCATCCTCAGTCCTTATGAACTTCTAGCACATCTAGCTCTAATCAAATTTTTAGTATCCTGCCTATATTAGTAACATCTGTTCCTCAGCTACAAAATTTCTCCGAAAGCCCCATGTTTTACGCACTTGGCTACCACAAGTTTCAATTGAAGCATCTTCTCCCTAGCCAACTGCAAAATAAAAACCAGTTCAAGTATTGTACTTCAAGTTCAAAGTTGCTCGGAAGAAGAAACAAAACGAAAGACTTGGGATGATCTAAGAACATGGGCAGAAAGTATTGAACTGTAAAATCTCTTCTACACATTCTAGGCCGAAGTGGATTGCTACAATAGGATGCACCAAAACATAGTACCAAGCTGTTCTTGAAATTTAATCAACAATACTTGGCAATTAATGAGCAACAACAATAACACAGCAGTCCAGATAGACAATTTTCTCATTTTCTTCTGCGGAGTGGCAATCAGAGGTTAAACGTGGAGGAGGTTCCCAAAATTCTAGCTTGATATTTGGCAGATACAAATGAAGAGGAGGTTCCTGTAATTCTAGCTTTATTTTTGGCAGCTACAAATGAACAGATAATCAAAACCACTACTCTACTGTTTGCATTGAATTTCAGATATTCCTAATGTTGGCGTCATTTAAAATTTAGGGTCCAAATCCTTTCTTTATATCAAATCACTCCAACCAAATCACTCAATCCAAACACAACCAAATGAACTCATTCCCATGACTTGTAATAAGCCATATCATGTGAAGTTTCACAATGTCCAATGTAATATAATATTCTGAATCAAAAAACATAAAATTTTGTAAACCTTGTTAGAAAGAGTTAAATAAAAATAAACTCACTTCATGAGCTGCTAAGATTTTTCTTTCAGCGTCATCAAGCTGACCATTAATTGCTTGCTCAGCTAGGTTGAGAAACTTCTCGTTTGATGCTTCTACAGATTACCAAAAATATATTAATCATAATCATTACATAAGCATTTATTCCAAACTAATTGGGGTCAGCCACCACAAAAGAATCACTTTACAAATTTGGTAAGCGAAGAAGCTGTTAAATGATAAAAACAATCTCTCATTGATTGTTGCATAGAAGCTGAAGCTGTAGCTATAGAAGCATATCAAACTATGTACTGAACCAAATTAGTTAGGTCCAATCACTTTTCTTTATCTCTTACTTGTCCCTATGGTAATGCTCAAACAGAAAACACAGCCAATGCAAAACTATTTCTACATCTTAGACTCTTTGATATGTTCCTCCAGTGAAGGCACAGGGAGACCGGAGATTCGATAATCAAATTGAAAATTTAAGAGCATATGATCAAGGTCACATAGTTTTGCGTTTTCTGTTTGAGCATTACCATAGGGGCAAGCAAGAGATAAAGACAAGTGATTGGACCTAGATTCGATAATCAAATTGACAATTTAAGAGCATATGATCAAGGTCGCATAGATCAACCATAAACTTAGACAGATCAAAGTTTATGCCAATGTCACAATTTTGCATCAAGCAGTTTAAGAAGCAAAATGTTGTGAGTTCACATTCTAATAAATGCATCTAACATGCTTCAAATTTGCGTTGTTATTAAATCGTGCACTTCATTGTATAAGAAATTTTTGATTTGATTGGAACCATAGCTGAAGATCGAGATAAAAATTACCGGACCATTTGTTTCTGTTAGGTGTTGCTACTCTTGAGGTAATTCAAATTTTAACGTAGGAAAGACAACAGCTGCGGAGCAAAGAATAAAAAAAATGCACCGACCAAGCATCGGTGCGTTTCGAACTGAAAAATGAACTACAAAATTTAAGGTGCCTTATGTACATGACTAATAATTATCCAAAATGATTGTTGAAATTTAGAATTCATACTGTGTCTTTTCATATTTCCTTCAAGTTCAGTCCCAAACTCTTCCAGATCTTCAATTAAGTGTCCATAGCCTTGAAGGTGGTGATCAACCTCTGATTCGAATCTTTTGCGTATGGCAACCAACTCTTCATGTTGCTCTGCATCACATATGAAACTCAATTCAGCTTCAAAACTAGAAAAATATTTAAAATTACACATCTATTTCTAAATTTATCAATGACCTATAGTCATTCAGTTGCCACATAGATGCTGCATGAACCAATATTAAATTAAATATGCTAACAGCCTCAAACTGCATTTAAGATTTCTTGTGCGATTTATTTAAACTGCCGACTATAAAGCATTTTAAATTTTCAAAAAAATACTAGCCAGGAGGAAGTGATTTCTAGGAGTGAGCAGTAAGGTTAAGAGGCTTCATTAAGTACGAGGAAATCCATTACAGTGATTGAGTAAATCACGTTCCTCTAAAACTTGATTTGACAGGGATCTGCACAATTGCATGTTACAAACATTTACATCACACAGAAATAGATTATGATATTTTGATACTTGCAAATAAATTTCATTGTATTATGTCACTCTCTCTTCACTATCCTATTTGAAAATAAACATGTTCAGATAAAACTTTCTTCCGAAAAAAGGCAATGCATTTCGTTTATTTATCAGTAAATTTTATTGAAACACAAATGCTAAGAATCTCATTCTCCCATTTTTTTAGAGACAAAGCTCTTCCATCAAATAATGAAAAAGAAGAAATTTAAGGGTAGAAATAGAAAATTCTATGATCGGAGTAACTTGTGACCAAGCTTGTGAACTCGGATAGAAGAGCTAGAATGTACGCATAGGCAACAGAAATGACTTTACATAGAAGTGCTTCGAGGATTGAGTCTGGGTTTCCCTGTTCATTGCTGAGTTTGCCTTACGCTAAGCTCATAAGATGTCAAAAATCGTATGGTTTGGTCGGACAAGATTAGAACAATAAGTTGTAAAGCTGACATTCTAGAAACACATACCTTGATATCTAGCATCTAGACGTCTCCTTTTTAATTTACTATGGTTAATCAGCTTTTCCCTGAAATTTACAAGATTAAAGCTCGGGAAGTTAATTCTTGGAATAAGAAAATCAGTCATTTTCTATGAGCTTACACGTCTTTTTTCATCTGAGATTCAGCATGCTCTAACTGTAAATATATTCCATCAGCAGCCTCCATCAAAATTTCAGCAGATCTTTTGTCAATCATTGACTTCATTTTGGTTTGGACACGATCTAAAGCCATAGTGAGTAGAGCCACGGCACTGAATTTTAATCAACCAATTATAAATATAAGATGTTGGAAGCATTTCCCATACTTTTTTTCAATATAATTCAACAAATACTACTTATACCTGGCAAATCCGTCCTCGTGGTCGTGTTCCATGCACATTTGGTGCTTTCCACTTTCTTCTTTTCCTGTTTCATTATGCAGAGGCAAAAAGACTATTATGCATTTGATAAGCGAAAAAGAAATAAATAAGCAAACTATGATAGGAAGATGGAGAAGGCAATTTGATTAGCATGGGTAGACCTTTTAATGATTCTGAAATAGGGCTACATTCGGTCACGCCAACACCTTTCTTGTTGCCCAGCCTTCTGCTTCGTAAATAATGTTTAGTAATACCGATCTCAGAAGATAATGGCTCTAATTTCCTGCAACCTGCACATCCACAGCATAATGCAGCTTGACTTACTTAACAGAAGATTGAATGATTCTGTAGCAGCTTATCACCAAGTCAAATGACCTAAATAATAAGCACTGCTGCAAATGAGAAGACATGCTTGTTGAAACTGCAAAGAGCGGAAACCTGTGAACTAAAGGAATACTCATTTGTGTGTGTCAGATGCTGCTGCTCTCAGAGTATTCATAATTTAGTACCAGGACCATGTTAACCACAATTTAGGATGGTAACAAAAGGTCTATCATTTAGCAGAGCGTAATAAAATTCTTTATGCAAATCCGCAACTCTTCAACAAAATTCCCAACACTAAAATACTTAGATCAAAATTAATCAAGAAGAATAATGCGAAAATTGTTGAACTGTTATGTTAGGGCACATTATATATGTGTGTGTGTGTGTTGCGAGCATAATCACTTATTTTATTTTGGACCATAGAGGGTAAAGCAACTGATTGAAACATCAGGAAGAAGCAAACATTTATGTTAGAAGTCTGTAACCTTTAATATGAAAATCATCTTCGGAGTTCTCAGAATCTGTAGCGGCGTTAGATGATCCAGATATACTGTGCTCTCCATCCTGTTCCATAGCAAAGGTTGGTTTCAGAGGAGGATAGTCATTCAACTCTCCACAGCCGTTCTTTATTCACTAAGGAAGAGCAAAAGGTATGCACAATTTGATACAGAATAAAAAGATGATTGCCACTTAGTTATTACTATGACCAAAGCATCGAAGGATACAGATAATTCCACCTGCCCATTTGATTTGCTTCCAGTTGACTTAGAATTCAGTAAGATCTTGGCAATTCTTTTCGCATCGACGTTTTTCTCTGCATTACTTAGATCATGATCTTTTTCCTGAAGACCTAATGGTGAACATCCAGGAGAAACAGGCAAGTTTATCTCAAAGGTACGACTCTGAGGTTTATGTGTGTGGTGTTTCTTGTTTTTCAACAAAGAATTCATTATGTCTTCTTGTTGAATCTTAGATTTTGGTGTAACCTTCAGCGGTCCAACAGCACTTGGCTGTTCAGTCATAACATTGTTTGGAGATTCAAAGGAGTTCCTTATCTTGGTACCACTTTCTATCTCCCTAAGTATATCCCTCCTCCTGTCATTGGAAGTGTGACCATTTTCAGCTTTATTACCCTGCAACATAGATGTATGAAGAGATAGTATTGACTTGCTCTTGTTGCTTGATTGACTTCTCTCCACTGGATTTTCAAAATTCTCTTCCTCGCCCTTGTTTCTTAGAGAATTACAAGGCAAAAAACCAGTATCGACAGTTTCACATGGTCTTCTAAACGAATCTCCTCTAACTGATACTGTACTCTTTTTCTGGCATTGTTTTTTATGGCTAGTAATTTTAGTAGCTTCAATTTTGCTATGCTGCTTTCTAGTGGAAGCTTTCTCTCTGGTCAAAGAATGAGTCAATGGTTTTCTGATAATATGATCGGGCCTTTCAGAATCACTTTCAATTGTGTCCGAATGTGGATTTGTCTTTTCATTAGGATTCTCTTTTCCATCTTCCTCAAGTTCTGGATTGAAATCTTTAGCACCAATTTTGATAGGTTGGACACCGGGACTCTGCTTGTCCGGTGAAGAAACATTTCCTATAATCTCCCAGAGCTTCATTCTCAAAGTTTCACTGCCCTCGGGTTCTGTTTTCCTGTTCTTATCCTCTGCAAGGTCTTTTGCAGGCAGAAATCCTGATTTTGATGAAAGATTCTCTACATTCTCTGAATTGCTTACCTTACCGGCCTCCAAAGCAGAAGAAGCTTTACCAAAACTATTCAGTCGGTCTTTGTATGGTCCTAAGCCAAATCTCTTGATGCCAAGAAGTTGCACAGGATGATCTACAGATGCTTTCTTTGATCGCTTTGATCTGGAAAGTGTTTTCGTGGCAACTGGGAAATTCTGAGTCAGTTTAGCATCATGAACTGCCACATGAAGAGGATAACTTTGTGTTGAATGATTTAGTAGAAACCCAAGGGGATGCACCATTCTGTAAATCTTTCACAAATTTTTCTGTGGAAGGAGTATGCTGTGCCCGATCTTCAACTAAATTCTCTTTGCCAGAAGTTGCGGTTTCTGGTATTTGCTTCACTGCTTGGGTGACGCCTTTTGCTTTCATGTCATTGGGAGAATCAACCAGAACTCCGACTGAGATCTTCCTGGATTGACTGCAGCCATGGTAATTGCTGCCAAAACTACGGCACTCGCTCATTTAGTCCTACAATAGTTAGATGCTTTGAAACTTAATCAGGTATACCATTTTCCTGAACTCAATAAATCACATAAACTGGTGAAAAGGCTGAAGAACATGTGTATTTCAAGTTTGTAAAACATAATATTCTGGCAAAAAAGACCAATTATAACTATAACTGAATTCAACATTCTTAAGAGGTAAACATAAAGCACTTTACTCTAAGAGAACAAAATAGAGTTGCCCATTTACGTCAGCGTACTCAAGGTTCTACCAGTCTACAACTTATACACCACCAGCTTGAAATATGAATGATGAGGGACAAGAAAATGTCAGTGTGTTGGATAAACAGGATGAGCTAATACATACCTCTTGCAAATTAGGCTGTCTGTCGCTTTCCTTTTCGACACTTTGTGAAATTAGCGGGATCCGACGTAAAATCTAGCAAAATCTGTGAATCAGCTGACAAATATCTCATAGTACAAATGGGAATAACATAAATAAGATCCTAAATACGATATATTTAAGAAGCTGAAAACCTAAGAAAAGATAAACTCGATGCCTCTTACATAGAAATATTACAGCTAAAAAAACGTGAATCCGATGCATGTTCAAACCCAAGTGCGTGTTTTCCACAAAGTTGATTTCGACAGAGAAACACAAAAACCGATCGCCGAAACATTAATGTACAAAGCGGCTTTGAAAATTTCATCCGGATCCACGATTCTCTCCCAGTACTCAGATTTCAGGATGGAAATATGAAAATACGATAAACGAAGATTATGATCCATCAGAGACGATGAGACGTCGATAGATTTGCAAACTTACAATGAGGAGGTGAGAATACGCCGCATAAATCTGCTTCACATTCCACTATTCCGATGCGGGATCCGGGGGAGTACCCCTCCGAAGCTCGTTTAAATATCGCGTCTGGATCTGAATTTGGGGGGTTTTGAGCGGGAACGGAAGAGGCTGAATTCGTGATGCTGTTATATATATATATATATGACCGAATCTCGTGGGAGGCCCGTTTTTGTTTTGTACAACCATACGTCATTTTGAAAGGAAAAAAATCTAGTGTTTATCGATATTTTTTCATTTTACGATGCAACGTCGAATAAAATATATGAGGTTCGTCGATATTTTTTTATTTTTTAATACGATGATTAACAAATCTGAGAGGAGAACTCCATTTATTCTTTCACGAAAAATTCTTTTATTAAAAAATAAATAATCTAAATTATATTTAGTTTTTAAATATCAAAATAAACTCATGATTTTAAGTTAGTTAACTATTAGGGTCTGTTGTTTTATTAGTATTAGTGCACCACGCACGTGTTGTGTACTTTTATAATATTTTTTATTTTTAAAATTCATTTAATTTATATTTAAATGAGGATCAAATTATGATTATAAAAAATAACGAGAGACTACACTGTAATTTTGATATATAAAATAAAAATAAATTGAAAAATAAAAAAATAAAAAAATAACCTCAGTAAAAATTGAACATATAACATAAACCCTCAAAAAACAATGACTATCCACTAAAGTACATATAACTTGCATTAAAAGTTTAACATTTTTATTAATATATATTATTATTAAAACAAACCATGACACCAAAGTTAGTTACTCTAATGTCTCAACTTTAATAAAATAGTATAGATTATAGATTATCATCTATACTATATTATTAAGTGTGAGGATATGATAATAACTACCTAATGAGGACACAAATTTTTTTTTCCAATTTTACTCTTATATGATACTAATATTACACTTTTGTTTTTTTATAAATTTCAACACACACTTTTGTTTTTATTTTTTTATTTCAACCATTCAAATATCAATTTGGTCCATCCATAATTTATCAAATTCCATTTTAGTCCATCGATAATGATAAAAAAAATTGTACACACATGCATCACGTGTGCAGAGTAATTAATAATCATAATAACTAACAACCGTGCCGGACACAAGTGTAGAAAAAATTTAATATAATTTTATAAAACCATAGAATAATAAAATAAATTACTGGTTTTGGATGTTTTTGTATGAGAAGGAAGAGATGAGAAAAATTGCACAAAAATTTCGAATTCCACAATGAAAATCTTCTTGTGGGTTATTCTTAATTCTCATCAATAACAAGAGCGACTTTCGAGCTCGATATCAAAAATCATGCACATTGAACTAATTGTTCTTTTTACCACTACAAGATATATATATATATTTAAGAAATTATCAAATTTAAATTATATATGTTGTTACATCATGGAATTTTAAGAGAGTGAGGATTTTATGACAGATGTTATCCTAAGAACAATACAAAGCTAGCTCAAGTAATCAATGTTTCATAGATCCAATTTGACGTTGCTGGATCATTACAGGCCGAGTTGGTGAGGGATATGAGCCTGTTTTAGCCACTGCGCACCCTGAAGAAACGCGGCCACGGTGTACCTGGCAGCCTCCTGCGGGCTCAGGACCTTGAAATGCTTGAACAAATGGCTCCTTCTGGCGGTGTTAGAGCCAGGGCCTCGGTTCGCGAACTCGTAGTATTGGCAAGTGTTGTGAAAGAAGTAATTGGGGTCGGTTGTGCTCCAAGGCATCCATCCTTCGGGGCGGATCAGGTCTCCCAGTTCACTCTGCATCACCACGGTCAAAGCTTGTGCCTTCCATGGACGGCCCAAGTATGTGGAGATTTGGAACCTGATGGGGAATAGTTCCTTCTCTGGAACAATCCTGCAGTTCTGGAGGACCAACCCGTTGCTACCTCTGGAAATCTCTTTCCCATCGGCGGTGACGGTGTTGAATTGATTGGCATTTGGTTTCCTCACCACGATCAAGCTGTTTTGGATCACAGCATCTCCCATTCCGAAGATGAAGTCAATCGTGCCAGAGATGACGCAGTCGCGGTAGAATTGACGGGAAGTGTGATAGTACAGGGTATCTTGGTATCCTTCGATGTGGCAATCGAATATGGCTGACATGTCACCGTTTATACGAAGAGCCACGGCCTGGTGCCCATCGGGGCCAGCGGTGTTTCGGAACGTCAATCTTCGGGCAATGAATCCAGGTGCGTTGTTAGCTGAATATATACAGAGAGAAGAGAACATTAATAATTGTCAATAGATAACAAACAGGGAGTGCATTGATGCTCTCTGATGGAAAGTGCATGTGCTTTGAACTTACAGAATGTGGCAGTGTTCATTGTGCCTATCTTCATGATTCCGAAGTTTCTTTTCCCAGTGACAATGGTCTTTCCGGGGCCATCTCCATAGATGAAGATGTTGGGCTTGCTCTTGTCAATGACAATGAATTCGTCATAGATACCAGCCTTCACGTAGATGATGAATCTGCCCTTAGAGTTCTTGGGGTATGCATTGATGGCACTAGCGATGGTTCTGAATTGTCCGCTGCCGTCTTTGGCAACAACTACGTTTGGCCTGATATGGCCGCCCCGTTGTGCTCTCAACAGCCTACGGTCTGCCGTGCCAAACCAGCTTGGGTAACTGTTCAATCCCATCAATCGACGAGCATTGGGCTTGAGATTGATCGGAACATTGAAGGACTTCAAAACTTCGGAGAGCTCAGCAACTATGTTGATGGCATTGTCGGTGAGCTGAGTGGCGTTGATCATGCCATTCTCGATGGCTGATTTGTACTCGGGCTTCTCGATTTGGTCCTTGCATGTGGACTGGAGGGCGTAGACGGAGGTCATCCAGCTCCTTAGCTCGTCCGCACGATCCTGGAGGGTGTGCATGTCATTATCCCCGACCATGGAATAAGATGCCTGTAGAGTGTCAATGGCCTGATCTAGCAACTCCTTGCAATCCTCGACGGCCATGTGGTTGTACGGGTCAGTTTCGTTGTTCACAACGGTTTTGCTAGTGACATCGAAGGATTTCTTGACTTCATCCAGAGTGGCCTGGATGGCTGCCATGATGTAGTCCTTCGGGGTGGCGGTCTCGTTCCTGGCGACTGGCTCCAGGGTGCGGGTGCAAGCATCCTTGTAACTCGTGGGAGCACAGATGGATTCTACAGCCTTCATGGAGGCAGATGGCGCCTTTTCGATTTCATTGTTGGCTGAGTTCTGGCTGCTTCGCACCACCGCCACGACGCCGATGACCGCCCCCACAACTAGGATCAGGGATACCACTGAGATCCCTACTTTCTTCCCAGCCCCCATCTTTTTTCCTTATTATCGATTCTATATCTATCTATCTATCAGTTTTTTTTCTTTTTCTCTTCGAATAACTATGTTTTTACGAGACTAACGAGCAAGCAAAGGGTAGCTTGCCCGAGATATATATTTATAACCTGTATATATATCACCTTATCGATGTCTTAATCTTCAGAAGACAAATTAATGAAACGATTGATGAAATATTCTCGACGAAGTTTGGGTTTTTATAGAACAATGGAGAGTGGATAATTAGAGAGTGTGTGCGAATGTGTGAGTATTAATTAACGTACGGTCTCAAAACAGGTCAATATGGTTGTTAGAATTGATGGAATTAACTGGGACCTCGTCTATAATCCAAGGTAACGCACATTTCTTGCTCCAACACACGACTTAGAATTCTCACTGGTTTTCATTTATTCATTTCAAACCTCAGATTTCCAAATTCCACGCATGCAACACGTAGAGATTTGGTTTTGTTTTATGCATGTATGGTAGACAGTAACACCTGATTTCATATATATTATACGTCATTTATCGTCTGATTATTCGAGCTAAACGATTTGCGCATCCAATGGGTGAGTGACACCTCATCAGTGCTCACAAAGGTGTGCACGGTAGATGTGCAGGATATCAAAACTATATATATATATATATATATATATATATATATATATATATATATATATATATATATAATAATAGCAATGACTTTAAATTTGTTTATTACTCTTTATACTATGGAAGCTAATTGTAATGTATATGCATGCATGGTTCATGAAAACTTACGTAAATAGTAGCACATAACACATTTAATGAAGAATTAATTTTTTTTCTCTTTATTCTTAAAATTAAAAATGAGAGACGTAGTGCATGTTTGCTTCGTCTTGCTTGTGCTCCTGGTATAATTATTTTTACATTGAGAATAACTATGCGTTTGTTTTTTTTTAGCGATGATTTGAAATTTAAATAACAAAGAAATGTTTGTTCAATATGATATAGTAGATCAAATGGCTCGGGATCGGATGTAATTTGAAGAAAATTATATATTTTTTAAAAAAATTATACCTTTTGTATATGTTTGAAATCATTCACTGATTTGTTGTCAGTCATAAAAAGCATAACATCAACTGACAACAGAATATGTGAGTATCTTGATCGGAAAATCACCAACCCCAAAACTGAATCTACCTTTTCTTCTTTGTTTCACTATTACTGACTAAACGGATGGGCAAGGGATGAGTGATAGGAAATCACTCGGGGAGTTACGTTTTTTTAATGAAACATACAATTGTCATCCTTGATTGACATCGACAAACTCTTGAGCTAATCTTATAGTTTGAAAACACGCTAATCATATAAATTACATTGGACAAACTATATGTAATAGGATCGTTCGAGAAATTGTTTATAAGGAGAATCGAACTTCTCACCACTAGTTAAACACTTATCAACTTTATGATTTATTTTTTCCGATATGAATTGTTATTATTTGAAAACGAGTGCATCAATTTTTTTAGAAGAAAGTATTCTTGCAATTTTGAACTTCAATTATTTATATTTTATTGGTATACAAGCATTGATCCGGATATAATATTATCATACAAATTTCTAATTTGACGTTGGCTAGTGAATAATAAAAACAACTTATTTATTCCTTATTAATTTTCTAACTTCCAAAAATCATAATATATAATTCTCGTAGCTCCGATGGATGGGAATTTCATTTCTCGAAATCTATGTTTGAATCAAAAAATTATGGATGTCTATATTTGAATCTTTCCTTTTTTGTGAAAGATAAATATTTTTCTGCTTAAAAAGAAAAAGGGAAAAATTTGAGTGGGCTTTCCTTACCTTATTAGGCCCAGATTTGATTTCTCAATAAGCCCAACCCTTTAGCAGAAGCCCTAGCGCCGTTGAAATAAAGCCGCCAAATCCTACACAAATCGTCTGATTTCCTTCGCCTCAGAACCCTAGGCAAGATGCAGATCTTCGTGAAAACCCTAACGGGGAAAACCATAACCCTCGAGGTGGAATCCTCGGACACAATCGACAACGTCAAATCGAAGATACAGGACAAGGAGGGCATTCCGCCGGACCAGCAACGCCTGATCTTCGCCGGGAAGCAGCTCGAGGACGGCCGCACACTTGCCGACTACAACATCCAGAAGGAGTCCACCCTCCACCTCGTCCTCCGCCTACGTGGTGGTGCTAAGAAGCGCAAGAAGAAGACCTACACCAAGCCGAAGAAGATCAAGCACAAGAAGAAGAAGGTCAAGCTCGCCGTTCTCCAGTTCTATAAGGTGGATGATTCGGGAAAGGTGCAGAGGCTGAGGAAGGAGTGCCCCAACGCAGAGTGCGGTGCCGGTACTTTTATGGCGAATCATTTTGACAGGCACTATTGTGGTAAGTGTGGACTCACTTACGTGTACAATAAGGCTGGCGGCGATTGAGAATCGAATGCTAGGAAGCGCTTGATTTCTATATCATTCGAATTTTTGTTGGTGATACTATCCACAATATCGCTTTTCCATTGTTCCTAAATCCAAAAGTTAGGTCTACTGTTGTGGTTTGATATACTTATGATATCTGATCGTTTTTAGTTAAATTTTGTTTGATTTGCCATCAAGAAATGTTCTCTTTGCGGTTTACTAGTTATGGTTCATGCTAACCATATGGGTTTTGTCTTTGGCTTCTCGGCACATATGTGTGTTAGTGTGTTAAGTGCTGATTTAATCTTGGTTACCCATTCAACCATGACGAATGGATGAGTCGGTTAGAACTTAGGTCACGAGTCATCTGCTGAGTGCATGAGTACGTTATCCATATGATAGCATCAACCAAGCTGGTTTGCTGGTAGAGAGTTTTGATTATTAGCATTTACAAACAATTTATGAACTAAAAAGTCCGTAATAGCTCAAATCCTTTGGGACAGGCATGTACTTTTGTTGTAAAGGTGTAATTTTTTTTGGTTTTTTGGCTTCCGATCTGGACTCGCATAGAACTCTGTATGTAGGTGAAGGATTTCAGGTTTATCGAGGTTAGACTTGTATTCTTTTTAGCTCTGCTTGAATTGGTTTCTTTTGTTACAAGAATATGTCTACTTTGAATAGTTGTGCACGGGTTAGTGTCATGGTGTGCATGTCAGCATGTATGATCCAGTCCAGATGCTAAGATGGGGTGGGCTCGGGCTTAATTTCATCCATTGGAATCGATTGCTCCGCAATCGGCCATTGGATCTCACATGAATTCATGTGGAATTTATCCTGAGTGGTTGGCCTATGCTCCACCTGATCGGCGGAGGTGAGGTGTTGCTGTGTTTTCTGTGCTGTCTCCTTGTTCATGTACTGGGACAATGGCTCTTGTAGTATTTGAGCACCACCCATTTCTTTTATGGGGTTAGTATCTAATTTGGTCCTTTTAATCTAAACTCAGACAATTTTGGGGCACAAAAAACAATGATGAAAGTAGGGAAACTCGTAAAATAGGTATCAAATTGGCAATTTCTGATTTAATAATTTATGTGGGCACAATGGTTACCCTGAGAAATTTTAGAATATATGTTTATTTTTTCATTGCATTCACCCTTTTAAACTTGCCTCAGTTTCAGATTATATTGTCTATCAGTTTATATGCATATTTCCGATTAGCCATCTAAAAGCTTATAACATGGTTTCTTTTCGTGATTTTTCGTTTATTACTTGATGGAATTACATCACAAGATTACCTAATATACAACTTTTCCTTGAATCCAATTCATTATTTAACTCTCCCTTAACAAAAAAAAAAAAGCATTTATTTCACCAAGTTTTTATTCTATTTGTTTTTTTAAGAAACTTGTACATTTTCGTTTGTTTTGTCAAATTTAATCAACATTCCGTACAGTGATATGCGAAATTATATTATTTTTAAAAATATTTGAAAGAGCTTTGACCGAGCATTCATGACATTTGGAAAATGAATTTTAATATAAATATTTTCTGTAACAAAATTGTAGTGAATAACGAGCCATTAAACAAGATTTTCCAAATTTATTTATTAATTATGATGTTACAACTTATTGGTACATTAAATTTATTCTATAGTATTATTTTATATAATGAGAACGTATTAAAATTCACATAAATCCTTGTACAAAATTTAGCTCAATTATTAAAATTCCAAAAGTACCCAACTATATATGCACATCAAGCACGAGACTAGGCTGGACTAAAATCACACTAGCACCTACTGAAACTATTCCATGACCCCAACTTCATTCTCGATTCTCTCATTTAGAGCACCCACAATAGTGGGAATTGTGATTATTATGTCATCCAAATATCTTCCAATTCATAATTTCATCATTGTAATTTCTTGATTTGTGTGCCAAACGAATAACCATTGTTCCAACGTTTTATTCCATGGTCCATTCTATTGCTGAAATCATGCGAAGTTATTGTTCACAAGCACCATCTGCATCAATCAAACACTGCTCAGGAACTCCAAATCAAGTGGCTAACCAGATGCTTGGAAAAGCTTCCTTACTCGTGTGATTTCAAGTTAATTCAACTTATTTATTTAATTAAATAATATTTAAAAAAATAAATAATAATAATTTTCAAATTAATAAATAATTAAAATTAGAATAATTTCATTATATTTAATTAATTTTTTTTTATGAAAAGTGTATTAATTTTATTTTGACAATATGTCTCATAACAAAATAAATAAGAAATAAAAAAGCTAACTTTATTTATTAAAAACAATAATTATTATTTTTATTTATGAGCTAATTCAAACATTATAAATTTTTTTGTTATATAGTAATTAATTTTTATTAAAATTTTAATAAATATAAATATAAATTTCACGAGGTTTTGTAATAAAAAAATTTGAAAAATAATTAGTATTTATATAAATATTATTTGACAATGAGTTTGAAATATTTTCATTATAAATATTCATCGAAATCTTTAAATTGAAGCAAAAACCATTTTTAATAGTTTATAGTTTTACTTTGGCACTTAATTATTAAACAAAAAGTAAAAATTTGTGTGAAACGATTTTACATGTCATATTTTGTGAGATGAATATCTTATTTGGATCATTCATTAAAAAAATTATTTTTTATTATGAATATCGATAAAATTAACTGTCTCGATAAAAATTCGTGAAACATCTCACCAAAAATAACACATTACTTTTGGTTGACGAATATAGACACACCCCAGTAAATTAAAATCTGTTTTTATTAAAAGAACAGAAAAAAAAGTGGTGCCATGGATGAACTCCAACGCCGCGCCGATAACTTCACTCCGCCGCCGCCGTTTACTTCAGACGCTGGTCAGCTGCATCAACTCCCCCACGAGCAAACTTTCAAAGGCGAGCAGAATCAATTACCTGGCTGCCACACTAACACCAGTTTCAGTCACGTTCCGCCTCAATCATGTCAAAAGAGACAATTTTCTCGCATCAGTAATCGCGTGTCTTCAATTTTTTTTGCTGATTAATATTTATCCAGTCTGGTCACGATTTCTCACAACGAAATTTTCTACAGATGGTGTTGATTACGGCGGTTTCGTGAAGCTATATGTGTCGGGAATTCCGAGAACAACAACTGAACAAGATGTACGTGGCTAAACTAACTGAATTACGCTGCATTACACGAGGAATGTGGATGTCAAATTCAAGAATACTTTTTGTGTCTTTTAACTTCAGATTGACGCCGTTTTCGGTGAACATGGACATATCGTTGAGATTGTTCTTCTCAAGGATAAGGTGACCGGTTTACAGCAGGGTATGAAGTAACGGTACCCTTAAATGATATTGTTTTGCGCCAAATTTTATTTTGAAGATTTTTATGTGATTTGAAACTCACATTGCTTATATTTGAAACTATTACGAATCCTAGTTAAATGTCGTATTTTTGCTGCAATTTTGGCGTGGTTTTTTTTTTTGGATGTGATTATAGTCGGTTTTGATTGGTGTCGTCCTTGTATTAATAGCCTCAGTACTTGATATTATGAATTAATTGCCCTATTGCTATATGTTAAGGGGTTGGAATACGAGTTAGTGGTTTTGCTAGATTTCTCTGAGTTTGGATTAGAAACCTCGGTGTACCTAGGTTAAGGTGTGGTGCAAACCTGAGGTGCAATAGTGAAACCTAGGCACAAGCTGAGTCACAGTTCTTCGGTGAAGCATATGCCTGCTTATATACTAATGGCAGTTGTTTTATTGCCATCATATAATTTTTGAAGTTCAGATTGGATGCTAGTGACATAAATGTTTAGACATCTAGAATTTAGAACATTGTAATTAATGTCCACTCTCCAAGGCACCTATGTCTGTTTGTGAGTCTTGTACCTTTAGTATTAACTATGCTTGCGGGGCGTGTATCATTGCTCCAAGGTTCAATTTAAAATGGCATGCATTTGGTCTTCCTTGATTTTAAGAATTTTCTTATAAGAAAAGACCATAAAACTGCATGTTACGCAGATTATGTGATCGACTTTCAATGCTGTTTTTGCTCAATTGATTATGTTCACCTTTCCAGATGTTTCTATTCCTGGAAGCTCGATTCTTATTCTGATTTCAATATAGATGAACATAAAAAAAATTCTTGACTTTTGTTGCTCATTCTAGAATGCTGCTTTGTGAAGTATGCTACAATAGAGCAGGCTGAGCAAGCTATTTGGGCTTTACACGGTCAATTTACTTTCGGCAGGGTTAGTTATCAAATATTGCTGAGATCCATGAAGAGTGTATTTTCTTAAATGCAATTTTCAGTCTTGTATCGTCTGATATGATTATTATCTCTTTTTCTTACAGGGGATGACTCCTATAACAGTTAAATATGCAGATGGTGAACGAGATCGCATTGGTGCTTGTATTCTAGCTTCAATAACTATTTTTTTAGTTTGGATTTCTTCCAATTTCTCTGGATTTAGGCCACTACAAGTTTCCTACACCTTACTTCCTCAAGATATTAGTTTAGAAATTTTATTTATTAGGAAAATTTGTAAGTCGTTTCCCATTCACTCACCTTAATGCTACGATTATCTGGTACAATGCTAGAGGTTTGAACATAGAGTGGAGATATTTTTCTCGAATTTTGTCATGTGGTTATAGTCTAACTCTTATCAAAATTGTTGTCGTCCATGGAATCATGCTGAAATTGAGGGCTGTGTTAGTTTTACCTGCAATAACTATAAACCCTGATGGCTTCAGGGACTATAGAACTGTGTGATGAGTACTGCGGTGTTTTAGTCCTTCAGAACTCTAGTAATTTATCATCGATTCTTCCTTAGCTGCTTTAACATAATCCTAATAAAAGTTTTAGCACAACTTAATCGTAATTATAAACTTGCGCTTTAAGGGTTAGGGAAGTCAGATAGTTATTTTCCTGAATTTGTGTTTCACTTATAAAAAATCGATGTTATTTTTAAGACAACGTGGACCATAAATTCTATGAAGTTATTATTAATACAATATTTTATCACTAGTTGTAACATTGCAGTTCAAATCTTTTGATTAGTACACTAGTTTAAGTCCAAGGTTTTGATATTATGCCACATAGGCAACTGTACATAATAGTAGGGGCATTTTTTATTTTTTATCTCCGTCGAACCCTAGCTTCCATAAGAAATAGATTATTTGTTCACACATGGGGTATATTTAATGTCCGTTTATATGATCCACCTCATTGTAGTTCATTTGTTATTCATAAATTTTGTTAATATGTTTTCTTACAAATCACGTTGAATGTTACTGTAACAGAGGTGGGGGTCACCCGCGTCTGTCTGACATTGGCCTAGTGATGTTCTATTTTACCATTACACTGAATGTCATTAAAATTTAGCAAGTTAATTTATCAAATGTCATTTTTAGTCACATATCCAATTAGAATGAGAATATGTGTCTTCTTAACATTTTAGGATTTTATCACCAAACCCTTTATAAACAGTGTACTTTATGAACAGTTTAAGTTTCCTGCTCATCATGTTATAAATAGAAATTTCTCTAGTGCATTTTGTTAGTTTTCTCATGCCTAGATTTGCTTTTGACTAAGATAGAAATTTACCCCAAGACTACAATTTTTGCATAGATTCTTTCTGATCTGATGTCTCTTCCATTTGTAGGCAACTTTTCTGCTCATGTCCTTAAGTTGTATGTCAACTACTTGAACAAACAGGCTCAGAAATGGGAAATTGAAGAAGTATGTACCTTGTTAAAGTTTGTCAGTGAGAGGTCTTATCTCTCCAGTCTTCTCTGGTATCTGTTAGCTTGTCTCCGTTGTAATGCATTTGAATTCACTTACTTTTTTACTTTGTACCTTTTGCTCCCATCAGTAAACCATGTTGTTCCTTGTGATGTTGCTCTATAAGAAATCCGTTTTGCATCACTTTTTTTTTAACTTGAACATATATGGACAGGCACTTTTTTTAGCATGACGTGCAAGTGTTATTCTGCATTTTCAAATTCTATAATGTTACTGTGTTCATGAAAACTAAGCTGTTTGTACAATTGCAATAAAGAGAGAATTTTAGCAAATGATTTTTTCCTCTTCATATTCTGAGTGAATGCTTCTATTGCCAGATATTTTCTCCATTTGGTATTATTGAAGATATTTATATTATCCGGGATGAATTCAAGCAAAACCGCGGTGTGTACTTTGTGATTTCTCTTGGTCTCTTCCACAGCTAAGTTATTTTGGGGGTGTTTGGATTGGAAATATTTGGTGGATTTTGAATTTCAAATCTTTAATCATTAATTCATTTGGATAGTTTTCGAATCCATTGAATTGAAAAACTAGTCATTTGAAATCTATTATTTAAAATCAATTCATCAAGTTCATTGTTTTCATCCACAAATATTTTATCAATAGATTGTAAATTATTTAGTCCCCCTACCTTTTCACATGTTCTTACTTGCCTCTTGAATGCTTTGCAAAACCCTTGTATGTAATTGGATGATTCACGTTTTTCCTCAATACTTTGTATGGTGTTCAAGGATGTGCATTCATCCAATATTCTTGTCGAGATATGGCAATTGCAGCTATTGAGGCTTTACATGGATCATATGTGATGAGAGTGAGCTTTTATGCTTATTTGTGTATTTTACTATCTCACCTTAAAATTAATTTACCTAAGATGCTCGTTTTGATTCAGGGGTGTGATCAACCATTGGTTGTTCGATTTGCAGATCCCAAGAAGCCAAGGGTAGATTCTAGGTATCATGTTATAAGAGAATATTTTCTACTTGTATTTTGTTTAATAGATAGATACCTGCAAATGTTGTATGGTTCGAACTGTTTCTTTTGCAAAGTTTCATGATTAGAAGAGATTGTCTAGCCGCATGCGCATGCTGTTGCTTACGGAATATTTCTGAAACAGCTTTGGTTCTTCTGATCAAATCGAGCATTTTAGTGGAAACAATGATTTCTTACAAAGTTTTTGCCATTTATATTCGTGTTTTGTGTATTTGCTTAAGGAACCATTATTTGTGTTCGGTCCTTGACCATAAATCAGTTGTGTCCTTCGTCTTGGTCTGCATGGGTGACTTTTGTCAGTTTCTATATTGTTCATCACCACCATGTCTTGATTTGATTTTCCTCCAGGCCCACTTCATACCCAAACTACTCCTCTAGCGGGAATATGATGCCAAATGAAATGCAATGGAGCAAGGTGAGTAACCTTGGCCGCCTTTGTTTCATTGCCCGTTTCACTATATCTTACAACTTGAAATTTGGTGATGGTGTCATTTGTTTGATGAGCTTCAATTTTCATCTAGCACTTTTTCCCTAGAACTTTAGCAGCCGTAAGAAGACTTCCCTGAAACACTATAAAGCTTTGGAATTGTACAACATAGTTTGCAAGTTCCGATTAGTTGCTGGAGCACCTTTGCTGTGTGATAACAATGTGTTGTTTGAATATCTTGGGCCTTGTGTGGTTCTGCTTATCCAGATTCCAGATGTCCCCTCCTTTTAGTTCTAGCCCACTTTCTGGCTGGGTGAAAAGTTTTTGCTGACATGCCCTTTTCACCATTTAACGTTGGTTTTGTTACATTCTTGGATTATTATAATCCATGCTAGGCTTTAGACCACACATCGCATTTTATAATAGCTCGTGTTAAATTTACTAGACATGCAGATAAATAGCAGTGATGCCCAAGGTTACATCTTCATGTTGTTGGCCATCGGCCTATTCCAGTATCCTTTTTTTAATGTTTAATAACTTGCTATGATCCTGGGTATCTGAATGTCACCCTCTGATTATATGGCAACTTCCTTCAATATATTTAATTTTAATATTTAAATGATGGTATTGATTGCAGTAATTATCTATTGATTCCAATTTTGAGAGCCATCTATAGTAGTGCATCCTTATAACAAAGCGATATTTGTTGGGTACCCTCGAATTGTTGTCTCGTTATTCTGCTGGTGTTGTGTTCTTCCTTGGTTAGTAACACCAGTTTGATATATTCGCAGTCTTCATACGGAGGATGCAAGACGACGACGCCGCCGCCGAGCACCAGTAGTGCATCGGCAGCGATTGCCATGGCGGAACACCCACACCCTATAGAATGTGAGTGGAGCGAGCACATCTCTCCCGATGGAGAATTGTACTATTATAATTGCGTGACATGTGAAAGCAGAGTAAGGATTCCTTTATTTTTCTTTCTATGTTTGTATATTCATTGGAATTAGAGTTGGACTATATTTATAAGTTGGACATTCATGGTGGATGGATAATAATGTGACAAACAGTGGGAGATGCCTGAGGAGTATGAACTTTATGAACAAGAAATTGACAACAAGGAACAGCAGCAACTACCGGAGATGCACGAAGCTCAATTGGTGTAGCAGAGCACACAATTTCTCTGTGTGATCTGTGGATGGAATTGTTGAGACTGGTTGTTTCTTGCGAACAAAAATCATGTAGTAAAAAAAAATTAAGAGAACGTAAAATACAAGCTCAGAAGTCATATGTTTTTATTTCACAAAAAATGTTTTTTTTTTATATATCTGACTAGTGGCTTGCGGCCTTGGATGTCATTCGTGTCCATTTCTCAGCCGCATATTTGGGTCCAAACGATGGCGGTGGCAACCACAACTCCACAAGTTACAAGTTGTGATAAAGTTGGAATATTCTTCATAATACGTTTTAGGACCACAACATTATCCAGTATGGATACATTTATTTGCTCCTATCTACATTTTTCATCGAGCATTCCCTATTTCATCATAATTTTAGATGATAGATATGTTTAACGAAAATTAAGGTTTTAAATGGTAAAAAAACAAATTTTTTTAAATACGGAAATATTATCTCAGTCATTCTCGAAAAGAACTTTAACTGATAGCAATGCTGATTAAATGATTAATAATAATATAATAATAATAATAATAATAATAATTGTTGCCAAAAAATAGGAGCTAATATGGGCATGTTTACGTAAATAAAATCAATTAATATATGAGTAGGTCTCTTGTGAGACAGGTCTCACGAATCTTTATCTGTGAGACGGGTCAACCTTACCGATATTCACAATAAAAAGTAACTCTTTTTACATAAAAAATAATATTTTTTCATGTATGACCCAAATAAGATATCTGTCTCACAAAATACGACTCATGAGACCGTCTCACAAAAGTTTTTGTCTTCATATATTCGAGGAAACCGATTATAAGGTCGATGACTAGTAATATGTTTTATATTAATATCTTAAATTTAAAACGATATATCAAATTTTAAATCAATAAAATTGTTGAAAATAAAAGTTGAAATTATCGAATCTTAAAAATAAGAGTTATAAATATTGAAAATTAATGTGCGATGATGTATGTAATGATGTATTTATTTTTTGATTATTTTCAAAGAAATTCTATAAATAGTTCTTTCAATTTATGAAGAAAAACACAATCGAGTAGAGAAATTTTATTAAAGTGTGTAGTTTAATACACTGTTTTCAAAACCGGACCGGACCGGCCGGTCGGACCGGTTCAACCGTGAACCGGCCTCTAGACCGGTCCCGGAGATAAGGAAAAAACCGGAAACCCGGTTTAACGGAAAAAAAAAACCGGTTAAAACCCGGTTAAAACCGGAAAAAACCGGAAAAAACCGGAAACCGAAAACCGGTTAAAACCCGGAAAAAAACCGGAAAAGTGGTGTTTTATTTGGATATTTGTTGTAATTTTCATCTTAAAAATTAAGTAAAACTATAAAAACATAAATAATCAATATTTTACTATTTTATTTATTATATAAATAAATAAAATATTAATTTTATTGATCTGGTTCGACCGTTCGGTGGAACCGGTTGAACCATTTTTTAAGGCTTGACTGGTTCGATTAACGGTCCGGTTATAAAAACACTGGTTTAATATATTTTTTGAGTTTGAGATTTTTATATTTTACCGTAAATTTTTACTTTTAACACGTTATCAGCACGATATTCGAAAGATCTCCGTATTTTTCCAAATCTCTAAAACACAAGAAAATGTAACAATATTCAAAAGTAAGAATATTTATTTTACTGTTTATTTATTTTTATTGTGTATATATTTAATATATAATATCATGTTATTATATAAAATGAGTCTATGACACCTCATTGTAATAACGTGATGTTATTATATTATTATATTGCGTATATATTTATTGTGTGGGATTTGACGTCATAAATTGGCAATGAAGATGATGAAATAAAATCTTTTGGTGAATGTAAAAAACGACATAACTGGATAAAATGAAAAGACACCATCCAGGTTGAATTGGATTCGCTAAATAAATGTAAAGTTTTTGGACCTTATAATCCTTACTTACACTTGATGATATAAAACTTCTTGGGTAAAAATTAGTTTTTATTCGAAAGCAAAACGAGAAAAATGAATAGTGAGATATAAAGCTCGACTTGTTGCACATGATTTTTCTCAAAGGCCTGAGATTGATTATGAAGAAACTGTATTCTCTCGTTATGGATGCAATTACGTCTCGATATTTGATTAGTTTGGCAGTATCTGAAAATTTAGAAATGTGTCTTATGGATGTTGACACAACTTACTTATACAGATTATTCGATAATATATATATATGAAAATTCCTGAAGGATTTAAAATATCTGAAGCACAAAGTTCAAAACTGAAAGAATGTTATTATGTGAAAGTGCAAAGATCATTATATGGGATTAAACTAATCCTACTGAATGTGGTATAATCGGCTAAGCGAACACTTAATGAAAAAAAGATATATAAACAATTCAATATGCTCTTGCGTTTTCATTAAGAAAACAACATCTGAATGCATAATTATTGTTGTATATGTTGATGATTTAAACATCATTGGAACGAACAAAGAAATTCAAGAAGTTGTGTTGTGCTTGAAGGAAGAATTTGAAATGAAGAACGTTGGAAAAACAAAGTATTGTTTGTATTTGCAAATTGAACAACAAAAAGAATGGAATATTTGTTCACCGATCAATTTATACAGAAAATGTACTTAAATATTTTAATATAGATAAATTAAATTCTTTAAGTACTCCAATTGTTATAGATTATTAAACATAGAAAATGATCTATTCCGTCCATGTGAATATGATTGAAGTTATACTTGATCCAGAAGTATTATATCTAAGTACTATTGGTGCCCTTATGTATCTTGCAAGCTGTACAAGACTTGATATATCTTTTGCTGTAAATTTGTTGACAAGATTTAGCTCATATCCAACAAAGAGATACTCGAACGAAATTAAACATATATTCCGTTATCTATGATGTAAGACATACTTGGGATTTTTGTATTCAAAAGATATCAAATCAAAGTATAATTGGTTATACTGATGCTGGATACTTATCTGATCCACACAAGGCACGTTCCCAAACTGAATATGTATTTACTCGTGGAGGCATTGACTATTCTTGACGTTCACAGAAACAAACACTCGTAACAACTTCATCAAATCACGCTGAGATTATTGTACTACATGAAGCAAGTCATGAATGTGTGTGGCTAAAATCAATGACCCAACATATCCAAATCTCATGCGGATTATCATTTGACAAGAAGCATGTGACGCTATATGAAGATATTGTTGCATGTATTACTCAAATGAAAAAAAGATACATAAAAAGCGAAAAAAGTTAAACATATTCTCCCTAAGTTCTTCGCATTCACCCAAGCGCTTGAGAAGAATAAAGATAGTGATATTCATTACATTGAATGAAGTGAAAACTCATCATATATCTTTACAAAGGCACTTTCATACGACAATATTCAGAAAACATATATATAATATTGAGATGCACAATCTACGAAATTTGTGAATAATCGTTCGTGTTAACATAAGGAAGATTTTACGTTACTGCACTCTTGTTCCCTTACTATGGTTTTTATCCCAATGAGTTTTTCCTAGTAAGGTTTTTAACGAGATAATATAAAAACACGTAATGAAGACAATTACTGTATCATGATCATTATTACAAGGGGGAGTGTTGAAAATAAAAGTTGAAATTATTGAATGTTGAAAATAAGAGTTATAAATATTGAAAATTAGTGTTTGATTATGTATGTAATGATATATTTATTTTTGGATTATTTCCGAAGAAATTTTTTAAATATATATCTCAATTTGTGAAAAAAATACAATTGAGTGAAGAAAATTTTATAAAATATGTAATTTAATATATTTTATGTGTTAAGATTTTTAGCGTAACTTTTAACTCTTAACAATCTCAAGAAAAGAAAAGAATACATATGATAAAAAAAGTCAGCTGGCACATCAAGGGGTTCGCTTCAGCACTAAGGTATTTACTATATATATATATATATATATATATATATATATATATAATTAGGGTTGGTTGCAGTTTGGGTAATTGTTAGCCGACGTTGACAAATCTTGCTGTTTTCGTCGGCGGCGAATGAAAAATGGGAGATGCAGGGAAGAGGCATATTTCGAGTTTGTGCGTGAACCTAATTAAATTCAACACATATCTCCAATATGTGGGATTTGGATTTCAATTTTCAATTTCCCTGATTGGGTGATTCGGTGTTGTGCAGGTGTTAGATTCACGCACAAACTCGTAATCTGTCTTTCCAATTGAATTCGGCCTCGCTTACAATCCGTCAGTTTTCGTCAATCTCAACAGCAGAGGCGGTGGCTTTGTGGATGCAGAGGTTTTATGAATCGGGTGAGTTCCGCAGATCAAAGACGCTTCTTTGATTACTTGTTAGTCATGGCATCTAATTTGTTCTCGACAAGCGATACTATCAAGAAATATGGTTTTTTGGTCCGTTTCAACGAAGTTTGTCTTTGGTGTTTTCACCGTGTTTATCAACATATATTTATTTTTTTCAGATGAAGTTTGAAGAGAAGTTTGGTTTTTTATCCATTAAATGTTCAATTTAACTTAAATAATTTGATTGCTTTTTGAAATTTGGTTGCTTAGCAACTTTTGATTTAACCCAGTAATCTTCTTGCTTTCTCACTGAGGTATGTTTCAGTACAGATGCGAATTGCTGGCTTCTAAGTGCATATTGTGCAACACGGAGTTCTCTTTTGCTTCCATTTCATTAGCCTTGATTTGTACTGGAAAACCATGTAATTAGAATCCATACCGTTGCATTTGGATTGATGAAATTTAGCTATACAGATTTGAAATTTCGTCCAAATCCACTGTTTATGTTTGGCTACAAGAATGCAATTGAAAATTGAAATCCATCGTTTAAGTTCAGTACATTTTAATTCAGGTGTTGGTGCATTTAAAATTCCAATTTTAAATCCCCTCTCAATCCAAACTTGGCCTGATAGAATAGAAATTCGTATGAAACGTACAAAAATTTACTTTTGGTTATTATATACATGGGAATACAAGTAATGTTATCATATTCAAGGCGTTTCATCTGTTCTGCTGACTTAAATTGAAGAAACAGAGTGAATAAGCTCACACCCATGTATGCTTGGGTAAGCAATATAGGAAAATTGGAAGAACAATAATTGAAGGAGTCATGAGTGAAATAACTCACATGTTGAAGCACTAAATAAAATTCAATTTAGTTTGAGTTGGTTTGTCTTCACTCTGTTGAAGAACTTCGTTGGGAACAGTATTCTGTATTGCTTTGTCCTCATTGATTCCTTGATCTCAATCGAACTAGATGATGTACATGATAAATTCCATTATGTTCGACTGCCTTGTGCAGATTCATAAACTATACGAGCTTATGTTACTGTCATTTTATTTTCTCCTCTTCTCTCCCCACCCATTTCGGGTTAAATTTTAACAAAATGGTATGAGCCCTCTCCATCAAGTGTCCCATCACCATATCCTGAAAATCTGATGTATGCTATCTCCATATTTTTATCATCTCCTCGAGTATCCTACAAAAAATGCATACTCTAGAGTTTTGCTCTCCAAAAAGAAATAGCCTAAGAGATATGTGCTGCACCAAATCGAAGATGTAGATGCCTGTGCTGCAAATCTAAAGTCGGATAATGAGTTGGTTGAGTGGTTTGAGTATATGAAACAAAACGAAAGCTCAAAAACTCTAGCTATGACTCTTTTTTTTTTGTGGAGGAGAGGAAATGAGAGAAGTGATGAAATTCTATTCTGAAAGCTGAAAATGCAAAAATCGAGATCTTTCCTGTGTCTTGTCTAGCGCTAGACAAATTAAAGGCTTGTCCATATGTGGTGCTGGACAGCTCGCACAGCACGAAGCTTCCGCGAGGAGCTTGTCACGCTCCAAGCATACTTGTCCACAAAAAGGAAAATGTACAGCTTTGATGACCTTTATTAACATAATGGATTCTACAACCGAAGTTGGATAGTGAAACAAAATTTATCATATTTAGTTTCAAAAAGTAGGAGACCGTATGCCGCTAGTTCAAGATTTATTTGATGCACTATCCGGGGTTGTTGAAACTAGTAGGTAATGGCGCCTCGAATCAAAATATTAGTTGGAATATAATGGATTTAGGACATTTGGAATAATCAAATGCACTGATAAATAACCAAACACGAATGATAAGCACATTGCTTAAATAAGCATTTAATTAATTGGATTCAGTACAAATTGATGGGATGTCCATGAATAACAATCAACTGAAGATCCTTCCCACGGCCGTCAGTCTGCCTTGCTGGGTCATTATTGCATATTAATCCACTAAGCACTTTCATTTGTGTAGAAATAGATGTTGATACTTTTTTTGTTATTAGCATAATAATAATGATAATATATATTTATTGCATCACAAGATCTCAGAGTCACATTCAAAAAATAAAAGCTACATTAGAAATGCCACCACACTCTTGGTTCCAAGAAACCTTCAATCCCAGCTTCCCGTTTGACCACTCAAATCCAACCTCAACTCCGTTCAGGTATGATTTCTTAGGCGAAACACTGGAATATGCCAAAAAGTTACCTCCACCCTTCACTTCAATCTTGGCTATCATCCCATCATACAACAGTCCAAGTATCGTCCCTCCGCTGTTAAAAAAGTTGGTTAATCCAACTGGTGCGAATTTGACTGCATCCGTACCAACTCCCAGCTTCTTGATAGGCACGAAGCTGAAAATCTCAAATGTAGAAGGCTGAATTGTGATAGGAATGACATTAGATTGTGGAGTTGCTAAGAATAGTTTCTGTGCCTCGGTAAGATAGACAGCATATTCCTCAGCTTTCCCCATGTCAGCAGCTTCAGTCTTTTGATCCCATTCAATATCACTTACGTGAACTGTTCCAGACATTGGGTGGTAACAATGGGAGTATCCCTTAATCCTTTGTTCCTTTGGGTCCCATCCAGCACCTTGGCAGTTGAAAGCACCAATAACTCCTCCATACTGTATGATACAATTTTTTTATATCAGTTTTAATATCTGAAATAACCGATAATGGAGTAGTTATTAACTAATGCGTGAACGCACCTTGTTAAAGTTCCAGATCTTTAGAATGGTTTTGTCATCAAACAGAGGGTTCTTAAAGAGGCAGTCTCTTGTTGGTAGAGCATAGTAGATGCACTTGGGGATGGTGCTGTCAGGGAACACCAACTTATTGAGAAGATCAAAATCGTGACCTCCCAAAGAATCACTAACATATACAGGGCCTCCACAAATGGCCCTTGACCCAGCATGGAACTTTGCACACAAATGGTCTGATTGAAACATGTCCCAATCTGGCTGGATGAATTGACCCATCCACATACTGTTATAAGCACAGTGGATCATATGGACACCTTGTAGCCAATAAACTCCCATTGGATCACCATTAGGATCTTGAAACCAGAAGTCGTCCCCTGTTTTTATTCATTATATTACAGAATTACTTTTAATGAATAACATATATAAAAGAAGGTGCGGGTTTTCTTTCCTTCTTACCAACTCTTCCCATAGATATCTGCTCAGTTCCAAGGAAAAAGAAGTCATTGCACTGCTGCATGCTTGAAATGAGTCCGGTCCCATTGAAGTTCTTTGCAAGAGATTTGGACAGCCCCTTATAGTAAGTCTTGGCAATATCAACTCTGCCTCCGTAATCTTCAGACACATATTCAAGATCCTTTTTGAAAGATGAAATTTCGTTAGTTTGATAATTCAAAAGTTTAAAGTATGGGAACCAGCAAATGTTTGGGGAAGATAACTTGATATTGCTTACATGAATGACATCAACTTTCACTCCAGTAATTCCGACTTTGGCGAGGTAAGAATGCATAGAGTCATAGAAATCATCAGCTTGATCAGGATGCACAAGTCCGATTGAACCTTCAATAATTTTTACCACCGCAAGATCTGTCATGGTTCCGTCGAGTCCGGGTGACAATTTGCAAGGCACAACCTTGGAGTTCAAATGAGTTGCACCTGGTCTGACCCCTCCCCATGCACCACACAACGCGTGCCAGACATATATATCATCCAGTCCTTTGAATGTTGTCCTTAAATCTTTAGTGAATGCTTTCATTCCAGAATTTTGTAACTTGCAAGAGCAACTTGAACACTTTTCGCTCGAACCCTTTTCTTCTTCTTCTTCTCCGCCAAACATCGCATCCAATTCTTTTGCATGTCTCTGAATTTCAGCTTCATATTGGGATAAGTCGGTTACCCCTGATAGAGCTGCCTTGTCACGGGATTTTTCTGCAAACTCAAGCTCAATAGCCTTGTGAATCAGCATCTTCGGTTTCTTAGGATCAAAAGGAGGACGATTAGGTCCCGTAAGTGATCCACCCTGATACTTTCTGAATTTTTCACATTCATCAAGCCTGTGAAGCCTGGCAGTCATTTGAGTTCCTCCGAGTACAAGATTTTTGGTGTCCTTGGTGGGATCTTCTCCATCTTTGTTGATGCTTTGCCATCCATCATCAATTATAAGGAACCTCGGTGTGAGGCCACCATCTGCGAATTCCTTGATTCCATGCCAAATTCCAGCAGGCTCCACTGTCAAGTAAAATGCATCCCACGTGCACCAACCAAATTTGTCCACAAGGGGTGGCGCAGATTTCTCTTCAATGAGCTTGAACGTATTTAGGTGAACTCTAAGAGCAGTATAAGCCTCTTTCATCACATTGTATGGATTATCAGACACATGAACATAGGCAATCGCATCAAAAGATGAAGATTTCACCACGGTAGACCCACTCTCGGCACATATCAATATATGACCATCTTTTCCAGGATGAAAGGCGGACCTGAAACCTCCTTCAATTATCGGAATGATGGCAACGTAAGACTTTATTTCAGGTACATCTAGCATAATCCATTGCGTTTCCATCTGTATATCGGAACCCGATTTCCCAACCCACTGAGTGGACCACCAAGTCTTGAACCTGAAAATGCTGACAAAATCCCTGTTCATGAATTTCCCCAAGGAATTAGTTTGGCGATCGGAGGATTCACGCTGGCTGAATCCTAGGAACGCACCCTTGCTAGACAGGGACTGGACGCGCTGGAACAGCGGAAGTGGAGCTTCTGAGGATTGGCAAACGGAGGAGAAACTCTTGAGAGAGACGTTGCTCGGAACTTCGGTGAGCAACGGAACACTACCCACGAAGAGCTTTCCATCAAGTAGTTGGAAAGAGTTGTCTTTTGTGCTGGATTTCAGGACACTGTGAATCGAGTTTGCGGGTATCATTCGGGGGTGCCATTAAAAGGAGAGGAGGAAGGAAGATAGATTAGACTAAAATATGAAAACCACAATAATCAAGAAGAAAGCTTATATACTTTGCTACGCAATGAATGAAAGCAAAGGGATCGCTGTCTCACAGTTTGCACCAAGAAAATGGCCAAGTTAATGCAGATATATATACAGGGAGAAAAGAATGAAACTATAAATATATATATACACACATATTGGGGAAAAAAGAAGAACGTGGGGGAATAAAAGAATCGATAGAAAGCGGTAGAGATAAGAGGCTTGGGCGGTTGGCTATCGGGGTGAATTTGTGGTACTATCACGCCACTTTATTCGCTCTTCTTCCTCCTCCTCCTCCTCCTCTATGCCAATTCCATTGGTTTTTTGGAAGCTCAGCATTAAAAACAGCGTTAATCACGGGGAGGGTATGTATACTAGAAAACTATCTGTCCATGCATGGATGCACGTGTCCTTCACACATATTCTTCCTCTACTTTACATCAGTTACCAGCCAAAATATTCAAAGAGTGCTTTGTTAAGTCTTCTTCTACAATTTTCAGTGAAAACCAAAGAAGAAAATGCAAGTCAAGGTAACTTAATTACTTAGAATTGGATTCTTTGTATCTCAAAATTAAATAATAATAATACATGATTTGTCTATAATTTCATATATCGTCCGACTCAAATCGACCGGTTCGACGATCAGTTGTATATCAACTTGATTCATATGATTGATCAGATCGAGGATTGACACGAAGCTAAAGGTATGTGGAAGAATATCCATAAAAGCAGCAGGAACAAATGGAGATAATTAAAAGGCGAAAGAATATTGTGATGGGTACATGCTCAATTTAATTATTTAATCCAACTCGATTATTTATTTGTTGGATTAATAAGAATAAGTCCAATTTAATAAGCTCGATTCAATTAGTTATTTGTTTAGTTTAACATTATTTAGGCCCAAAAATTTTGGATTGTGTGTGCGAAAGCCCAAGCTCATTAAGCACTCCTAAAAATCTATGAATAGAGGAGTTTCTGCCCAATTCAAGGTATGCTCTCATTTTGATAAAAGTTCTCCTGTTCTCCGAGTTTTCTTTAAACTGCTTACTAACTTGAGCGTCGGAGTGTCTGCGTCGGGAACCCTCCCGACGCCCACTTGACAAGTGTTCGTGACGCATGTGACGCCCAGCAAATTAACTGTGTATCGTCTACGTGGATCCGTTTACCAGCCATGTGAGCTCATTTACGGGCCAAGTGGACCAGTTTACTAACCAGTCGGATCTCGCGTGCACAGTCCACGCGACTCATTTATTTTAGCTGCATCAAATATATATTGTTTCCCATGAAAATTTGTTGGGGTGCCAGGCACGTGATCGTGTCAAATGTGAAATGATGTGACTTTTTTTTATCAAGTATTGTGTGTCTTGATTCGATCGTTTGTTATAATTCACTTGGTATGACTTCAAAGCTTAAAATATAAACTGAGAAATATGATGAAATTGTAGAGAAAATTAATGAACAACATCAATATTAATTTTGTTGTTATGAACTCGAACGACATTTTTACAAGAAAGTTGGAGAAATATGCCAAAATTTAAAGAATGTAGAACGCTGGAAATTAAATAATACACAGATACATTATGAAGTGAATTCGGAGAAACTTTGTTGTTGTTTTTGTTGGTACCTTTTTTATTCTTCTTCTCAACTTTTGTTCCACTCCACCAAACAGTTTGGTCATCTTCTACGATCATTCATCGTGGATCATTGATCAACTCCTCTCATCGTGGTCTTCTACCGATCCCTTCACGGGACTTATCCATTGAGCTCTTCATATTTTGAGGGTTTATATCGTTAGTGGGTTTCAAATGATTATATATATTATCAATAATGCATGATTATGAATTGTAATATGAAAATAAGAACACACACACAGATGGATACATAATACAAGTCCATTCCCGTAGAAGGCGAAAGCAGTGAAAGAACCGGATTCTCAGAAAGGCAATCAAACTTTTTTTTGGGGAATATGCATTATTGATAGATGCTTTTTTGTTGCATGCTCGATGGAAAAAATCCTTTATCATTATTTCATATACGTGTATATATATAATTAGTTTATTCAGTGTAATTTCGTACAGATCATCACAACCTGATTATATATTATTATATAATTCTTCATTTTTTTGAAAAATATTTATTATAAATTCATACAGACCATTCAAAACATAGTGACAAATATATGTGGCACAAATTATTGACACGCATATAATCGCACCTCATGTTAAGTACTTTTAATTGTCAATATGTTATCAAAGTTTTTTTTATAGTTTTACTTTTTGTAATATTTGTTAGCTAACTTTTTCAATGTTAGTTTATTAATAATTTGACAAAAGTTCGTGTAAGACGGTCTCACGAGTCGTATTTTGTAAGACATATATTTTATTTGGGTCATCTACGAAAAATTATTACTTTTTAGGCTAAGATTATTAGTTTTAATTGTGAATATCGATAGGGTTGACCCGTCACACAGATAAAGATTCGTGAGACCGTCTAACAAGAGATCTACTCTAATAATTTTTGTCCATCTCTTTATTTTTTTCTGAATTTTCTCAACCTTATCTCTTATTAATCTAAGAGTTCTCACTAAATCTTATCTAATCAATAATCTATAATTATCATATTCTAATAAAATATTATATATATTTTGAACAAAAAAATTTATAATGGCATGAACGGAACACTCTTAATTTATTAAGAACGTACTGGAGACTTACCGAAAGGCACTCGAGTTTGTAAGATGTTTGGTGTCTCGTATTCTTTCTTCTTTGCTTAGATAATTCCGTTTGCACCAGTGATACATTATTTTAAAATCTAAGATCGAATTTTTGTCGTTTTGTCAAAAATTATATTTTATAATTAATAACAATGCAAAACAATCTTTTAACCCATATAATATCCCAACAATGTCGTACCTCAGATTTTTATAGTCCGAGTCGAACTTTGAAAATTGAGTCTCTCAAAAATAAATTCGCTTTGTAAAATTAAATTGAGGTTTCAAAACTAACAATATACAAGTACATACACAATTATAACAACAACTAACATACAATACTTAAAAATTATATCACAAAATTAGATCATAAGGCAAAAATATACTAAATATTTACTTAAACAATATTTGTCATGTTGTTTGTCAACTAAGTTTGCAAAAACTTGTGTGAGACGGTCTAACGGGTTGTATTTGTGAGATGAATCTCTTATTTGGGTTATCCATGAAAAAATATTATTTTTTATGCTAAGAGTATTACTTTTTATTGTGAATATAGGTAGGGTTGACCCGTCTCATATATTAAGATCCGTGAGACTATATCACATGAGACCCATTCTTTTTTTCTTTTTTTTAAATCAATATCATAGCTAATTCATTCAACTTTTCTTACAACATAGTGGATCAGATATAAGTCTTGATTAGATTTGTAGTGACCCGTTCCAGAATCACCTACTAATGAAGAACTAAGCATGCAATTAACTTAATTAATAATAATCAGAGATAACAGCGGAAATATGGCCGACGACAATAGTTATACAACCCAATCGAAATCAGAACAACTCAAAATATATATATTCGGTACAACCATATCGAAAAGAATAGTACTGAAAACTAAACCAACCAGCCATTCACTGTCCTCCTCCTGCTCTTCCTGAGCCATCCAACCTGAGGCCTGCCCCGTGGGAATGGGGTGTCCAAGATAAACAAAACCGAGGACGTGAGCGATAAGAACGCCCAGTACAAAAGCATGAGTATACAAGCCTATATGAAATGCACATGCTATGATATGATACCAGGGTAGTCAAGAAACAGGAGTAACAAAGGATCTCAAAATGCTCAGTCTAGAGGCGCCAAGTGGATAGTGCCGCGCGGTACTCCTCTGGGTCACTGCATCCACTACAAGAACAGACGTGGACCTAAAATGTCCCGGATCACCGAAGCCCTCCGGACCCGTCGGCCACTGTGTACTCTCGGTGTCCATGCGTCCACAAGACAAGACAGGGCTGAGCGGCCCCACAAGATATAGCTTATCTCGAAAGAGATACAGCTCAACAATAAAGGCTATCTCGAAGGAGATACGGCTCAACATGAAATGCAACATGCATCATAAAACGTGACATAATAGCATGCATCATATGACATATATCAATGCACCACATAATCATGCAACACATATAAGGATGTATACTCGACCAGGATATCTCGGATAGTACTTTCGTACCTCTATCACAGCAAGCCTAGCCTTACGCAACACCGCTAATCAGGTCTAGAACAAGCCTACGCATCAAAAGCATACCCAATGAACAATACTACCATGCTCGACTAGCAAAACCAGTACTACCAAAGGTTTAGGGTTTACCTTCGTCCGTCGACAGCCCTTTGATGTCGATTGTCTCGTAACTCAGGCGTCACTACGCTACTAATCCTGGCAGCTCTTGGCTAACGCTCGACCGACAAACTAACCCTAGAAACCTTCCAAACCTCTCAAAATGAGACACAACTTCAAGAATTGACAATCCAAAATGAGGAAATCCGAGCACTATTTATAGGCTATGTTCGGATCCACCGAACCCACTTCGGAACGTCCGAACTCCCACGTGTCCATCGGCTCTTGACACCTCATGATCAGATCCACCGAACCTACACTTCGGATCATCCGAACTCCTACGTGTCGATCGGCTCTTGACACCTCATGATCGGATCCACCGAACCCACTTCGGATCGTCCGAACTCTTCGGTGCTACCGAACCATCTTCGGTCCGTCCGATCATGACCACGGTCAAAATTACACATTAAACCTTCTTAATCACCATTAATCCGTTAATTACCCAATTTGGAATTCGGGCTACTACATTCTCCCCCCCTTAAAAGATTTCGTCCTAGAAATCAGGCTTAGAGGATGAACAAAACGAAATAACAACATCGTTATTACATCTCAATTGTTGTTGAATACAACTGATATTTCGATTACAACTGAAAACACAAACATATACAAAGCATAACTCAAAAGAGCTCTGGATGCTCCGAACGCATACGACTCTCTAGCTCCCAAGTGGCTTCTTCAGTGCCTCTGCGCTGCCACTGAACTAAGACAAGAGGAATGATCTTATTCCGCAACACCTTGTCTTTGCGATCGAGGATCCGCACTGGTCGTTCCACGTAAGACAAATCTGAATTTAGTTGAACTTCAGAGGGATGCAAAATGTGAGACTCATCTGCTACGTATCGTCTCAACAAAGATACGTGGAACACATCATGAATACTTGATAGGTACGGCGGCAATGCAAGTCTGTAAGCCAATTCTCCCACGCTTTCCAATATTTCAAATGGACCAATAAATCTCGGAGACAGCTTACCCTTGAGACCAAATCTCAAAATCCTGCGAAAAGGCGAAACTCGGAGAAACACTTTCTCACCTGGCTGAAAATAAAGAGGTCGCCGCTTGGTGTTCGCATAACTAGCCTGTCGATCCTGAGCGATCTTAATCCGTTTCTTGATTATTGTAACCTTATAAATAGCCTGCTGGACTAACTCCGGTCCCTCAACATGTCGTTCCCCAACTTCATCCCAAAATAATGGAGTACGACAACGTCGCCCATACAACGCCTCAAATGGTGCCATACCAATACTACGATGATAGCTGTTGTTGTACGCGAACTCAATCAAAGGCAAATGATCCTGCCAAGCGGTTCCGAAATCCATCACACAAGCTCGCATCATATCCTCAAGTGTACGGATAGTCCTCTCCGTCTGACCGTCGGTCTCTGGATGATAAGCCGTACTCAAACTTAGTGAAGTGCCCAATGCTGACTGGAAACTACCCCAAAATCGTGAGGTAAAACGAGGATCTCTGTCACTAACAATACTGACTGGCACTCCATGCAGACGTAAAATCTCTTGAATATACAAGCGAGCCATACGATCGAAAGTGAAATCACGGTTATATGGCAGAAAATGAGCAGACTTGGTGAGTCGATCCACCACTACCCAAATAGCATCACTGTTCCTCGAAGACAATGGCAAGTGCGTAATGAAATCCATCGCGATATGCTCCCACTTCCATTCGGGAATAGGTAAGTTCAGCAATAATCCTCCCGGTCGACGGTGCTCTGCCTTAACCTGCTGACAAACAAGACACTTGGAAACAAACTGATAAACGCTGCGCTTCATCCCTTTCCACCAAAATCGTGTCCTCAAATCTTTATACATCTTATTGCTTCCCGGATGAACACTCAACTTGCTTCGATGGGCCTGAGATAAGATCTCTTCCCTCAAAGTATCATCCTCTGGTACTACAACCCGATTAGACAAACACAGAAGACCATTAGACTGATAATGGAAATTGCTATCTCCACCAGCCAACCGAGCTAATCTCTGAGTCTTGAGATCAGACATCTGTGCATCTCGAATCCGAGCGAACAAAGCTGGCTCAGATAAAATGGTAGCAACACGAATGCTCTCCATACCTTTCCGATGTTTGAAATTAAATCCCAACGAACAACAATCCTGGATAGTACTAATCATAGCACTGGTCTGAAGTGCAGAGACTCTCACCTTGCGACTAAGAGCATCGGCTGTGAGATTCGCAGAACCTGGATGATATTTGATCTCGCAGTCATAATCTTTAAGTAGATCCATCCAACGACGTTGTCTCATGTTCAACTCAGCCTGAGTGAACAGATACTTCAGACTCTTATGATCAGTAAAAATTTCAAACTTAACCCCGTACAAGTAATGACGCCAGATCTTCAGCGCGAACACAATAGCAGCTAATTCTAGATCATGAATAGGATATTTTTCCTCGTGAGGTTTCAACTGTCTGGAAGCATAAGCGATCACATGACCATTCTGCGTCAACACACACCCTAATCCTTGAAAAGAAGCATCGGTGTAAACACTGAAACCATCAGATCCTGACGGTAACGCCAAAACAGGTGCAGAAGTCAGAAGTCGACGAAGCTCTTTGAAACTATCTTCGCACTCAGATGACCACTCAAATGGAACATCCTTCCGAGTAAGTTGCGTCAATGGTCTAGCTACCTGAGAGAAATTCACGATGAAGCGACGATAATACCCTGCCAGACCTAGAAAACTACGGATCTCAGCCACCGTCGTAGGACGTGACCAATTCAGCACTGCCTCAATCTTGCTGGGATCCACAGAAATTCCTTCCTTGGAAATCACATGACCAAGGAATACTACACGATCAATCCAGAACTCGCACTTACTCAGCTTAGCATACAATTGCTTCTCGCGAAGAATCTGCAACACAATCCTCAAGTGCTGGATATGCTCTTCCACACTGTGAGAATAAATTAAGATATCGTCGATGAAAACCACAACAAACTGATCTAGAAAATCCCGAAAGACTCGATTCATCAGATCCATGAACACCGCTGGCGCATTCGTCAATCCAAATGGCATAACTAGAAACTCGTAATGCCCATATCGAGTACGTAATGCAGTCTTGGAAATATCATCATCTCTAACTCTCATCTGATGATAACCCGATCGCAAGTCAATCTTGGAGTAAACAGAGGTACCCTGAAGCTGATCGAACAAATCATCGATACGAGGTAATGGATACTTGTTTTTGATCGTCACACGATTCAGCTGGCGATAATCAATACACAATCGCATAGATCCATCTTTTTTCTTGACAAACAAGACTGGAGCTCCCCAAGGTGAAACACTCGGGCGAATATAACCTTTATCAAGAAGATCCTGCAATTGCTGCTTCAATTCTCTCATCTCTGACGGAGCAAGACGATAGGGGCACGAGAAATCGGTGCAGTCCCTGGCATTAACTCAATGCCAAATTCCACCTCTCTAACCGGAGGAAAACCAGGAATCTCATCTGGAAAAACATCAGGAAATTCACAAACCACTGGAATATCATCTATACCAACACTACCTGTGGAGGAATCAATCGCATAGATGAGGTAGCCTTCCCCGCCCGACTTTAAAGCACGACAGGCTTTCAGAGCAGATACCACTGGCATCGGAGGTCGCGCTCCCTCACCATAGAAAAACCAACTAGAGCTCTCAGTCGTACGAAACTGAACAAGCTTCTGGTAACAATCCACAGTAGCTCGGTAAGTAGTCAATAGGTCTATACCTAGAATACAATCAAAATCTTCCATCTCCAGGATCATAAGATTCGCAATCAATTCGTTACCCTCAAAATCTAAGGGACAACCCATCACTAGACGCTTTGCTAACACCGAATGACCCATCGGGGTAGAAACGGAAAGAATGACGTCTACGATCGTCCTGGTCACCCCAACGACCTACACTTCCCTGACTACTCTCATCACCAAATTGGTCAGCCATCGCTACAAGATAGAATGGGGAAAATGGTAAAATGGTCAACGAAAATCCCAAAACAGAATCTATATCCCAAAATCGTAAGCATGCTCTGATACCATAAATGTAGTGACCCGTTCCAGAATCACCTACTAATGAAGAACTAAGCATGCAATTAACTTAATTAATAATAATCAGAGATAACAGCGGAAATATGGCCGACGACAATAGTTATACAACCCAATCGAAATCAGAACAACTCAAAATATATATATTCGGTACAACCATATCGAAAAGAATAGTACTGAAAACTAAACCAACCAGCCATTCACTGTCCTCCTCCTGCTCTTCCTGAGCCATCCAACCTGAGGCCTGCCCCGTGGGAATGGGGTGTCCAAGATAAACAAAACCGAGGACGTGAGCGATAAGAACGCCCAGTACAAAAGCATGAGTATACAAGCCTATATGAAATGCACATGCTATGATATGATACCAGGGTAGTCAAGAAACAGGAGTAACAAAGGATCTCAAAATGCTCAGTCTAGAGGCGCCAAGTGGATAGTGCCGCGCGGTACTCCTCTGGGTCACTGCATCCACTACAAGAACAGACGTGGACCTAAAATGTCCCGGATCACCGAAGCCCTCCGGACCCGTCGGCCACTGTGTACTCTCGGTGTCCATGCGTCCACAAGACAAGACAGGGCTGAGCGGCCCCACAAGATATAGCTTATCTCGAAAGAGATACAGCTCAACAGTAAAGGCTATCTCGAAGGAGATACGGCTCAACATGAAATGCAACATGCATCATAAAACGTGACATAATAGCATGCATCATATGACATATATCAATGCACCACATAATCATGCAACACATATAAGGATGTATACTCGACCAGGATATCTCGGATAGTACTTTCGTACCTCTATCAAAGCAAGCCTAGCCTTATGCAACACCGCTAATCAGGTCTAGAACAAGCCTACGCATCAAAAGCATACCCAATGAACAATACTACCATGCTCGACTAGCAAAACCAGTACTACCAAAGGTTTAGGGTTTACCTTCGTCCGTCGACAGCCCTTTGATGTCGATTGCCTCGTAACTCAGGCGTCACTACGCTACTAATCCTGGCAGCTCTTGGCTAACGCTCGACCGACAAACTAACCCTAGAAACCTTCCAAACCTCTCAAAATGAGACACAACTTCAAGAATTGACAATCCAAAATGAGGAAATCCGAGCACTATTTATAGGCTATGTTCGGATCCACCGAACCCACTTCGGAACGTCCGAACTCCCACGTGTCCATCGGCTCTTGACACCTCATGATCGGATCCACCGAACCTACACTTCGGATCATCCGAACTCCTACGTGTCGATCGGCTCTTGACACTGTAGTATCCCGATGCCTAATTTGAGTTAATTATTGGATTAATTGTATTTCGGTGGGATCGGAAGGACCGAACCGGGTTCGGATCGTCCGAAGTTGGTTCGGATCGTCCGAAGTGGGTTCGGATGGACCGTTCTGTTCGGAGTCAGACGAGTCATGTCATGTCAGAGTTCGGATCGTCCGATCAGGGTTCGGATCGTCCGAAGACAGGTGGCTGGACACGTGGAAGACATGCAATGTTCGGATCGTCCGAAGTGGATCGGATCGTCCGAAGTGTACCGGATCGGAGCGTCCGAAGTGGATCGGATCGTCCGATCGTTGTCTATAAATAGAAGCGCGAGGCTTCACTTGTCACTCGCCAATTCCGAGAGTTCCAGAGCGTTTTAGTCGTTTTTGATGGGTTTCTAGTCTTTTCCCGAGGTTCGGGCACTAGCGGGGAGCTACTGGTTTTGTAGCGGAGCTGTGCTCTAGTTGGGGGCTAGCGGCATCAGTGGGCTGACTACGGACGCAGGTATAGTTCTGGGTTCCCTTTGAGATTTGGGAGTATCTATTAGTCTAGTTAAGGCTTTTAGATGTGGTTTAGTGATATGGTATCACTTGGATTGTAGGCTTGATTCTAGGGCTGATTGCTAGGATCTACTGGTTTGAGGTACGAAAGTACTATCCGAGATAGCAGGATTGAGTATGCTTTACTATGTGTTGCATGTTTATATGTTGCATTATTATCTGTCATATGATGCATGGTTTATTATGCGGCATTTGCATAATCATGTTGAGCCTGATTATCTTTGAGATAGCCTGTTGAGAGGGTGCTCAGCCCTCGTTTGTTGTGGATGGTTGGACCCCGTTGGCCGACGGTGGTCAGGTCACCGGTATATCCACAGGTTTATTTTGGTATGGGAGCCACCTCCTGGTGCGACGGCGCAGAGTGCTACATACCTTGACGTCATTTGTCTGAGCAGTATTTCGTTATACCCAGATCCTGGTATCCAGTACATTTTGCATACATGCATGTCATAGTCTTGTATACTCATGCTTTCGGTGCTGAGCGTTTTATGCTCACGTCCTCGGTTTATCTCTGTTTTGGACACCCTATTCGATGGGGCAGGTCTCGGGTTGGACGGTCCAGGAGGGAGTGGACAGGGAGCTGGCAGAGGTTGACCTGTAGTTGTTGGTATTTGTTCTTGGTATTTAGTTCGATCTGGTTGTTTAAGTATTTTGTACTTACAGATTCGATTGGGTTGTATTACTGTTTTTCCGCTGTTTACCTGATTCAGTTTTAAATGTTAAATTTGCATGCTTAAGTTCTGATTAGTAGGTGATTCTGGAACGGGTCACTACAGACACCTCATGATCGGATCCACCGAACCCACTTCGGATCGTCCGAACTCTTCGGTGCTACCGAACCATCTTCGGTCCGTCCGATCATGACCACGGTCAAAATTACACATTAAACCTTCTTAATCACCATTAATCCGTTAATTACCCAATTTGGAATTCGGGCTACTACAAGATTCTTGGAACAATTCTGCTTCCCTAAACCCAACACTATCTGATTATGTATTATCACATATTGTCTTAACAAAATTGGATGCAGATAATTAGCTGCTGTATAGTTTAAAATCACACAATTAACCAAAATTCTCTAGAATTTATGAATCTTCATAATAAATTCACCAATAGCACTCTTCAATACAACAATTCACAACCATGTAATATAGCTCAAAGAAATTAAACTCCTAAACCATAATTCATACAAACCATGTTTATTAATTCAAATTGCACTTTAAACCAAAATAATCATAGTATTACTTGAATAATTCAATTTCATTTCCATAGTTTATTTTGCCCTAATTGGTATTTCAACATAAATAATTAAATAGTACGACATCGTCTCTACAACATCATGTCACATTCGCAAAACCATGAGATGAAGTTATCAACGCTAACATGAATATAATTTTATCTCACCAACATTTCACACAATTGAAAATGCTCCAATGCTCCATCCTCTCTCTCTTGAGTTTAAAGAAAGCAACAAGTTTCTTTACGTGAAGTGGGATAGGTCGTACGATCTAACCAGCAAGGGATTACTTTTGTAATCTTTTGGAGGGAGCTCTGTTTGGGAGGCAAAGCCGTCGGAGGCAACAAAAAAATGTTTTTATTTTTAACTCATGGTGTTTCAATTTAAAATTTTAGGCGATTAATTTGTATATTTTTATTTTTATCGTTTTTCATCGTAGTATGGGTGAAAAAAATATACTGAATTTTCGATATATCGAGATTATCATATCGAAAAAATACCGAATATTCGATATGGTACGGTAATGATATGAAATTTGAAAATTTTGGTATATACCGGAACACCGAATTACTATACCGAAAAAATACCAAATATTTGCTATGGTATGGTAATGATGTGAAATTTGAAAATTTCGGTATATACCGAAATATCGAAATACTGAAATAATATATAAAAATTTAAAATATATAATATTTTTAAACAATAAATTTATAAAAATTTAAAAATATAAGGTTTTTTCTATATATACCGATATCGCACCGAAATCTCGATATACCGTATAATCTAGGTATAATCGGTATGCTAATTATACGTACTGAAATTTTTGGCAATATAGATATAAAATTTTATCCTGCTGTTATGATGTGACGCTGAAAAATGATGACATATACCAAAAATTGCTAATATGGATACAAATATTGTGGTTGTGTTATTATGTATTGATCGATAACATAACTAAAAAAAATACAATATTTTTGTCGTCGGCCAAAAATGAGGGGTTTTTTTTTTTTTTTCAGCTGGAACACACACTTGCACATTTTGTTCATATCCTTCAGATTCTTTACATGAATCACGCCCATATATCTAAACTCATTTCTCTTGTCCACCACATAAAACTACAAATAAAATAATAGAATTAATCTCTCAATCATAATTTTATACGCATAACTTTCCGATTGCCTGCATATTATTTACTAAAATCCAAATTCATAATTATAATAATAGTAGTCAACTTATAACTAATTACTATCTCACATGTTAGGCCAAGTGCAATATACAGTTATTAATAAAATATAGATTCAATCGAATTTTTGAAAATTTCTTGTTAAATGAATTGTGGGAATCTGTTTTTTGTCACATAATTTTGCTGCTTCGCGATTTTGATCATGTATATTATCAAATTCAAGTTTCATCCTATATTTTTTGATTTTGACAAGTTTAGTATTTTTATCGGGAGTTCAATGAAACTATACGTCATCGTATCATCAATGTATTGGTGTTATGTTAGCTATGAGTTAGAAAAGGATAAAATTTGTCCGAAAAATGCACAAGACGAACAAAGCAATTTTTCCAAAAGAATTTTTGAACGAATCATCGACTAGTGAAATTGGGGTTTTTTAAACATTTTATAAAAAAAATATGTCAATAAAAAATATGATAATGGATTTATTTTATTTTTTTTTAGAAAAAAATTCCTAACCTTTTACTTGACTTGTTAAGATAATGTTATGCCAATCAACTTTATAATTAAATATTATCCAACATGTTTCAGACAGCACCAACATGCCTGCCATATATACATCTCAACTCCATTTCACTTGTATACAAACTATATCATTGAAAAACCTATAAATTTTTTTATATCAAAACTATATACGTATATATATACAATCGTCTTTTATCACTATTTTAAATTTAGAACGAAATCTCGAGATTAAAATTAACGAATCCCCCACCCCAGTGCAATAAAAAAGGAACAAAAAAGACATACATCCTAAACCATTATACGCCAACTCTTGAAATGAAGAACACTACTTCACCAATAGTCATAGATTGATTTGGTGTGCTTATCAGTTATCTAATCTTCTGCATAATGAATACTTCATCAGAAACCAGTTGCATTAAAAAAAATGTTCCGCCGGTGAGGGAAGCGTTCCGAATCCTCACCGCCGCTCTCCTCAGCCTTATCATCCCTCTCTCATTTCTACTTCTTGCGCGCCTTTCTGTCGCCCACTACCTCGGAATCTCCCCCTCCTATAATGGCCAGGATTCTTTTAATTTAAGCTCTGTTTTCTTCTTATTCAGTTCGCAGCGCATTCTTCTCCAGGTACTGGTTTCTGTCATTACTCTGTCATGTCTAGCTCATAGCTTAACCGGGAAATTGGTTTTTGTAACAAGTCAATCCTCATCGGAGCCCTTTGCGCTATCCCATTTATACGTTGCCTGGATTCTTCTCTGCGTTTTCCATATTTGCGTCGGCCTAGGGCTTGAAGGGAGCATAGCCTCCGGGATCGACGGCTCCGTTTTTGGTCAGCAGAGGAGTTTCGTTTGTAGAGTGATCTTCTTTCTTGGACTGCATGAGACAATGCTGTTTTGGAGCAGGATGGTGGTAAAGCCCGTAGTAGACGACACGTTCTTTGGTTTCTCGAAAGCTGAGGGGTGGGCGGATAAGGTGGCGATGGGACTGAGCTTGGGCGGACTGTGGTTGTGGCGTCTGCGGGAGGAGGTGGAGGCGGTTGTCGTAGTGCCAGAGATAATGGGAATCGGGGTGGCGTGTTTCGTGTGGTGGTGGCTGTACAGTTCTACGGTGGCGGTTGGGGTGGTTATGGTGGCCAGAGGTTGTGTTTTTACGGTGGGGGTCATTTTCAGAAGTAGAAATGCATTGGAAGGGCCGGACCATCATCCTGAGAAGTTTCATACTGAACCGGTGTAAGTAAATATATACATACATATATATATACATATACATATATATATATATATATATATATATATATATATAGGTTCGATTTTTACGGACACTTATGTGACGCACTGGAGAGGAAAAGAGGACGTTGTTTCGACGATATTCATGTAGATGTCCGAAATTACAATAAAGAAATATTTACAAATATGTATTTTGGTACAAAATTATATGGTTGTATGTATGATATCCTTGTGTAAAGTATTAGGACAAATTATACAGTGTGACACATTTCATTATTTTCATAATATATTTTATCTAACAAGAAATATGTGTATCACGCTTGATACTCTGTCATTGTCGTTTTATGACTCGTTGATTATATATGAATATATATAAAAATCTTTACGTCCATTTTTTCTTATATTCAAATCCAATTCCTAAATATATAACAGAATGAAGGCTAACAAAATAAATAATAATAAAAAAATATTGACGTTAATCCACATTTATATATATTATAAAAACTTGTGTGAGACGGTCTCACGAGTCATCTTTTAAAAGACGTATTTCTTATTTGGTCATGTATGAAAAAATATTACTTTTTATTATAAAAATATTACTTTTTATTGTGAATATCGGTAGAGTTAATCCGTCTCACGGATAAATATTTCTGAGATCGTCTCACAAAAGACTTACTCTATATATATTTTGATATATTGCACATTCATCGTGTATACTTATGTGAAACTGATGAGGTGTCACTTACCAATTGATGTAATCAAACATAGAAAAATTGCACATTCAAATAGGTGAGTGTTATCTCATTGGTACTCACATACGTGTGCACACAAGTGTGCATGATGAGTGTGTAACAGCTAAATATATATATATATATATACATTCTGACCAAAAGCAAATAATAAGTTTCTTTTCAAATTCCTTATGGACTTAATATTCTCACAGCATATTTCCAATTCATTTTCACTATTCATAAACATATTAATTAAATGTAAAAAAAAAAACTATGACAATTACTTCACACAATTAAAAGCACGAAACAAAATGAATTGGAAATTGTTTATAAAATTTCATACCACGATTCGGAGTGGGGGAGGTGACATATGAATTAATAAATTAATATATTATATATATAATATAATATAATATTGTATTGTCAGAATAGCTGAAGGTTAGAAAAATAAATTTTTGATTTTTTTGATTGAAAACGGAAATTAACAACTTCTTCCAACTGTAAACAAAATTTAAAATCATCATTAATGTATACTTAAACCGTCATAAATTGTAATATTAATATCATTACAACATTTCAACAAGATTTTAGGTTTATCTTTAATTCATATATCCTTCCATTTTCCCACTTTAATTTATGGGATAATTACAATTTTAAGTATATTTAATCCCTCTTCAATTGATATTAATATCATTACAACATTTCACCTACCTTTTAGGTTCCTCTTTAATTCATGCATCTTTCCATTTTCCCTTTTTAGTTTTTGGGATAATTACAAATTTGATATCATTGAAAGATATTACATGCACTGCACATAAAGCCATTTTCTCCAATACACACACATTTATTAAAATGTCTACTACTCGTTTTTCTTTAAAATATACTAGAATTTTTTTTTCAAACTTGCTTTCAGCCGAACATACGCAACTACATAAATATTTTTATTTGCATCATTTAAAATACCAACCAACTTGCTATTTGAAAATCCAAAAGAACGCAGTGCAAAACGTAAAATCATAAACCGTTATACCAAATCTAAAACTAGTCTTTCTTCAAATATCATAATCATAAACTCTTAAATCCTCTCAAAAGTCACTCAAAAACATCAAAAGTCATAAAAAAAAATTTAAATCATACTAATGCAAAAAAAAACTAGTAAATGTCATCAGATTATGTACGCCGTCAGTCCAACCAGTTCAACCATCAAGCCTTCCATCATCATCAAATTATTCTCACATGCATCATTCACAACTAGTAAGTCTATTGACTCAACAAACTTTAATCATGATAGCAAGTAGTATATATACATTCGCATGCACAATGAAAATACTTTTTATAAAAACAGTTTTTAATGAATATGCATGAACTATAAACATTTTTCTTTTGATCATATCCTTTTCTTTTCATCACAAACAAATACATATACATTTCCTTTAAGGTGAATGATTCGGTCGATTAATCAATCTCAGCTGTAACCATGGTACTAGGCGGTGAGACAACATTAACCACTTTTCTGTTATGTGTCTTGGCCTATAGTCGGTAGGGAGATTAGCGGCACTCTCACCCATCAACTGAGCCTTGGCCTTACATATCATCATATCTTTTCGATGGAAATTCGATCGTCGGACTACCTCTGGGGCCTTCTCCCATAAACGGTCTCCTTCTGGGCCTCGTTTATCAGGAATCCCCATTTTCTTACCGTCACAATTAAATCATTTTTTTCAAAACATTTTTCATCGTTTCCATCACTTTAGAAAAATAAATGCAATAATATCTTTTTTTCTTTCTTTTAACGAAGTATGCAACACGCCTTTTAACATTATCGATTTTCACCATAAAATCCCATAAAATTTCAAAATAAACATTTTGTCATTCATTATAGCATTCAGGGCACTGCCAGGACGTCTAACAGTTTTCAGGTATAAAATGATCGTTTTTCCCCTGAAAACCCTAACTTTCCCAATTTACCCTTAGACCTTAAAGCGACGACCTAAATCCATCCAAAATTAACCTAACATCTTAAAATACACCTATATACATTTCTTAGACATTAACTTCAGTTCCTCGACTAATTTTTCAATTCGTTTAAAAACTTAAACCTACATCTCGGTTTTAACCCGGATCTACTCGAAACTTAAACAAACTTTACCAAACTTTAACCATAACTTATTAACACATAACTGACCATTTTCATCCCAAATCAAGCCAATTAAAATCTTCGAAATAGCTTAGAATGCCTACTGAATTTTCTGCACTACAAATTGATCAACCCTAGCTTAACATACCATCAATCCTTTCGATCCTAGACCCTAACCGATTGGACCAGACCCTGACCAACCCCCCTAGGACTTAGACTGAACGAACCCCTTAATACCCACTTGGACCAGCCCTATATAGCCATGCACGAGGACTTGCATGGTTCTTCCTATTGCGCGCGACCACAACTATGTTGTGCCCTAGGTGTGCGCCTGTAATGCCCGGTTACTCGTACAAATGATTAGTAATACGTTTATGTCATTATTAGATAGCTAATTAGCTCATTATGTTTTACATATTGATTGATGTATTGATATTGAGATTGAACATGACTTTTATATTGTTTATGGTGCATTGAGAATGAATATGTGTTAAAATAGTGATAGTAAGAGGTGTACATAGAAATAGTGTAATAGAAGTTGTAGGAAATGAGATGTAGATATGGTAGTTCGTACGGGTTTTAGCATAATGATTTGAATATTGATCCAAATTGAGTGAGGCCATAACCATTAGAAAGCTAAGATATAATGCTACAACTTTCAAGTTTTGAGTTTTGTCCAAATCATTGTGGAAGACAAGCCAAAAGCGGCCCGAAGTGTGTCGTGTATACCGTCATTCCTTCACTGACACATGTTAGGAGAATGGGCATAACTTTTTACTCAGACCTCCAAATGACCTGAAATTTGGGGAGCTTAAAGCCAAGACATAGGGCGACAACTTTGTAGTTTATGACTTTTCCAGATTATGAAGGCAAGAGCCGTTTCTGGAGCGATTTCTGATGAATCAGTGCGCAGAGCCGAAACTGGCTCGCCCTAGCGATCAAAAATGTCCGCCCTAGCAAGCCTGTGCAGAAATAAAATGTATAGGGCCGAAACTTGCTCGCCCTAGCGGTCAAAAGTGTCCGCCCTAGCGAACCTGTGCAGAAATAAAATGTGTAGGACCGAGATTTACTCGCCCTAGCGGTAAAAAGCGTCCGCCCTAGCGAACCCGCTGTATAAAAAGATAAGTATCGACTTTCTAAACTATTTCCATCAGCTTCCTTCCTTTCTTCTTCAGCAAAACACGAAATAAATCAAGAAAACTTCCTCCCAAAGCTCCCTTCTTCCTTTCCTTCAACATTTTGAAGATAGATCTTAGTTCTTCATCACTAGAACATCATAGAGGTGTAAGTTTTCTTCCTTTTTAGTTATCCTACATGTATAGGAGTGATTTTCAGCTAGTTTATACAATAGTGACTGAATTATTGGTATATTTGACAGTATAGGAGCGTGAAACACCGTCTCAAACCAGTGTTATTAAGCTTGGACTGTAAGTTGGCATGTTCTTGAAGTAATACATGAGTAATATTATGAATTTCAAATGCATCTCATTGTCTATTGATATATGTACATTGTTAGTATGTTTATTGATGAAAACATAGCACCATATTCCATTGTTATGTATTAAATATGTAAGGAACTCATGAATATTGATGATGTGTGCTATGTCATGAACAAGAACATGAACATGAAAAGAAAAGGATTGATTTACATGATATAGAGCTTGTTGACATCATGGGTGGTTTTAAGTCCACCAAAGCTATTGGCCAATATATGTTCATGGGGCGTGGGGATGCCAAAGGTTACTCCCTGATGTCCAACACAATAGTAGCTATATAATAAAGCAAGCACGGTAGTACAGGTCAACTAATGAGGCTCAAGTACAAAAATGAACATTGAATATATGCTACGGTATGACATGTTTTTAAGATTCCTTGTTGATCACGACTTGATATGTATGTTCCTTCGATGCATATTGATACGTACAAGTGCCAACTTATTGAGTTTATAAACTCACGTAGCTCATGTATTACAGGATCAGGTAGTGAAGATGCGTAGGATGCCGGTTCGCCAATGGATGCTAGTGACGTGCCTCACCTCGACAAGAACCGGGCTTCTTATTGTATAGCTTCCGCATATGTATTATAATGAATTGAATGTCAGGGTTTGAAACAAGTTTTACAATGTTTATGTCTAGGGGTATGATGGTACATAATATGTTTGTGTGTAAGAATACGATTATATATATATGGGTTGATGTTGTTGCTTGAGTTGAGTTTGTGTCTATGTATATATGAATGTTGTTGCTTGGTTTGGGCTTATACAAAATATAGGGACATCATGCCAAAATTTTTACAAACCGTCAAAGTGATGCCCCTTGTTTGATTTGATTCATAATATAGTTATATCATTCAAACCTTATTTTGATTATGGTAATTATGCTAAGTATAGAGTAAGGGTGTGACAGCGCCCCTCCTCTACTAGCCTCTCCAGCCTTACGTGGACCACCATGGATCGATGCTAGGACCCTCACGAGCCCAGCGCCTTGCCTGAAAAGACCCCGCGTGGCCTCTTCCTTTTAACCTTCCAAAATCGTGCCCTAGCTCTTGTTGAAACTCATAAAAACGTGCAGCCCTTAACCTCCCTTTTCAGCCCTTTCACAGCCCCCTCTAGTACCATGACTAGACCCTATTAAGACCCTTGAACACATCTCAATAGCAGCACATAGCCACGCCCGACAATAGACCCAAATCGTGCCTTAGTTTCCATATGATCCCAATTTTCGTTCCTTGTTTTTCCCTTGTTGTCCAGCCCTTAGCCAAGACTCTACGGACCCTTAATCATGCTGAAAAATGTCCTTATCATGGCAGCCCCTTCGTGCAACATAACCATGGATTTAAAAGCATAAAAACTTAAGTTTTGTTCATGTTTTGCTATAAAACGAAAATATAAGAAAGTATATCATATTTTTCATGCAAACATATATTAACACATATAATATGGTATGAACGATGAGTGAAAGAAGATTAAGCTGTGCTTTTACGTATTTCACGCACGAAAACAATCCTTGACGCGAGAGACATTGGCGGAAAGACGAGGAGGAAGCTAGCTGCGTTTTTCCTTCAACTTCACGTGAATTTCCTTTGAAAAAGTAAGGTGTGTGGCCGTCTGATGGTGGAGATAAAACTAGGAGTCTTTTGAAGTTTGGTGGTGTGTGGTTTGAGGTGTTTAAGGTTTAGAAACTCTATATTTTGATATAATAATTGTGTAGTAATATATGCCCAATAACCTTAGTATAATAGTCTTATTAGGCTCATTATAACGTAGGTAAAATGTTTTGTTTAGAAAACTTTTCGAAAATATTAACTGACCCTCCAAAAAGTCCTTATTTTCGTGAAAAATCAATTATGAGTTTAAAAAGTACAATTCGACACGTAAAACACTTCAAAAAGCACCATTTTCGAAAAAATCATATAGAATATATCATATATTAAATAATTATTTAATAAAAATATTTTATCTTTATGGTCTCTGGTCTCCGTTCCTCGATTGCGTCTCGAATAACCTTTAAAAACACAATTTTATGCATCCTAGTAGAAAACCTTATTTTAAACATATAAACATGTCTGTCACATTAATAAATACAATTAAAATAATTTAATTAGGTATTTTCCATTATTCCTAGATTTACATGCAGTTGGATTACGTTATATATATTCGCTTAATTGTTATATTAACACCTGGATTAACACAATAACATACAAATAAAACAAGTCCGGTAACGACACTGAGCAAACTCTATGAAACAGTTTAATATAAGAAAGTGTTGGTAAGGACAATCAACTCGAGACGATTGATCAAATATCCATCTATTCCACCAACTCAGACAAGACCTTCTCAAGGACATGTGTTTATCTTTTTTTTTTATTGCTCATAAAACACATGCATATTTACTTAATTCAAACTTTAATGCTTTATAATTTATACAAATGAAAGATGCGATAAATAATGTTTTAGAATCAATACTCTTTCGAAGGATATCACATTAATACCAATTTTAAAATAATATATGAAAAAAGCACATTTAGGAGAAAAAAAATTCAAAAACATGAACAAACACGATTTTTTTCATTCAGATGGCTTTACTATCTAGTTATTTTGATAGTCATAATATAAAATTATCCATATACAATCTTACCACACAAAATAAACAAAACCTCCTCGGATTATTGACCCATTTTGTTGGGGGAACTGCATTGGAAATTGAGGTGATCTGTTTTACTGTTTATTAAAAAAAAATTAACAATTACAAAATTGTTTAAAGATATTTGGATCTAACTCAACTCAAAATTAGTTCAAGAGGATATGATTGTTCAATTTTATATATTCAACTCTCAGAAACTCTATCCAACCATCGCGCTCAGAAATGAACAACTAGAGCGTGAACACATTGACGGGTGGCGCAACTACGGCCAATCCAACATATAACGGTGAGTATGTACACTGATACCATGTTAAGATTGAGACTTGAATCTAATTCAACCCAAAAAACTAAATGAAGGAGAGGATTCAACAATTCTATATATATAATTATCAAATATTTATCCAACCGACGTTTGACATCTTAATAAAAAGGATAAAAATTTCACAAATCATGTTATTTTAATTAACGTGTACTTATTTCCTCAGAGAGGTCTCCTACTTGTCATTTGTTAATTTTATTTCCTGCGTGTTTACAATTGTACTTGAAGGAGACACACACTCTCATATTTGGAAGAAACGGGTATGGAACTCTCTTTTTGTTCAATAGCTATTTCCTGTAGCCGAATAAATTGCATGAAATCCTTATTAGAATCTGTAAGGAATTGTTGTACAGGAAATCAATTGAGACATTATAAAGTATGTATCAGAAGTTAGTGTTGTGTCCGGTGTTGTCAACATTGTACACAACACGGCAGCGGAAATTAATTATTTAACACACAAATATAACTTTAATAAATTAACACCAGATTTAAATTATGCACAAGTACGAATACTTGTGCGGTGCCTCATGGCAAAAAATTCACTAGAAAAATTATGTAAATCGTTTACACCAAAAACAACAATACTAGTGAGAAAACAAAACCAAATTCCTTGACACTCCAAGGAATTAAAAATGCATCAAAACAAACCAATAAAAACTAGATGCATAAAATAAAAAGCGTGTTGCTTAAAACCAAACGACGACACTCTTCGATCAACACTCTGCATCAGTGTTGTTCTTGAGTGTTGGCAACACCAATCGGCAACACGGTATAACAGTGAATCAATCACACAAACTTTGCACAATCTGAACTCTGTATGTGCACTCCCGAAAAACCTCCACCAGATCCTCTCCACAACAAAGTGATCACACAATCACACAAAAACGCCTCAACAAAATATAGGTTCGGCTTTTGTATTTTTCTTCTATGTATGCGCTCTTCTGCCGACCTCACGAAAGAGTCACAGCAAAGGACTCACACGAAAAGCTTCAACTCTCCAACTCTCTCCTCAAAACTCTACTGCGGCCGTCCATCCTCTATGTATATATATCCAATGCTTGACCTAGAAACACTTCCATAAAAGAGTCCTAAAAAATATGGAAACAAGATTTCATTAGATATAAAACTCTTTTAAACAAAGATAAAATATCTTGGAGATAAAAATCATATTAAAACAAATCATATAATATCTATACATATATCAATCAAGATCTTATCATATAGAAATTAGTAAACCAATATATTATCATTTAGAAATAAATCAAGCAAGATTTGATAATCTAGAAATAAATCAAATAAAATCTTTTTAGTCTAGAAAGGCAAAATCTTAAATTGATATTATCAATTTAACAAAATAATAAAGGAATAAAATATTCCTTTCAATCTCCCCCTTTTTGCCTTTCTGGACAAAACATCCAAAAATGATAATCTTGGTAAGCATCACCGTCATTAAGCTCCCCCTGCTTTCTCCCCCTGAGTCAAGGTTCGTCTCCCCCTGAATTAAACATGTAAGAGTACTGATGTTGTTGACAGTATTGTCAACACCATCATTAGAACACCTGAAAACATAAAGAATAAGAGCAACCCAAAAACAACATTAAAAACAGAGAATAAGTATTCATTCAATCTCAGCAACTCCAGATGCTTCAGCATCATTGTTTTGCATTTTTGGTCCTCATACTCCCCCTTTTTGGCCAGAATGTAAGCCAACTTTCAAAAGCAGATTATACTCAGCTATGTGTAGAACGTGAGAGAAAATTATAAAGATATATCAGGAGTTAAGCACAGAAAAAAACCCACAAAGAAATCACGAGAGTAAGAAAGATTGTGAGGGTAAATGAGAACAAACAAGAGTAATTATCAGGCATTTAACAACAACAAAACATATTTACTCTTAGAAAAGAAAATCGATTCAATCCTTCAGCTCCAGAGAATTTGCACGGTGAAGGTAATATGTTCGAAATTTACCCAAAACACTAATTACGATTCTATCCCAAAAACAAATAGAAAAATTGATTCAAACTCGTGTTACGACGATTTCAAAAGAATATCCTGTGAAAACCCACGTCGATTATAACCCACTGACATAAGTAGTCACATAAATTCAAAATTTAGGTAATCAAGGTTTTCATCAACCGTCATGAGTCAATACTGATATGTCACTGCACATGATGAATTCACGAAACAAAAATCAATATGCATGTCCTAAATAAGCCTCCAATATGATGAGATATCGAAATGTCAGACATTGTATAAATTGTGTTGTGTCTGAACTTGGTGTTGACAACACCTCCAAGCAACACCACTGAGTTTAATTCAAAATTCCATAAAATTCTTTTGAATCAGAAATGGTAGCTCCCACACTAGAAGAACGGTCTTCAAAGGACTCCCCTAGGTAGCTTTTTCATTACTTTTTACTTAGAAGTGGTAGCTCCCACACTAGAAGAACGATCTTCAATGGACTCCTCTAGGTAGCTTTTTCCATTTTCTTCTAAACAATTTTTTTTTTATTTACCTCTTTTCTGTTTTTCTCCTTTTGCTCACATTTTCCAAGTCATCTTTTCACTTTAGACAAGATCACGATTTTCATGAATGTCCTCAACTACTCAATGCCTTGGATTTGAGCAAAAACTATTTCTCAACATACGATTGGAAGTATGAACACTCAGAGGGTACCTTTCAAAAATTTGTCTTCACTGTTCAGTCATTACACAAATAAATAGGATGATTATGCAGTATGCCTAACATTCTAAAAATAGTCATGCACAAACGGATGTTGTCTCTGGTGTTGGCAACACCATGGACAACACTGAACAAATGTTTAAAGTACACACATGTTGTCTCTCAAAATCCAAAGGTTTCGTGAATATGTCACTCAGTTGATTCTCAGTCCTAACAAATTCCAGTCGAATTATGCCTTTTTCAACCAAATCTCGAATAAAGTGACATCTTATATCTATGTGTTTTGTTCGAGTGTGTTGAATAGGATTCTTAGAAATGTCTATAACACTTGAGTTGACACAATATACCATCATTATTATTGTTGGGTTCAATTTGAGACACAAAACACGAGTGACTTACCTGGGAAAACGTGGAGCTCATGCATATTAAACCAATCATTTTGCGGTAGTCCACCTTTTCTTTGTTTCTTGTTTGCACACCATCATGTAATTCACCAATGATTTGTGATGATGGATGATTCTTCTGAATCTTGCTGAGAATTTTTCTTTCACAATTGATCACCACATCATCATTATCATCGTTATCATTATCCACAGTTTCTGGTTGGTTCAGAGGCGGTGTTGTGCTTGGTGTTGCTTCACTGGTCTCAACACCAGACTCAACACTGTTTTTGGTCAGTGCCTCACTTATATCCAGCAATTCTTCTACATCAGCCTCCGGTGTTTTAACTGTCAGATCTGCAAGATCATCAAACACAACGTTAATTGATTCCATTGTAGTCCTAGTTCTAAGATTAAATACACGATAAGCATGACCATTTGTAGAGTATCCAAGAAAAAGACATTTATCACTTTTTGAATCAAATTTAGCTAGATAATCTCTATCATTCAACACATAACCTACACATCCAAAAATATGAAAATATTTAAGGTTTTGTTTTCTTCCCATTATAATCTCATATGAGGTCATTGTAGAACCACTCCTTAAATAAACACGGTTGGAAATGTGACATGCCGTATTTAAAGCTTCGGCCCAAAAACATTTTGACACATTCTTAGAACTAAGCATGACCCGAGCCATTTCTAGGAGGGTTCGATTTTTCCTTTCAGCTATGCCGATTTTTTGAGGGGTCTTCGGAGATGAATAATCATGAGTGATACCTTTCTTATGGCACAAAGAAATAAAATGAGAATTTTCAAACTCCTCACCATGATCGGTTCTTATTTTAACCACCCTCATATCATACAGATTTTTTATCCTAGCATGCAACTTCTTAAAAGCATCAAATGTATCTGATTTTTCTCTAAGAAAACTTACCCAAGTAAAATGAGAAAAATCATCAACACAAACAAACGAATATTTCTTACCACCCAAACTCTCAACATCCATTGGACCCAGTATATCCATATGCAAAAGTTCAAGGCACTGTGTTGTCCCAAAATGTTGCAATACCGGGTGCGCAACAGGGGTTTGTTTACTTTTCTGGCATGGACCACAGACATACACAACACCTAAACTTAAATTGGGCATACCTCTCACAGCATCAAACTTACGCAGATTCTTCAAGGTATTGATACTCATGTGTCCCAGTTTTTGATGCCATATGTCTAAATCACTCACCTTGACACTTCGGCAATCATCACATTCTCCCAATTGATAGCAATTTTCAGCAGAACGAGTTCCTGACATTACACAAACATTGGCATCATTAAAAACTTCACAATTATTTTTATTGAACTTAACATGTAAATCATCATCACAAAGTTGACTTATGCTTATTAAGTTTGAGTTAAGTCCTTCAACATGTAGAACATTGTCAAGTTCAGGAAGCCCATCAACGTTCAGGGTTCCTTTGCCTACAATTCTTCCTTTGGAACCATCACCATAGGTTACACGCCCACTTTTTATTTCAACATAATCCGTGAGGTGTTCTTTAGATCCGGTCATGTGGCGTGAGCACCCACTGTCGAAGTATCATGCACCTGCAATGTCAGTTTTTAAAGAAGTATAAATGATATTGCATCGAATAACAGTTTTAGGTACCCAAACTTTCCTTATGGAAGATTTCTTGACTGCGGTGTTGCGCCTGGTGTTGGACAACACGATGGGCAACACCCGATTTGATTTCCAATTCAGGTAGTCGACTCTTAGTTTGTAGGGAAGGGTCTGATGTGCCCAGGCTTATAGCAGTAGTGACAGATAAAATGTCGCTTTCTTTGCTTTGGTTTGGTAGTTGAAACTGGTTTCTTGATTTGTGATATCTTCACTGGAGGATCAACTTTCAAAGGAGAGGAAGAAGCTCTATTTTGTTTCGACCTTTGTTCCGATGCTAGCTTTGAGATTGGCAGATTCTCCATAGGAGGGTTCACCATTAAAGAGACATGATTGTCTTCATTTCCCTTTACAAACACAATTGATTTTGATCCGGAGTTGGAAGTTTCACCATGTTCATATGTGCTTTCAACATATCCAAGACCAGTTATGTTGTCCTTTCCCATAGTTAGCATTGAGTCAAGTTTTGACGAACTTGAGTTGAATTTTGCAAGAGTCTTTGAGGCCTTCTCAAGCTCCTCCTTGACTTTGCACAATTCAAGATCTTTCTTGCTAAGCACAACTTCAAGTCGAGACACAGATTCTTTCAGATCAGCATTATCCTTAGAGAGGATGGAATTTATTTTATTTCTTTTGATCCAGTCTTCGTATAGCTCCTCATACATAGCCTGCACACATTCAAATGTGAGTTCATCAGAATCAGTATCTTGGATTTCATGATTACCTGAGTCATTGTGAAATTTAGCATTGAGACACAAGGGTTTTGAATTGGTGTTGCGGCCCGGTGTTGCAATACCAGAGGCAACACCGTGCGGGTTGACTTGCAGCCAGCATTTTTCCTTCAAAACAGCAGTGTTTGTAGACAGTACGTCCATTGAGATTCTATAAAATTTCCTGCAAATAAAAACAACAATAAACCAGAATCAATCACTTAGTGTATCAAGTGTTGGCTCTGATACCACTTGTAAGGAATTGTTGTACAGGAAATCAATTGAGACATTATAATGTGTGTATCAGAAGTTAGTGTTGTGTCCGGTGTTGTCAACATTGTACACAACACGACAACGGAAATTAATTATTTAACACACAAATATAACTTTAATAAATTAACACCAGATTTAAATTATGCACAAATACGAATACTTGTGCGGTGCCTCATGGCAAAAAATTCACTAGAAAAATTATGTAAATCGTTTACACCAAAAACAACAATACTAGTGAGAAAACAAAACCAAATTCCTTGACACTCCAAGAAATTAAAAATGCATCAAAACAAACCAATAAAAACTAGATGCATAAAATAAAAAGCGTGTTGCTTAAAACCAAACGACGACACTCTTCGATCAACACTCTGCGTCAATGTTGTTCTTGAGTGTTGGCAACACCAATCGGCAACACGGTATAACAGTGAATCAATCACACAAACTTTGCACAATCTGAACTCTGTATGTGCACTCCCGAAAAACCTCCAGCAGATCCTCTCCACAACAAAGTGATCACACAATCACACAAAAACGCCTCAACAAAATATAGGTTCGGCTTTTGTATTTTTCTTCTATGTATGCGCTCTTCTGCCGACCTCACGAAAGAGTCACAGCAAAGGACTCACACGAAAAGCTTCAACTCTCCAACTCTCTCCTCAAAACTCTACTGCGGCCGTCCATCCTCTATGTATATATATCCAATGCTTGACCTAGAAACACTTCCATAAAAGAGTTCTAAAAAATATGGAAACAAGATTTCATTAGATATAAAACTCTTTTAGACAAAGATAAAATATCTTGGAGATAAAAATCATATTAAAACAAATCATATAATATCTATACATATATCAATCAAGATCTTATCATATAGAAATTAGTAAACCAATATATTATCATTTAGAAATAAATCAAGCAAGATTTGATAATCTAGAAATAAATCAAATAAAATCTTTTTAGTCTAGAAAGGCAAAATCTTAAATTGATATTATCAATTTAACAAAATAATAAAGGAATAAAATATTCTTTTCAGAATCCAATATGTTGTTGCTTCTTAAGGTTAAATGGGACCATGGTAATGAGAAAAGGTGGAAAGATTGACACATTTTACTTCATTTTCCAACAAGAATGATCCCAAAATTGCAAATATTAACTTTTAGTTCTGAGATTAGTGCATTCTGCTCATTGTAGGAAAGATAACAAGACTGAATCTATAAGAACATCAAAGCAAGACATTGACGATCTTCTTGAGCTTACGAGTTTTGCTTTTCTATTGTTTTTTCTTTGTTTGAGTTGTAGCAAACGATGATTTGGATTGATGTTGATTTAGGGTTACCATGATAAGTTTAAACCATGATTTTGAAGTCTTAGGATTAATATGCAAATCTAAAGGATAATTTTAGTTTAAAATAGTTTTATGTTTGATCTGAAATGAAATAATGTAGTGAAATCATAAAATTGAATCATACAAATATATCTCTAAGTTAAATTTTTTTTTTTTGTAATCTTCGTGACAGTTGGAAAAATTGAATTTTGGTATCATTTACTTGTTTTACAGAAAAGATCGTATGTTTAATTTTTTCTTATATTTTTTTGGTATTTCTTGTATAAAATTCCTCTTTGCATATGGTTAAGAATAAAAATATTATAAATATATTGGAAAATTGAGATACTAATTGAACTTAAAACTAATATTTGATTATTCTTAAGATGAATTCATAATCTAATGATATTCGTTTAAACAAATTAATCATTCTTTATACATTCTAAAATATTCGTTTAAAACATATAGTTTTATTCCTTATAACGAAACAAGAACAATATATCAAATATTAAATTCACACCTTACTCATTTACACGTTAACATATAAAGTAAAATGAATTTCAAATGACATCATTATTTAATGAATTTGAAATTCATCCTAATTAATATATTTGAAATTTATGATCTTATATAAATACATTTGAAATTTTTTCAGCCAAGATTTTTCGGATGCCAAATTGTTATGCTAACACTGGAGAAGTAATTCAGAAATCTATCAATAAAAATGATTACCTTGGAGAATATACTGGTGACTGGTGAGTTAATCTCCCATCGAGAAGCAGATGAGCGAAAATCTATGATGGTGCATTATGGTCTCAACAGGTAACGTTGGTGGCTGGTGATCAACGTGTCAGCATTTTTGCCAATGAGCATATTAAAGCTGGAGAAGAGCTCTTTTATGATTGTCGCTATGGTCCGGATCAAGCACCGGCATGGGCTCGGAAGCCAGAGGGTTCAAAGAGAGTTGGTTTCACCTGTAACTCAGGGTCGACCAAAGAAGCACCAATCTGGTTGAGGTCCAACTATCCTTACTGCATATGATAGCCTGAAACGCTGTGAGCTATACTTCTTCACAAGTTATATATTAGACTGTATAGTGAATTCTCTAGAATAAGTTTTAAGTTGCGGGATGATGTCTTATAACTTCTTCCCTTGATGTACTCATATGTGTATTTAGCCATTGAGCTAAGAAACTGAGACGACTCTTCGATAATGAAATAATTTGGTAGAGGTAGGTAGAAAGAAAAATTAGTATCAACAGGCAAAACAGAATGAAAGAATGTAGATTTCTAGTTTACTAAACTACCCTTTGTTCTTGAATTTAAATTATAGTACAATAACTCATTCCAGATATCTGGGACACCAGGAAGGCACCAATGGCTGCAATCTTGGATGCCATTTGAAGATTTTCTTCCGTAAATGGATGGGTGACCATCTGGTCTAAAATCTGACAAACCTGTTATATTTAGTACGGTAACAGGGTTCTTCATCTGCCTCATAATTTCCTCCACCATCAGATCTTTTTCAGAATATTGAGAGCTATAAGTACCTGGCATGGGTTGAAAAGCATTTTTGCATTGACCGCCAGTGTTCCACAGACCTCCCCTGGTCGTGAATATGCTGTTAAAAGCTACACGGATAGAAATATTTCAACTGTACAGACATATCGGCAGTGCACCTGAAATGAGAAGGGGCTGAGCTTGTAAAGAATATGCGTGTTTTGCGCCGATTAATGTAGTTATCGACCCACGATGCCCATGTCGACAAAGCTCTGTGAAAAGCCTTGTTAACATGGAGTTGAGGATGGACCTGGTCCCCTTCCTGGTAGTAATTAATCCTGTTTGTATCATTAAGTTAAAGTTGAAGACAGAATCACAGATTCAATTATGAGATGGATTCGAATAGGATGAGAAAGAAACTGACCCAGCCTTTGTCTTGTGATGACTCCACCAGTGTCCAGTGTTGAATACTAGAATATCAGCCCTTCTCCATCTTGATGACCCTTTATCAATCCTATCAATACGCAGTGTCTGCACTCTCCTTCCCCCGATTCTCGACGTACTCTCACGAACCAAGAAATGGCTAACATAAAATTCCACTCTACATTTGTAATCCTGAAAGGAGTTTCATAAGTAATAATGATTCAAGAAAACATGCTCAAGAAAAATGGGGAGATTTTACCTCAAACATGAAACAAAAATTTCCCCTCTCTTTTGTTATTTTACGCCCACGGATTTCGTATACCTTCTTCCGATCTTTGACTGCACCCATTAACAAACAAAGCATGGACTCCCAGTGATTCCTGTTTATTGAATCGCCAACAAAGACTACCCTCTTTCCCCTGATTAATTCCAGCATTTTGGTTGCATTGAACCTGCAATTTTTGTTTTTTTTCCCTTCAAATGTCATTACTTTCCCATTGAATCTTGAAATGCAATATCAAAAATCGCGTAACATCGATACCTAGGAATGTAACAATCTTGAGGCTGCCACCTCCATTTCATGTAATCTTTGTCCGCTCTTCCATTAGCCTGACAGTTGAACCCTTCATCTATAAAGGGACAGCTCGCATTTGTGTACAAGGGATAGTTTTCATCCATAACCCACTTCCCTTTTGTAATGTCACAACTCACCTTATTCTTCTCCTCAATCCTATTTCGCCCACCAAATGGAGTGTTCTATCGGAATCATGATCAGACACTAAATCCACATCCTGTTCCTCACTAGCGTCACCTGTTTCCAACACATCATCCGATTCTTGAACTTCTTCTCCATCTGCAGACTCCATGTTTACACCTTCTCTAAATTCTGTGAAGTTACCAACTTTAGACTTACTCACATCCGAGAAACTCACCCCGTCTAAGGAAGTAATCAAACTCAAGTTTCCAGGCAGCAATAAACTGTATTTGGTTCCTGCTTCACCTCCCTTTTTCGGAGCACCACCGGCACTGGAAACATCTCATCTCCTCCCACCAAGGTCGAGTCTTCAGAACAATTTCCGAAGAGTTGCTGCCCAACCCTTTGTTTGCCTGCTCATGAAGAGAAGTAGTATTGGAACGAAGAGTATAGATGTGTAAACGGGACGAAGGGGTGGTGGCTTCCATAACCCAAATCGAGAAGAAAATGAGAAAGAAAACAGAGGAGATGAGGATGAAGGAGAAGACCAAAAATTTGATGGGCTTCTTGGGGAAACTTGGTAGCCTCTCCATGACTGCAACTAAAGATCGGTTCAGTTTCCAGATGGGAAGTAAATCAATGAGTAAAGATGCCAAAATTTCACATGGAACAACTGTTCATATCATTTTGTCTGTAAAATATGTAAAGAAACAAAATTTAGAATAATTTTTTAAATCAAATTACAACAAATCAACTCTACTTCTAAGAATCAAAGATATACATTTGTAGCAGAAAATACTTCATGCAACATGACAAGTGATTTCTTTTTATAAAGATCATATTTATTTTCGTACATAATATGGATTTTTTAATGTAGTAAGTAGATTATTGGATATAGTATTTTGTATATTAATTATTGTTTTTTAAGAATGACATGTTAGGGAGTGTTCATAAAACCAGAAATTAAAAAATGGGAGTGGGAAGTTGGTAGTAGATGGAGTGGGTGATTATGGATAATCTCAAAAGACAAAACGACACAAATTTTTGTGCACATTGTACGCGTAATATTCGGTTTTCTGTAAATTATACATTTTATAAAAACGTAGAAATTGAATTTATTAAAAAAAACATTATAATTATTTATTTGTATAGGAATATGCAAATGAATCAGAGGTCATAGATCAACCTTTAGTGTTTTCGAGTTAGAGTTTGATTTGAAATTTGAAAATTTTAATATTTTTTATTCGAATATGATTCTAGTTAGATCAAATATTGAATAATTCAAACTGTTACTTGAAAATAAAAACTAAAAGACTAGAAATATATTTGTTTGATATATAATTATATTAATTAAAAAATACTAAAGTTCGCAAACTACTGAAAAAAATAATTTGAGTTCAACTTCGTCACGACAAAATTCACTTACTGGCTTATTGCCGTTCCAAACTCCGAAGTATATCTTTCTTGTAATATCCATCCAACCCATTGTATATTTTGAGCACTACGATAATTTTAATATTTTGAGGAATATGATATTTTAAATCGGCTAACCGAATGAAATGACTAAAAATGTCATATCAACTATATATAATATGATAATGACTACATTAATATTATTCTCTCTCAATTTCTTTTAAAATCAATTATTGTAATAATTTGCATATTTTTTCATTTATCACGTCAATTTTCGAAATCCAATTTGAATATGAAATAGATATCACTTTAAGCAATAAATTTTCGAATGGGATGGGATAAAAGAGATGAGGAGGTCGGAGGTCCCGTATCAGTTCGGACTTCGGTTCCAAGAAAGGAAAGTTGAAACCAACACAATCACTTGTCCACTGTTAAATGTTTAATCATAATATCAATTGTCCACCAACTTCATGAGGCCTCATGCAGCACAAAATGTTCACTTTGGGTATCCCATGACACCCAACCCTTTTTCTTCATAAACGAAATAAAGTTGTCTAACATCAACTAACTACTTCAGTCCCGAAGCATCTAGAGTCGAGAGAAGAAATCGTCGACGAACCCACAAGTCGTATAGGTTCACAGATTGTGGAATTGAGATTAAAAGAACAAAGGAAGACAGAAATACAGAAATCATTCACCACTGTACAAAGTAATGACATGTATTCATGGTAAATAACTTAAATTTCCTCCCCATAATCAAATCTTTTTTCCTGATAAATTTAGCATCAATCATTGTTATTTGAGTAATCGAGTCACAGATCCTCGATTATTTATTTGTTGCACATGAAGGAGGACTGTGTTACCTGAGCTGAGGCTGATTTTGTTAAAAATGTCTGTGCAATCCTTGAGCTGAAAGTTCAAAAAATTTGTTCTTATGGCCTGTCTTGATGATATCTGCAATGGACCAGGAATTCAAAATAAGTCGAGAGAAGAATTTTAGGCTACGAATAGCAAAGTAAACAAAGTACTAATAAATAAATAAAAAAAGATGTGAAACATCAATCAAAGAATGAAAGCACGAGATAAACATTTTTTGTCAGAAACTTAAAAGTTGAGTTATTACCACAATGAAGATCTGCGTGTCATGTGAAATCTATCAACTACGAGATCTGCATACTCTTGCTCCGGAACTCCTCCAGCTGCACTGACGGCTTTCCCCTCTGCATCGATTGTGCTGGTTGTATTTTCTTTAAGTGCATTCGAATCATTACTTGCTTCTGATGAATTTGCTACACAATATTTTTGCAGCCATCTGTCCGTTTCCCAGAGAACATGCATCACACTTTCCCGTGCTGCATAACCATGGCTCTCGAAGGGAAGAATAACCAGGCGACAGAGTGCCCCATGGCCTTTCAATGCATTAAAGAATCGATCGGACTGCATAATTTCAAATGACATTTCACAACAATTTTCATAGTTTTCGGACACACATGCTATTAGAAGGAACAACAACAAAATAATTACAATGTTGCGTGTGACTGTGTGAGCATGAAAAAAGAGACTGAGAAACACTATTTTAAATAAAAGATGGAGTTTGTCATGATGTTATTGGATTTCTGCCAACACAGAAAACAGACAGGATCCAACCTGCATTGTCAGTGTCCCTGGATTGGTGTCTTCTTCTCCATGGATCAACAGTATAGGCTTTTTAATTTTATTAGCTGATATAAATGGACTCATATCAACATAAGTAGAAGTTGCCTCCCAAAGTGTCCTATCCTCATTCTGGAAGGAATAAAAATGATGAGGAAACTGACAGACCAGGCTAAACAATTGCACACACTAAGCATAAAGGAAAACTACAGCACACCAACGTGTCACACAAATAAGTACTTGTGGACATAAAATAAAAGGAAAGACGATGGCAAACTAAATTCTAATCCACCTAATCGGAAGCACTACCTGAAACCCAAATGGGGTAAGAGTTCTGTTATATGCTCCAGAACGAGCTATTCCACAACAGAAAAGATGAGGTGCATGAGCAAGGAGGTTTGCTGTCATAAAAGCCCCATAGGAGTGACCTCCAACTGAGATTTTGTCGGGATGGGCCACCTAGAGAAATGCTGATATAATCACTCGATTTTTCTACCAAAATTGGGGTATTATTATTAACAGAAATGAAACAAACTTACCCCTCGACGGATAACTTCCTCTACTGCAGCCTCTGCACTTCCAACAAGTTGCTCAACGTAACTGATAAATACAAGTTTTGAGTACTGAATCATCAACTTATTATCACAAATCTGAAGTTGCAAATGTTTTCAAGTACTATAAGAGCCAACATGTTGATGATTGAATATAAATATGGGAGGTCAGTTTATGCATTTCACAATGGATTGGTTTTTAAAAGATCATTCTGATTCTTTCCCTGTAATTTGTTCTACTAGTTCTAATTAAATTTGACAAGAAATCTTGATATATAATCAGTTGAATGACCAACTAAGACAAAAATAAGATTTGGAACCCAATTTCAACAAGGTAATAAATCACAGGAACTAAGTTTTTCAGTCATACTATAGAGAGATTTCTGTTCAAGGAAATATTACATCAAATAATTACCCACCAAATTTTCATTCTTCCTTAGAAAAACAAACAAACCAGATGCATAAAATTAAGAGCAAGAGTTGTTTAGCAAATGATATAGCGCTTGAGCAGATCTTTTATTTTTTGAAGAGTTAAAAGTTTGATCTCAAGATGGACTCGACAGAAATTTTTTTTTTTAATTTCGTTGGTCAAATAAAAAAACAGTATATCACCTATCATTTGCCTCTTCATTGCCCTCACCAATAATAGGAATCGTTGGTCCTGATAAGATGGCAAACCTGCAGAATTTGTACTTATCATAAATATGCCAAACTAAGGTACAAACAGGCACAACAAGGAAAAAAAAGATATATCTGAAGCAGCAGCAGAGAGAAGTATGCCTTCTTGCCAGCCAAAGTAGGGGAGACGTTGAACCTATTCCAGCAAACTCATTCGGGGAACCACGTACTTGTCCAGCTGCATCTTTACTTTTAAACTCTCCAGGGTAAGACCACATCAAACAAGGAAGGGGTCCATCTCTTGCAGGATCATAATCAGGTGGTAGATACAGGGTAGCAGTAAGCTGAACCCCATCCTTTCTTTCATACCTGATCATCTCTTTTTTTAACGATGACAACTGAGGGTATGGATGGGGGAAGTTTGTAATCTGGTGTGCTTTTTTTCCTGGCCAACTCAGCATGTAGTATTGGGTGTTTTCGGTCTTAGATTCTTTAGAAGTTAATATTTTTAACTGATTAACACAAATTTCCCCTTCATTCTGATCGCTCATCAAAGCGACTACAGTCTCATAATACTTTTCCTTGTCGCTCTCCCATATACGTTCTTTAGAGCCTGTATTTCTGCAAGTCCTTGTGTCATATACAAGGTCATCTTGGCATAAGTTATGGATAATTAGCAAAGAAAACATCAAACTCACATGTCAAACAAATCCAAAAATGGAACATTTCCCTCTGGAGTAGCACCACTTCCATTTAATAAGATATACGTGCTTTCATCACCTTCCTTCTTGATCTTCGCAATCACATAAGTGCCTGCAGGAGTTCGCCTCAGCATGGGAGAACCAGGATCGGAGTAAACATCTTCAGAAGACCGATCAAACAGTATGCGTGGACACACACTCTCCGAACCCGGTGACATAATCCAGGTTCGTATTTTCCTTGTTTTATACCAGGACTCGTAAACTAACGCGAGAGAATCATCGCACCAAGAAATCCCTCTGTGGAAAAAAAAAGACAACAAAAAAGTCAAACAAGTGTGTATGCAATATCATTTCAAGACAGAAAATAGAAGTGTACGTCTAAATATAACCAATAAGAAAATACATTATTTTATGATAACTTAATTCTTATTAAGCTTCCTCAAATTACTAGCCTACTTGAGTATCATCACTTCATTGAACATTCACAAATTAGATCATCATATCGACCTGAAGAATAGTGGTTGGTAATATTAAATAAAAATAATCAACTACAGAAATTCAGATAGGCCCCAATCAATAATTAATATGGTCGTTAAACCGTATAATAAAAACTGACAGTTATTCACATGGGTTCGACGGAAAGAGGTATGTAATATCGCACAAATATAATAGGATCTCGTATCATGTCACTTTATCAAAAGTTACTACTAATAGTAACATAGTATTTAAATCTCTTAATCGTGTAACAACCAAGCACCACATACAATTGTTACCTTTTAGCAATCCCCTTCCAATAATTGGACCAACTTTTACTTCATGCCAATTGAATATGTGTCCTTCTCTTTAAATCCGATTGTACAATCTAGTATATTCCGCTTTACCAAAAGCAATGGCTAATGGTAATTGGGCAATTCAAAATATTTAAAACTTATGGTTGCCCAAATGTGACGTTTCAATAGTTGTGTCAGTGGTCTCTCTCACAAATATTGTAAATATTTAAGTGTAGTTGATCCACAACTTCAAAGTTAGGTAAAGCATAACGTAAACACGAGTGCATGACAAAAGTGTGAGAAATAGTAAGCCTAGGGGAAAAAACTGATTAAACAGGAATCTGACATGGCACCTCATTTAGTAGATGCGATTATAAGATCAGGAAAAACATTTGCACACATATGGGGATTGCGGGTTATCTCAACTTGAGGGACTGAACAGAGCCAGAGGAGTCTGTAATGATTACCCATAGCGGAAATCGAGTTTATGAAAAACTACAGGCAGCTCATTTTCACGTGGCTCGGCAGATTCTGTGTAAATTATATCACGTGGAGAGACTTCTATTTTGGCATCACCACCATCCTGTGTTTCAACCCTATTATTATTCAAAAAAGAACACAAATTTACTTGGATTGACATCAGTCACCACTTTTCATTCACATTTTTATGTGAACGTGTGCATATGAATATGCAAATTACTACATCTAAAGTACAATGATAAACGCTGGATTCCTTAGAAATTTCACGTGAGAGACCAAACAATTCTCAAAATTTAAGATTTATTCTTCCATTTAGATATAACAGATAGAGGAATACTCAGAAACATACCAGACAAGAGTCGATGGTTTATCTGCTCTCCAATTGATTGAGCGCATTCCCCGTCGCACACTATTATGAGTTATAGGAATATCCTCGGCAAGGGGTAAATCACAAAGTGCTCTCAGAAACTTTCCATCAGCTGTCCAAAGATCAACTTTTTTAGGAAATCTCCCGCAAGGCACAAGAAAAGAGTACGGCCTGTGAATTGAACCGATTAAAATATAGTTTTCATCGGGAGAGGGATCCATTGTTGTGTATATAGCCGGTGTTCCAACTGGATTCACTGTTCCATCAAGAGAAGCCAGAACAAGTTGTGAAGTTGCATAGTATTCAAACAAATCTTCATCATATTCGTCTTTTAGAAGATCTTGATATGTTCTGGACTGAATGATATTCTTTTGTTCATTAGATTGGACCTTAGGACCAGAAGGGATCAAAGGTTTCTTTGGTGGATCTCCACGAGACAAAGGTATGGTACAGACCAGTAGAGTTGAATTATTTATCCACACAAAGCTGACAAGAATGAATAGAAGAGAATTAGTATGCATTAAAATCTTTTTTTTTATATAAGAAACTAGATATTATTAATAATTGAATTTGTTACAAGGAAAGCGGATGAGTAATCTGCACGACGACTAAGAGGACAACGTATTAAGCACTATCATAGTAATATCATGCCCATACATAATCTTCATGCATTAAAATCTTCATACACCTATATAAAGTAATGGCAGCATACTTGTCAAAAACTGCATTTAGAAAGATATCTGATGCCTGGAAAAGTGGTCTACATTCTCCTGTTTCAACATCAGCTACCCATAGGCTTAGCCTGCTACTGCTGCCGTCTTCCTGTTAGAAAGTCAAACATAAATATATTGCACCAGAAAATGTGCATCACCATAAGATGAATCTATTGTGCTCAACCATGTCCAAGATAAAGTATAATCTGATCATGCCAACATATAATTTTTGTATCAAGAATATCATTTTGAAGTAAGTAATGAGGCATAAAAACTCAGTATAATATGCACTAATAGTGTCCTAGGCAATAATGAATAATTTAAAGAGCAAGCATACCTCATCGGTTCGCACACTAAAGGCAAGAAAGCTGCCATCATTTGACCTTTTTGAACAGAAATAAATGAGTCAAACATATGAATACGATATTATTTGCAAGACATGTATGGATACCATTATATCTTCAGCAACACAAATTAAAGGAATAGAAGAACGAAGGATCAAAGAATCTAAGAACGAGATGCAAAACAACCAATCTATGAGTATACTCTACTAGCCTATGTCCTGGATTACATTGAAGTAATAAGCAGGTCCAGGTAGATGAGTACCTCAAAGGAAAAAATATGTCGACACAATTGTGTGACACTTTGTCTACATATGTGTTGTGACATAAAAAAGTCCAGAATCTTAAGGTACATGACATAAACTGTTTGTTTCTTGTAATGAGTATTATTAGAGACACAGACTAATTGAAGGATAAACAAAAGGAAACTGTACAAAGTGCTCAAAAAGTCATCAATAATATTTTGGATGAAAATTAGGAGCCAACCACAACCCCCATGTGATGTGAATTAACTACTTGATACTATTATATGATTGATATTTTTTTAATAAAGATGGGAAGGGGTAGATTTGTAGACCTCAACCGGTTATTTTTAGAGAGTTTAATGGGTATTATATTGAATATATTAAGGGTGGGAAACATCTCCAACACATAGGAATTCTTAAGTGATAGTGTTGTAGTTCCAAATTTGGATCTCGTTATGGGATGATCCATGTATTCTAGATAGGGTTTCGAGGCTTGTTTTGATAGAACCTCACGATCTCATATTCACATATTTGATTTCAGAATCCTGGATATTTTATTCCTTGCAACAATAGTCAGTTAAACAAGGAAGGCAATTAATTTTCCTTGCAAGAAATATACCGTAATTCCTTTATCCATGCAATGGCTAAACCACATGCAATATCAAAAAAAGGAACTAAATAAAATCCTTCGAATTAAATTCCTTGTTTATGAATCTTCCATCTGTCAATCTTGTGCACCGCATCATCCTTGATTTCATAAGTTTGTCCTTAATTCTCGCCCATTACAGATACAGATGGTACAAAAACCTAGACAATAATAGAAGGATTGTTTGGTTTTGTTCAGAAGTTTAGGGGAAACATAATAGGAAACTATTTTCGAAAAACTAATTGTATGTTTGGTTTGTTTTGAGAATATATAAGTAGGCAAATTATATCAGAAATTGTTTGGAGAAATAATATTAAAATACTGTATTAGGGATTATAATATAATATAGCAATGGAGTTTTTTGTGGATGAAAAAGTTGAGCTAAAAAAGATATATAAGCTGGAGATACAGATGAAATATATATTTGGGGAAAGAAAATGAAAATGAATGAGAGTACTCATTTTATTTGGGGGTAAGGAGAATCCTTCCAAGAAGACAAACAAACAGAGTAGATTATTTTGAATAGAAAGAGACCATAACAAATGAAATTACAGCTTTTGTTAACAAGTCTGAAGCCAACTCACTTTTTTTTTGAAAATGTGAGAGACACCAACCCATTATTTGATCTCTTGCTAATATCGAGGTTTTTGAAAGTCAAATTTGTCAGTATATTGTTGTTCTTAAATTACAATAGCACCTATGATACTAAAGAAGAGTTTAAGATGCTAGTATGCTACTTTATTATCAAATCATATCAGACTAAGATTCTCATCCATTATTATCATACTAAATATCCATGTGGGCTTATAAAGGAAGAGGTCAATCGATAAATCAAGAAATATATAGAGCCATTGTAAAGGGCCGGTACTGACTGGTCCTTTGAATATAAAGTTTCTCTTTGGCAGTCGGCAGTCCAACCAAAATAAGTATGGCAAGGATTCCAAAAGACAACAATTTGCCGACTTGCGTGAAAGTCACAATCTTTGAGGCTTACCACGTGACAAAATTGAGCTTAGCACCACTTGGAAGGCCATGCATCTCTCTTTCTGGGCCCAAGGTACCATCGTCCATTATATGGTGGATTCCTATACCGGTATAGAAAGACCTGGAAATAAATGTCAGAACAAGCTTTAACTAAAGAAGTGAGAAACAGCGAACTAAAACTAGCAACAACTAACTCATCCACATGGAAGAGTGTCTTGATAGAATAAATATTTAAACCTCAGAAAGGCCCGGAAAAAATAATGTTTCCTAAAGACCAAACAGATCAAGATATAAACAACCATATGGGTAGAGTGCATAGATCGTGATAATTTTAAATATTAAAAATAGAATCTGAAGACTATATATATATATATATATATATATATATATATATATATATATATGTCTTACTCACATTCGACTTCGTGAATTGGATTTTCCATCAATCCTGATACCGGCAAGCTTCTCTTCTGGTTTTGCCAAATCAGCTAGAGGAGGTAAAGATCTCCTCTTAAGGAATAGTAATTTGTCCCTATGAGGAGAGAATGATAGTGTAGGAAGGGGAGGAGCATCAACAATATCTCTAATCTCTTGTGGAGGAAGACAATACCCATTGCCAAAAGATGAATCTGCAAAAAAAGTTGAATGATAAGAAATTAGAGATTGTGCCAATCAGCATAAGAAGGTAAGGTAACGCGCTGTTGAAGTGAACACAGGTTTCAATTTTCAGAACCAAATCGACAGAGCATCTATGTGAAACTAGATGCAAAATTGAAAAGTGACTACACAATATATCAGAAACAAGATCAATATGGGTCATGTAGTGAAGAACACGGGTCAATTAAAAAAGCCAAATTGTCCTCAATCAAATTAAAACTGTAGTTTTTTCTCCCACAATTGATACAGTCGTACTTCCTAAAATAGCGACAAATCTACGTGATGCAAAACAACAACATATGACTTGCTAACTAATAATACAGGGACAAATTATCAACATAGAGTATCAGCAATTCAGAAAGGGGGGAAAAACAAATCCAAGGTTTCCCCCCAGAATCCAGAGATGAAAATCATGTGCCAAGCACCACAATAAGAATTCATTAGTGTGATCATATCGGACATACGAAAACGTTTCAGTAACGAATAGACAAACACGTGCATTGTGATAGGTAATTTAAGTCCCATAACTGAGAACCTCGTCGTGCAATGATAAAAGCAAGTTGTCAACACTTGAATAAACATCTAGAGAGAGATATTCTACAAAGGTAAACTTGACTCTTCTGGTAAGACCTCGATTAAAATTTCCATTCCATCGATTTGTTTTAACTTATGTTTAAGTGGAGAACTGAACATGAAAGAATCAGAAATAGATCCCATTTGTAAACACACGTAACGCAATGAAAGACAGGAGGAGAAACACCTGATCAACCTCTGATCAGACGAAACATGATCACTAATGGTTGATGAAAATCAACCAGTAGAAGAAGCTCAATTAAACGCAAAATCCCAAAGTGAAAACGCTCGACTTTCAACACACTCGATTAGTTTCTCTCTCTCACAAAGCACGACCGAGCAAAATTCAGAAAGAAAAAGGAACAGAAACTAAGAAAAAAAAACGCAAACACCGAATGATGTAAACAACCCAAGTAGAAACGACAAGTTACCATCAAAATCATTAGTGGCGGAGTCGGAAGAAGCTGCACCGTTTGAAGCGCCGCCGTTTTCTACTGCGGCGTGGACTGGTAAAAGATTGCTAAATCTCATGGCTTTAGCTCTGGTGATAGCAGAAGCCGATGGATGAGACCTGTAGAGCGAATAAGGATGAAGAGTGGGGGGCTTCAGATAGAGAAAACGAGGACTGGCTGATAGAATGAAGGGTTTGAAGAAATGTCTGTGAAGGTTCATCATAAAGAGTTAAAAGGAAAAAGGCACTGTACAGGTGTAATGCTTTCGGGAATTTCTTCAGCTCCTGCTATGATTAGATATGTGTGCGCCACAGCTACACAGGAGGGGAGATGGGTCTCAACAAATGCTGGCCCATGTTTAGTTATATCTTTCAAAATGATTTGTTGGTGTACAATAGCTAATTTGTATGTAAAACTATTTTTTTAATAATATTTTATGATTTTGTTTGGTTATAACATTTATTTTATCAAATATACAAACTATATAAATAAAGACTTGAATATGTTACAGGTACCATGAGATTTCTCTCAATGTAAAATAATGAAACTCATTAAAAAACGTATTGTATATTCTAAACAAGTTCCTAGTTGAATCAGTCTAAAATAAAGAAAAATATCAGTTGACCTTGAAACTAACATATATGATCTAAACGCCTTGTTCCATTGATAAGGGCATGGAGATGTTCATTCATACAGATGTGTCATCATTTGATTATGTATTGAACAACTCTTTCTCGAACTGTTCAAGTGGTTATCACTTATCGAGTTGAATAGTTGTATTTATTAACCATTGAGGATCATACAAGTATCGAATTATGTGTTTTTGTTTAGATAGTCAAGTTGAAAAAGTTGAATTTGACAACTATAATTCAATTGAGATCAAATAGATCGCTTATAAAGTAGTTTATAAGGGAATTCTATGTATTGGAAATTGTGAAAGTTTCACTACTAGTTAAGTGGGTGGAAGTGAAACCAGCTGTTTTGGCAAAAAAGTTCACAAAACTAATAACTACCAAAAATGAATCAGCGCAAATTTTGATTTTCAAAATTTTCAATTTACCTTTTATGAACAAGATTTGTATTATTAGTACATCGGTGTTGTCTGATCGTCGATTGAAGTTATAATGAGTTCACAATTATATATTTTGTAAATTTGTTATTTACTAATTAAATAATATTGTTAATAATGTGTAGACTAGATGTATATGATTATCATAAAATATTCTAGAACGATACATAAATGATTAATTAATTTATTAACAATTAATTAAAAATTAAATAATGATTATTTGATTGTAAATATATACATCTATATATATATATATATGTATATAGTATATGCAATAGTACATATATATATATATATATATACTGACTATATAATATATAGACTTTATTATAATGAGAATTTTAATTGGTTAATGAAAATAGGAAACCTAAATGAGATTAAGATTATGAATCTTAATATGAGCGAGATTCCTAATGCGCTCAGAAACCGAAGTCTAAAAATTTTTAATTGAGGGTTACATGAAATAAATAAGTTTTTACACAGATTTTGGCACACAATTTTGTCCATCAAAATTTCTCTCTCCATTTCTCCTCAAAAATTCGGCAACCCCATTTTCACAAAAAATAATTTATGGCCACTTCCACGGCCTGTATCGCCGCCGAATTTCTCGAATTCAAACGATCCAGTCTCAATGCAAAGTTCGTTTAGATCTCTAGTACGATTTAAACGAGGAATCCAGTATCCGATCGTGAACTTGATTAGACAGTCGAATGAGGAAGATCTGTTTGTAGGGATTTACAAGAAGGACCAACTCCGTTAATTCCGAACTGGTTTGATGTCTATCAGTTAAATACGCAAAGATAAACAGTTATACGACGTCCTAAAAAATATTTTGAATATCAAAATTAAATTTTTAAACTTTCGATGTCTTTGAATGTGAGAAAACAGTACACTAACAATAAATTGATTTGAAATACATGGATTTCGATTATAGTTTTATTATTTACAATGAAATAAGGGATCAAATTTTAAACTCACATTTTACTTGTTTACACGTTAGTAAAACAAAACGAAATATATTTCAAAATACATTATTAATAGATGAACTTGAAAGTCGTCCTAGAAATACTCAAAAGAACGAATTTGAAATTTAAAGACTTACTTATTTGAACAACAAAAATATATTTAAATGTATAAGTTTAAAACTCGTCGATCTAAACACAATTACTTTGATGAATTTAACGTGTTTTTCTTTTCAGAAACAACAATTTTTTTTTTGGATAAGTTTTACGTGGAGGCCATGATTGGCAACAAAAAATTTGCGTCCACACACCCGTGCCAGGCTAAAATGTACCCGACGTTTGCTTTCAAGAATCCAATCATTGCACCAGTGTTAACGAGGAAGTTTCTCTAACACAGGATGGAGATAGAATGACCAGATAATATTGCTAAAAAATTGGCTGTACATAGAATAAACATCGGCAGTGACTGGCCCCGAAGGCAACGAACACATGTATCACAAACTAGGAAGTCAAAATTTTACAAGTCATAGCAATACTGCGAGACCCACTTCGATAAATGTAAACAGACTAAAACTAGCCCCACCGTTGTTCAGCATTTGAACTTGTCAGTAGAAGCGGGGATAGGTTGCATGGGGCAAGGCAGGCGCCACGGCTCGAGCAAACTGTCCGGGATGTCCTGGATATCGAACACCAGGTCGCTCACCTCGGATGCAATCTGAAGAACAGAATTGAGAGATCGGAGGCGGTCGGTCAGCTCAGCAACCTGTGCCCTCAACACATTGTTCTTGGAAACCAGGTCGCGGTGCAGATGAGAGGTATCATCTATCGTCTGACTCAGCTTTTTGTTCTCGTCCCCTATCCGTTTCTCTTGAGCAAGCAGCTCATCCAAGTGTTGCTGCTTCCTCATCCGGGACCTGCGGGCCGATTCGCGGTTAGATAACTTCCGCTTCCTCTTCCTTTCTTCGGTATCAGAACCAGAGCTACTCCGCTGTTGCTTGGAAGACATTATATAACAAATGCAGATCGAGGGGGGGGGGGGGGGTGGGTTTATTATGAAGGTAAAAATTGGGTTAAATTGATGAAAAAAAAGTGGAGGGAATAATTCATGAAATAGAATACAGCCAGTAGAGTAATACAACAGAGAACGAGTGAAGAATTCTAAATCGACGCATCAGAACAGCGTGTGCCGTAAAAACCAAGGCATGAAAAAATACGGGAACAAGGAAATGACGATAAAAATTTTACTCTCAAATTGACGATTCGAGGTTAATTAAAGATGATCGGTATGCAAAATGTAGATCTGTTTTCCACCGAAACTTGTTCGGGATGGCGGAATCGATCTGCAGATGATAACAAAACCAAAAAAAAAAAAAAAAACACTACGTCATGGATCGATTAACGAATCAAAAAATAAAAAATCAAAACGAGCAAAAAAACACAATCAACATTAAATCGTAAATCTGAGGCCAAAATCAAAGCGAAAATAAAAACGAAACAAAAAGAAATACAGCCAAAAAAAAAAAATCAGAACACAGAGATAGAGAGCTCTTACCTATCGGCAGCATCCGAAATCAGGCGGAAGAGATCCTCAGAGTAAGGAGATGGGGCTATTTATAGAGAACTTAAGGCCCGCATAAAGATTATTTTTAAATTTAATTGTTTTTTATTATTAATTATTTTTATTTTTATACCAATAGAACTTGTTGTCGATATCTTTAGACGTGTATTGAAAAAATGCAGGGCTTACATAGTAACTTGGTTTGCATTAGCTAAATTGTCAGTCTAACGCAATTGCTTACATCTGACTAATAAATTGTTAATTGTCTTATATCAGTTGGATAAATAACCTGATAGTTATATATAAGCAAAAACTTGTGTGAGACGATCTCACGGACCGTATTTGTGAGACGGATCTCTTATTTGGATCGTCAATATTTTTTATGCTAAGAGTATTACTTTTTATTGTGAATATGGGTAGGGTATACCCGTCTCACATATTAAAATCTGTGAGACGGTCTCACATGAGATCCACTCTTGTATATATGGTCTTGGACAATCATCCCCCTTAAGCTAGCTTTTGGAGTTGAGTTATGTTCAAGTTCCAATCATAACATAATATCAGAGTCAAGTTCCACCGTTATGTATTGGACTGTCTATAATTAGGTCACCCGTTCTGCCCATAGTTGGGTCATTTATGAACTCCACGCTTCAGATGTTCATTTCTGGGCGTGAGAGGGTTGTGTTAATTGTCCTACATTGGTTGGATAATAACCCGGTAGTTGTATATATGGGATTGGACAATCCTTCTCATTGAACTAGTTTTTGGGATTGAGTTAGGTTCAAGTTCCAATCTTAACACATATTAATCAAGTTTACATTTGATAAACTATCGAATTAATGCAGTAGCCGTAACAAGACTAGCAAGATAAACAGCACCAACAAATTTAATGTAACAAACTCTCTGAAAAAATATTGATAAAAAATTAAGTTTATAATTATTATTCAAATATTCACTAATTTCACAAACTCAAAAATCTCGTTTTTTGTTATTAGTTTAGTATGAGTTGGTGTACAGAAGGTGTTGGTGGCGAATGAAAAAAGTGGAGACAGCGAAGCAATCGGGGCCCCATGGGTTGAAGCCTGGCTTGTTTTGGCTGTACAATCACAAAACATTTTTTGTTTAATTAAATATTAAATAAATCAAAATATATTTATTTGAAATTTGATTTAAAAACAAATTAAATATTTGAACTACAATAGCTCATTTTTTAAATATTGAATATCAAAAATTAAATCAAATTTGTTTTATAATCAAGCGGAGAACCAAAATAATCTCTCGATTAAATATATTGTAAAAAATTTTAAAAATATATAAGTTGAATGTATTAAAAAAAATTGGTTTAAGTATTTATCAAATACTTTATATGTAACAATTTGGTATTTCAAAGAACACATAAAATACTTCAAAACTACAACTCAAAATAGAAAAAAATAATTAAATGCAATAAAATAAATATGCACAAGTTTATTTTATTGATGTTCATAGATTAAAAACTCACACATCATATTTTCTTTGAAGGTATCTAGTAGAAAACTTTGAGTGATACAATTCTTTGTTCAAACATATTTCCACTTATGACTTACATGTTTTTAATCAAAATTCCTAGTACACCTTCGATTGTAGGCATCAACATCGTAATTTGCATAATATTTAACGTCTCTTATGTCAAGACTACAAACAAAATGTTTAACGTCTTTGTGTAAAGACTATCACTCAATAATTCGTTGAAGTTCAACTCTCATATATATATGTGAGTGATTAAGTGTGCGAGGTTTCATTAAAAACTTTAATAAAAAAAGCTCTTACAAAATATACTTTTTTGGAAGTTAGAATTTTTGGTTTTGAGATTATGCTGGTACTTCTCTTATAAATTAAAAACAAAACATTTTTCAACATTTATAAAAACTTTAAAATCTCTTCTATTTTTTAATAAATAAAATCACTTAAAAAACTGAATTATTTAAATATTTTTTAAACTACAACTTATATATCCAAATTCACTCTAAATCAATTTCGGATTAAATAGAATCTACCTTAAATATAATTTCACTGATTTCTAATAATATCATTTCCTTACCATATCTACCTTTAATATGAATCAATTTAGGTTTCTGATTCAGGATTATTTCAATCCGACTCAACAGACATGTCTTTAATCCGAATATTTGCGAATCCGTTTATAATGCAGTGACAATTTTCTAAGTATCATCAGTATACTCTAGAAATCAAAAAGACTTTCTGGAGAAAAAAAGTATCAAGTTTCTTAAAAGTCTTGATATGGTAACTCACGAATCTTTATCATCTATGAGACGTACCAATGTACCGCTATTCTGAATTTTTATCCAGTCTCACCATCCGATATTCCTATTAAAAAAGTAATACTCTAGTTATAAAAAAATAATATTTTTCTAAATACTAAAATAAAAGACCCGTCTCATAAAATATAGCAAAAAACCACTCACACCCTTCGATTCTATCTTGTAATGAACATTTAGTTGAAGTGAAATTTCCCCCTAATTCTTGTCGTTTCAGCAGTAAAGTGCATAAATTTTGCAGGGCAGCGCGGCAGTCGCGTCCATATGAAACAAGCAGTGAGCGAAGCCAAAATTTGAGCCTCGATCCGATCGGAATCGGACATCTCTAGTACACATCATACCGAAGAAAGATTGTTCTATTGGACTGGTTTTACGGGGTGTTGGCATCCCTCGGGTTATGGCAGAAAGAGGCTAAGATCTTGTTCCTTGGCTTGGATAATGCCGGTAAAACCACGCTCCTCCACATGCTCAAGGATGAGGTACTTCCTTTTCAGATTGTTTATTTCATATTTCAATGGATCCCGATTGATTGATTGGGTTGGGTTGTTGATTTGATCCAGAGATTAGTGCAGCATCAACCCACTCAATATCCCACCTCGGAAGAGCTGAGTATTGGGAAGATTAAGTTTAAGGCTTTTGATTTGGGAGGGCATCAGATTGCCCGCAGAGTTTGGAAGGATTATTATGCCAAGGTAGCTTGAATTCAGATATTTCCGACTGTTATTTTGTGGAAAGGCTCGAATGCTTGCTATATCTGTTGTGTCCTGTCAGCTGTATGATCACGTTTTCATCAGAAAGGGGAAGTTAAATTTGTGTTATGCTATTAATGTTGTAGAGGATTCAACTTACTTAGAATGGATAGTGGCTTGTAATATATGCTATTTATCCACTGTTTTGCCTCCACTGCTTGGCTGAAAGTATCTGTGAGTGCTTGAGTGGATTTGTTGTCGTTCTTATGCATGTTTGCTCGCTACTGTGGCTACGCATGTAGAGTGTTTGTGATGTTATATTCACCTCTACGATGTAGCCTCCCTTCTGTAGATGTGCGAGAAGTATGAGTATACACCCTTGCATTCATTTTTTATCCTCTGCCTCTGGTATATGACATGAAAGTGAAGCTCGAGACATTTGTCATAAAAATGTTGAATCATGCAGTTATTACTATCACATTTATTCGAATAATATATTTGTTTAATCTTGATGGAACTACAGGTTACTTTTGTAGCATGGCATACCCTTTGCCGGCACCAAATTTTTGTCAAAAACTTTGAACTCCAAATCAAACTATTTCCTCCCGAATATCCTCATGTTCCTGCTTTCATTAATATGTATTCTTGTGATTCGACAGGTTGATGCAGTAGTTTACCTGGTGGATGCTTATGACAAGGAACGTTTTGCGGAATCCAAAAAGGAGTTGGATGCACTCCTCTCTGATGAGGCCCTTGCTGCAGTCCCCTTTCCTTATTCTGGGGAACAAGATTGACATACCTTATGCTGCCTCAGAAGATGAGTTGCGTTATCACCTTGGCCTCACTGGTGTAACCACAGGAAAAGGGAAAGTGAATCTAGCAGAATCTAATGTCCGTCCTTTAGAAATATTCATGTGCAGCATTGTTCGGAAAATGGGCTATGGTGATGGCTTCAAGTGGGTATCTCAATACATAAAGTAGGGTTTTAGCATCGACTGAATACGACCATAACACTTTGTCCTGGAAGGAGAGGGGCTTCGATAAAGATGTTGTGAAGAAGGGGAGAAGTTTCACTGATGTAGTTGCTAAAATTTGTTCCGCATGGTGCTTTGTTTTTGGTACGTTATCCAAATTTTTTTGGTTCATGTGTTAATTGTTGTTGCATCAACTTTCAATAGTTTACTCAAAAACATGTCAACTGTCATCTGCCTAATTATTAATTATCACTCATCGGACTATGACTTGTTTTGGATCTGCAATTTTGAGAAGAGGAGGTTCTGGCGCAGTTATGGTTGATAATAATACTGCTTTCCCAATATCATGTTCAGTTGTTTGCCGTCTTTGCAAGCAAACCACTAACCTTCTCATCAATTCTTGATATGTTTATATATCACGAATTGCATTGTGTTCTTGGCAACGAGTGGCCAACAATTTGAATGTTAATGTCATTGTATCCTAAAAAATGCATTGATACATTAGCCTACAGCTGTTTGCTTCCCATTTCTCAAATTGTTTGGTTGTCGGCATATTTCATTAAGAGGTGTTAACTGTACCGACTGACTCTGTGGTACATACACATCCATATAAGACATACACTGGAAAAAGAAACTGATTATGGTTGGGAGGTGTCCATAATAAGTGTACACATGAAACTGACGCTACGCCACATTAGCGTATAATACACACACGCACATGCGCGTACATACACAAACATATATTGACACACATGTACACAAATATGTATATATATATATATATATATATATATATATATATATATATATATATATATATATGTCAAAACAGGCTGATGGGACTGTCAACCAACAATCAGTCATTAGGCTTGGCGGGCCACTAAATGGCCAACCCATCCTAATCTGCCTTGGGCCGTGTGTTAGATGGGCCCTAATTTAAAAAAAAAATTAAAAAACGCTAAGAAATTTTTTTAAAATAAAAATGTGCTAAGAGCATTTGAACAAAATATGAAATACTAAAGAAATATAACAAAGTGAATTATCATTAAAATTTATTCAAAATAAGTCAAATAAAACTTAAAAATATCTATTTAAAAAGCATAAAAAATACAATTTTTTTTAAAAATAATAATAAAATCCTATTGTGGCATGCTGACCCGCCCCAAACCGCAATCCAAACAGGCTCAATTCGTTTGGCTCGCCTACAAATTGGTTGAGATTTCTCAATCCAGCCGTCTCATTTTTTAACGGGGTCGGCATACCCGGCTGTCCTAAACCAATTTGACAAACCTATACATACATATATATGTATATATGTTTAATGCGGGTGTTTCATTGAACGGTTCCTCTGGCATTGTGTATTTTATATTAGTTGGGGATGGTTGGTTTGACAGAGTCCATGGTTGGGACTCCATATTGCATTATACTAATTACTTAGTTAGATAACTGTGACATGTACTATATATTAGTACAACGTTTGACAACATCAAATAGAGGGTCTTTCATATATCCACCTTACCTAATATATTTGTAATTTGTTGTTACCTAGTCCACCATAAAAGTTGGAGCGGTTTAACCAACACCTTCCACACCACAGTACCAGTAGTAATATATTGCATGTTTTTATTCATCCGATAATCTCACATCAAACCAACCGCCACCCATGGGGAATTCCATCTCTCACTGGCAATCAGGCGGTGCCGCCGCCACCGGGAAGGTAATATTATCAGACGGTGCTGTGTTCAAGTACGACGAGCCAGTCACAGCTGCAGAACTCATGCTAGAGCACCCGCAGGAGGTTGTGGTTGAACTGATCAATGGGAAAAAGCCCACACCATTGGCAGCCGACGAAATCCTGGATAGGAAGAAGCTTTACGTCATGCTTCCAATCAAGAAAGGTAAGCAAACCACACTATCATACCAAGAAGCCAAAGAACTGCTAACCAAAACCAATTCTTTATTGAAATCCAAAGCCCTGTTATCTTTCACTGGGTTTCTTCCTATGTTTGTGAGAATTTGTCATCCCGTTCGGGAACACGGTTCCCCCGTGACAATGCATACAAAGGAGGACCGTAATTATTTCAGTGCTGTTTCTGAGTTGGAGGAGCGTCCAGAGTTTTTAAGCAGGCAAATATCCGGGAAAGGGTGGAAGCCGAGTTTGGATACTATAAACGAGAAGACTACCAAGGCTAAATCTATCCATTGGTTGCAGTTTTAATTATTAAACGTACTGTTTTCATTGATAATCACTTTTGGGAGAGCACATCATATGATCACTGTTATTATATTTCGATATCTTTGTACATTTATGTCATATAACATCATCCATGTGCGTGGTGTAATCTCTGAAATATGTTGAATATTGGCTTGTCATCCACCGTCCCCATTTTTGCAAAGATGTCGCCTCTGGACATTCCCGCATTTATCGTCCACCTAGAGGGCAACCAGGTAATCTGTATACATTATAGATCATCTGCATATCACATGTTCCACATTTTATAATAGAACTTCACGAAAAATCATTTATATTGGATTCAGACGAAGAAAATGACATCGATTTTGAGTTTGAATCTGATGCAGATGAAGTATTGGAGAAATACGGAAATGAACAAAAATATTTTAGAGATTTTAGGCTGTGCTTGAGTATTGGAGAAATACGGAAATGAACAAAAATATTTTAGAGATTTTAGGCTGTGCTTGAGTGGCCCCCGCTTATAGACAATGTAACAAAGCTCGATAGTGGTAAATGTGTGTCAACCTCGAATCAATAATCAATAATATTGGTAGCAGAAAAAGAGAAAACTAGAAAAATGTTGCAAGATAAAACTATTATCATGTATATAATATAATATTATGACATTTTTAGCCTTATAACTTGTTAATGTTTCTTTTTTATTCAATAACATATATTTCTTTTTAGTTCTAATTTCTTTCGCGCAAAATCACTAAGGGGGGTGTATTCAATCTAAACTTTTAATGACTTTTATGGAATTTTAAAATCTAGAGGTATTCAATCTAAACTTTTAATGACTCTATATATGTTTAGTGGTATTCAACATGGATTTTGGTAGAGTTTTAAAAAGTCATGTGGTATTCAAACTTGACTTTTTAAAACTCTACAAAAGTCAAGAGGTATCCAAAAAATCCATAGATTTTAAAGGATTCTTATTTTATTATTAATGTACAAACCTTGAAGCCTTATGTACAATTGCAGTAAATCTAAAATATTCTTCCACCTATACCAAAGATTTTGATGGACTTTCTTTTTTGAAAAATACGCTATCTCTCTTCTATCTCAAGCCATCTATAGGGTTCTCTCTCTCAAAAAAATTTCTTCTATTCAAAGGTATGATTGGTCAATCTTGAATTTATTATATTGCCAATATTTATGTGTAAAAATAGATGAATTGTTGTTTTTTTTTCTTGAATCATTATGATTATTGTATTTCATAAATTGTTCATTTTAATAAAATTTTATTATGAACTTATAAAAATATTGTTCATTAATATATTGAATTGACATAAAGAATTGAAATTTTGATTTCAATAAATTGGATAGTTCATTTGTCGTTTTTCACAAATTAAATTTATTTAACCTTTAAATAATAAGTAAAATTTATTTACATTTTCATAAATAAAAAAAAAATTAAAATTTAATAGGTTATACATGTCCAATAATTATTTAAAAAAAATTAATAAAAAAATAAATCACAATTATAAAAGTTTACAAAAGTTTACAAAAGTCTACAAAAATCTTGAAAAAAAGTCTATGAAATATGTTTTACAATTCCATGAGATTCTATAAAAGTCAATCAAAATCCATCAACTCCACAAAAGTCCACCTTTTAAAAATAGTCATTAAAAGTCATTAAAAGTTTAGATTGAAGACACCCCCCTAAATTAACCAAATATGCATTGTTTCTCTCATATATTAGTCATATAGTGAGAATAAAATATATATTTTACATTAAAATATATCTAACTAAAAAATAAAAGAAACAAAAAAAAAAATTTCCTTCCATTTTGTAATATTCAGTGTTGTTTTGTTTTATTTTCACAACTTTTTTATATTTATGTAATATAAGTTTATTTTCGACACATCAGAAGTAAGATAACATTAACATCAAATATAATAATATCCGATAAATCTAAATTATTGAATGAAAATCAAACATGAAAAATTAGATAACTAAAACCCAAATATTCTAATCTTACAATACTAAAACTTAATCTTACAATACTAAAACTTTAGCTTGTAGCAAAAAAAAAAAAAAAAAAAAAACTTACAATACTAAAACTTCAACATTTCTTATATAATATTATATTAGTATATTAAAATGCAGAAAATTTCTGGAAAAAATTGAAATAAAGAAGAGAGAGCGATCGTTTGGCTACTATTTTGACCTATACACGTACTGAGCGCATGGTCCTACCTGCTCCATGCACGTACGCAACATCTTCCTTTTTTTTTTTTTTTGTTTTTTGTTTCTTTAAAAAGAAATTTATATTATTGAATTTTAGATAAAATCACATATAACCTTATATTATACACTCATTTATATTTAATACGCAATATATTTTAACCATTCCGATTATCTTGTATACATTATAAAAATGGAGAAAGTAATGTATATTAATATCCATATATTAGAATTATTGTATCATTAAGAGTAAGTATCTTGTGAGACGGTCTCACGAATTTTTATCTGTGAGATTGATTAACACTACCGATATTCACAATAAAAAGTAATATTTTTAGGATAAAAAGTAATATTTTTTCATGAATGACCCAAATAATATATCCGTCTCACAAAATACGACTCGTGAGACCATCTCACACAAGTTTTTGTCCATCCTTAGATGATATTTTTTGTGGAACCATTTCCGATTTGTTTGCAATTGTTATGATTATAATAACACAAGAGTGCACACGAGCTAAGTCGACTTGATTTAAATTTGTAGACTTGAGATCGACTCGAACTCGATATTGCTGACGAACTACTCAAATAGAAACGATCAAAACTCAACTTGAGTGAATAGTCGAGCTATTTGAACTCGACTCAAGATCGGTCAAATCAAGATTTAATCATCTTTTTAATTAAGAAAACCATTTAATTAGCATGAAACTATCTAATTCCTTATTTATTTCATTTTTTGGAGTTCATATATAAATGTATAACATTTTTTTTAAAATAAAAACGTAGGATTAAAATTCAATTTAGAATATATTGTTCATCCAATATCATCAAGTATACATGCGTAACTCCATCCCCAGACAAAAACCAGGGAGCATTGAGTCTCTTTCTTCTTCTACACATAAACAACTGAATAAAGAATGATATACAAAAAATTCACCTATCTTTGGGTCGTGGGAAGCAATAGCACCACAAGCAAATGCATGTTCTTTGATCTCATCAGCGTACTGAATCGTTTCAAAGACTCTCTGCTGCTCTGTACGATGCCAGATATATTGAATTGAACTTGTCCTACCAAGTTAACCGACCTACTTATGATGATTCCAGCACTGATCCCGTGTCGAACCACGACCGGCCACAAGAATTTCCGCCGGTGCTCTCTCCTAGCTTTCTTCATTCGGCTAAGCTCTTGTCGAATAAAGTGTCGAATGGATTTCAGGTAAGAGTTCATATCGTGGTCTCTATGGATGGTTCCTTCCGAGCCATATGCGGAACGGTCACTTAATATCTCGAGAGGGTGTGGGGAGTTTAAGAACACTGCCTGTGCGGCGAAAATTTGCTTCTCTGCTTTACCAACACCTGTAAAAACATATAGACCACTGCCTGGAGGAAGAAGATCGTGGCTCGGAGAGAATTTTTCGTCTGGTTGAAGAATTAAAAAATCTCCCATTGGAGCATATAGCAGCTTCTGTGGATAATTAATGAGAAAAGGGTAAAGATTTTGACAAATTAATAGAGGATTGGCCTTACAGTAAGATGATAAATAAATACTTGCCTGTTCATTAAGACATGGATGATTGCGGAACTTCCCATTTACAGCCTTGAGAAGTTCGGCGACATGTTTTGGATAATGGCAAGAGAAAGCTCGGGGGACAATATCCCTGTGCATAGCGATTGAACGAACATGATTTCGAGGCAATCCAAGGTTGCGGAGAAGGCGGTCCCCTCCACACATGATCGACGGTGTCCCAAAAGTTATAACCGGGAGTAATGATGAACGAGGTGCTTCACCCCTTATCAGCAACATGAGATTTACAAGCAAAGATAAACTTCCGCCAAGAGAGTGACCCGTGAAACAGAGTTTAGCACAATCACCTCGAGATTCAATGTGAGCCCGAATTTCAGGCAACATCTGCTCGTATATGCCTTTCGCTGCCTCGTAAATACCTCTATGCACTATCACATCAAGTCCCTAAAGCAAAAGATGTGTTGAATTCATTTATTGTGCACACACCGTACAACCATATTAAAGAAGGAATAAACTACATCTAAAAAGCATTTTTTCAAGAATATATTTGACTCCAAAACCCAAAATCAGCAGTTGATGACACCTAAAAAACGGTAAATAAATTATCACCTCAAACTGAACGGGCTCAAAAAGCAAATTGGCCAGCCAAGAAGCCAGCGACTCAGATCCCTGTCAGCAATAAAACATTTGGAAGCTTTTTAGAAATCAAAGGGTCATCAAATCAATCATATCACGGAAAGCACACAGATTCTTTAAGTGGTATAAAATTTTCTGAACTTAGTCCAATTCTCCTACCTGAATGACAAAAAATCGAGTGGCACTCTGATCATCATCGCACGCAAACCACTCGCATGGCGATGAGCGAGTTGAATTCAAATCATCTGCCACAGCTTGCTTTACTTCTTCCTTTGCTGCAACAACCGCAGTCACCGAATCGGTGGTTGCAATTAACGAGGCCACGTCCTGATTGAATGCATCAACATCGACAGTTCCCGCTTTCATTTTTTCAACCAACTTTTCACTTGACACGGACTTGGAAGAATTGAATTGAAGAAAGCTCCTCGTATGAGAATGTAGATACGAAGCAGCAGAAGCAGCAATCTGATATGCAGCAGATACCCTTCTAAGGTTTCCATTTAGAATTGTGTCTACTCCTTCTGCCTGCTCGATTTCATTTCCACGTGCATCACGTGTTTCATCTGCTGCTTTCACTTTCTCTTGTCGGTCTTCAGATGGTACTCTATCTTTCTCAGCTTCCATTGCTTGCTCTTTTTTCTCAACAGATGAAGTCAAGAAACGCAATCCATGGTTCTTTAGGAGATTCTCAGGCTATGACACCATTCAAAAATCAAAGCAGAAAGATCACGCCATCAGGGAATAATCTCTACGCATTAAAATTGATCTGCCCACATCAGATTACTAAAGCCAGAACTTCGGAGTTACAAGCCAAGCCAACATTATCACAACAGTTCAATACACAGGTCTTAACATTTTTCAAGAAAAACCAAGATCTAAAGATAACTATAAATAAAGAATAAACTCAGAACTAAAATCCAAGTTTAGAGTCCAAATATAAACATCACATATCAAACAGATAACGATCTTTTTCGATGCCCTGTTGTTTCCCGAAAAAAAAAAGGAAAGAGTTAAATGTCAAGTGAAACCTTACCTTAATCTGAGGAATGGAATAAGCCAGGCTCCCTAAATAAGACATCTTAGCATATAATCTAGCTTCCGCCAGCGGCACCTTACGAAGCAGTTTCGTAAACGACTCTCTATCAAACTCAATCTTTTCATCGTTGTCAACAGCACATACATCACACCCTCCAGTCTCTTCCCCGCAGAATTCATCTCGGTTTTCATCATCTTTCTCCATCTTTCTTCCAATATCATAAACCCGATCCCCATATTTATCTTCCTCCCTGAAAAGAGACTTCACACGTAAAATCTTGAGAACCCAATTCTCATCCTGCTCTTCTGTACCCGCCTCATCGATTTCTTCATTTTCATCCACCGAAACGGCGTCGTCCACCGCGATTGCCGGCTCATACCGGTGTTTACCATAGGGCCAGAGAGATCTCAGCGGGTGCCGGAAAGTGAAAACCCACCCCGGATTCCTCCGAGGCGGCGCTGAAAAATACGGCTTCTCCAGGGGCACAGAGCTAAGTCGGTGTTCCCCATTTGGCGCAGCTGCCACTGCATGAATCCCGGCCTTCAAACACAAAACATCCATGTTTTTCCTTGTAATTGATTCAAATCACACTCTTTGAATGATCGTTTCCTCCTGTGTTCCAGGGAGAGATTGAGGAGGAGAAAATGATGTTTCTCAATTTGTGTTAGAAATCAGATAAAGCCGGTGAGCCAACTTGCTCCTGTATCCATTTTCCACCGGAGATGGTTGAGGATGGGAAGAGGAGCGTTGTGTTGTATCAGTTCAACCTTTAATCAAACGTTTTCATTTTCAACAATCTGAGGAAAGCCTTCTTAAGTCTCTTCCCCCCTTTGGTCACATTTTCTTTTAAAAACATGATATTATTTCACAAAATAATTATTATTGGACAAAAAGTTGTGTGAGATGGTCTCACGGGTCGTATTTTGTTTGAAGAATATTTTATTTGGGTCATCCATGAAAAATTATTACTTTTTATATTAAGAGTATTACTTTTTATTGTGAATATCGATAGGGTTAATCCGTCTAGTAGATAGCCCTGGTTCGGTACGGTATACCGATTTTTTTAATAATACCGTATACCGTACCGAAATTTTTCGATACCGAAAAATGAATACCAATACAGTACCGAAATTTCGGTATACCGTCCGTCATGTCAGTATAATGAAACTTCGGTATGACATAAATTACATACCGTTCTTATCAAAAAAAGTCTATACCGATTTTTTTTAAAAAAAATCGGTATAGTCGTTCTCCTCCTATGAAACTTCGGTATGACATAAATTACATACCGTCTATACCGATTTTTTTAAAAAATTGTTAATCTCATCACAATCACAATAAAATAATTTTATTATAATAATTTTTCGGTATTTCGGTATATACCGAATTACCGAACATTTCATAAACATATACCGATACCGAAAATTTATACCGTACCAAAATTTTTCGGTATACCGTTAATATCAATATATGCGGTATATTTCGATATGGTATGCACAGTATACTATTTTTTCCTAACCCTACTACATACAGATAAAGATTCATGAGATTGTCTAACAAGATATCTACTCTTATTATTGACGAGATTTAAGCATAAATCAAGACTTGTTTATTTCAAATAAAAAATAATTAATTTATCTAAATAAATTAAAAAAACTATTTATACGAGCAAAACTCGAATTTGAAACCAACAAATCTCATTGCCTCACCTTTAACCGTTCGGCTAAAGCCATCGGCATTTTGGTCACACTCACATTCCATTGAACCCTTTATTTTCCAAAAATCATTACTTATTTCTTTTTTCTAAAAAAAATTTCTCCGCAATTTTAATTCAACACGGTTTTTGGGAATAGTTTTGAAAATGATATTAGTCAATTTTTTTTTTTTATTTTAAATTATCATATGTTTAAAAATATTTATTACAAAATGACCTTCTAACACATTGGAAAAACAATCACCAAAACAAATGTTAAAAATATGTAAAATATATGTTCAAACAAGTCATTTTCTACAATTTCTTCGATTATTTTCTTTCCTTTTTCATGGCTTATTATTATTATCATCATTATTATTATATTGTTTAAGTTACAAGAGGGTTTGTTTGAAACTTGACGAGTAACGTTGGAAGACAAAAATGTTTAGATTTAGTAGAGCGAAGACAAAATAAATGAAATTCAAGTTTAGTAATAAAAGATGTCGGATTACTGATAAGTGAGATCTATATAATAATGAATAGACTAATTAGTATTTTAGATAAAAAGTTGAGATTGAGTTTATTGAAAAAAAAAAATTGAGGGAGATACGTCTAAGATGATATGAATACGTATAAAGACAATTAATAAAGAATTCAGTTAGGAGATGTCAGATCATTATTATAGAGTAGGTCTCTTGTGATGCGGTCTCACAAATTTTTATTTGTGAGACGAGTCAACTCTACCGATATTCACAATAAAAAGTAATACTCTTAGCATTAAAAGTAATATTTTTTTTTATGAATAAACCAAATAAGATATTCGTCTATAAAATACGATTTGTGAGACCGTCTCATACAAATTTTTATCTATGACGACTATATACATATTAATAAAGCGAACACATAAACAAAAAAAAAGTTGGATAAAAATAATTAAACATGAGATATATTTTTTAAATATAGACGAGGAGCACGACTACGTTGGTGGATTCGTATGGCCTATCCCCATTTATCTGCTAAAGAATCGTGTCTTGTTTTTGTTGTTGTAAGAGAGTTTGTTTCGAATCCGATACCTAATACAAAAATTGGTCATAACTAATTGTTGTTTTCGGGACAGAAGCTGGATTTGGTTATAGTTAGGAGAGTCGGTGGGGACAGGAATCCAGACCGAGGATATTGATTAAGGGTGGCGTAGCGTGGCGGGGAACTTTTGAAGGCTCTGATTTTGTCGGAATGCTGGCGTTTCCCTACAACGTGGTCAATTGAGAAGATTCTGATACTTTTTTCCCATAAAAAAATATATTATATTATTATTCTGATCCATTTGAAAAATCCCACAACAGAGATTATTTTTAATGGGATTCTTAAATTAATATTTGAGGGAAAAAAAGGTTTTTTTCTATACTCTTGGATCCTTGTATCTTTTAATGTCCTTGCTGCCTATATTTCTCAATTTCCCACATAGATAAAGTTTTTCATAGAATATTTTGATAATTTTTAAGATGAGCAAACTATACTACCAAACTAAAATTTAAAATACAGAATCAAATGAAAATTGCACATCATGTGAGCACAAAAAAGAGTGAGGTGTGGAGAGATTGTCCTATGTTCGCTGTATTCAGTTAATCATATTACATCAAAAGTCTTTCTTTCCACCCACTTTAACATGGAAATTTGGTAGTAGTTGGTAATTGATGGTCCACAAACAAAATAATACACAGGAAAAAATTCAAGGTTGGGTCCTCATTTCTGCTGGATCCCAGTGCTATTAATTGGCCCGTGCGGTCCAAAAAGCCAAGAGATGGAAGGTTGAACCTAAACATCCTACTATTTCAATTTGAACAAAATTGGCATAGAGTGGTGAACAGAATTTTAATTATGTAGTCACATTCATTGTGGTCCTCTGGTTCCTAACCAAGAATTTCCTTGATCTTTGTCTTTTGGTTCTCTGTCAATGAAGTGGGAAAAAGAACTTCAAACTTGACGTATAGATCGCCCTTCTTGTTGCTAAAGTGTAACGGCATCCCTTCGCCCTTAAACTTCCTTACTTCCTTAGGCGTCGTGATACCCTGATGGAGGAGAAAATATTCATGATAAATTCTCTTTTCGATACAGCAGTAATACAACATAGTTGGAGCTAATGCAAACTATAGCAATGTAAATTGGCACTCACCTTGGAGCTAACGTCCACTAAATGTTCATCGAGGTGTTTAATGGTTTTCTCAAAACCAACAAGTGCTTGCACCTGAATGTGAGAGGACATTAGAAAATGATAGTATGATTTTAAGAGCAGAAATTTTAAAAATACAGAATCCGCACGAGCTCACTGTTGCCAATCAAACAAGCTATCAATGATTAGCAGAGATTAGCAAAAGCTTGTTGAGTAAAAGAAAATCCATAATGTCTCCTGCCAAAACCTACTCAATGGATCTTCTTAAATGTTCAATTTGAAAAAAGCGGCATTTCAGAACCTTAAGATGGGTACAGCACACAATTGTTCTAAGTAACTCAACCAACCAAATAAACAAGCCTTCCAAAATGATTTGCGATGAAAATTATCTTGCAGCGGCAAAAATACCATGCCTCTACAAATTGTTGGGCAATAAAGTGAAGTTTTATGATGCAAAAGGAAGGTGTAGAATTGTCCAAAGCATCATTACCAAAGTAATGGTGACTGTTGTGTGTAGATCATTGCCTTCCCTTCTGAAGCGATCGTGGGGTGCTGTACGGATTCGAAACTGTCCAAACACGAATAAACAATCAAGAAAGTTAAATGGCTTGTCACCATCCTACAAACACGAGTTCAAGGATTCTAGTGGGTTGTGCCAAGACAATGAGATACAAAAAAAGCAGAATCAATAATAAGCCTTGTCTATTTCAAGTTTATACCATGAGAATACACAAAATGAGGAGAGGGGGAGATTTTGCACTTGTAGTGGGGAGAGATGAATAAAGTGGGAGTTAGTTACTTAGGCAAGGCAATTTTTCACGATTGGATGTTGATAGCACTGCTGGGTGAGAGAATTATATTCTGTCAGATTATTATTCTTGCTAAAGGGGGCCACCTCTATTGAAAAGAGAGGTCATTATCTTGTAAAACATCCCTCTTCATGGAAGATACATTTGTATTTTGTTATTGAGCTTTAATCCTATCTATGTCCTGTCCACACAACTTGTGTGTTTGATTTAGTGGTAGTAACACGACAACATTAAATTTATTGAAAACCATGGAAAAAGGACCAAACCTTGAGATCTCCAGCTTCACCATCAACTATTGGCTCCCCATCCTCATAAAACAGCACTTCCTGTGGAATAAACAGGAAATAGTTTTTTAAATTGAAATACCGACGGACTCAAAATGCAGTTGAGAGGATAACAAAGCATACCATAGAACAACAAATTTAAATATCTCAGAAAGTACCCTTTAAATAGGTCAGAATTCAGATGTATCACTAGACATCAATGGAAAAGACTTGTGCAAAGAAACAAGTACATAAAATGTAAATTACAATTCAGCTTCATATCTCAAGCACATGTAATGCAAATTTAGCAACTGCGGAACACATATATGCAAGATCATTTCATGGAGGAAATTCAATACGCGATTAGCACAACAAGTGGATATAAATCTGGGAGATCAGCCCCATAATGTTCGGAGGCAAACTCATTTTTATGGACAAAAACCAAAACAATAGTGGTTTAAATCATATGATATAACGGTGTAGCATTCTGAAATTGCATGTGTGCTGCCAGAATGCCGTGTTGTTAGGGACAGTTTTACCTTTAGGAAAGTGCCACTCCAAGTTTCCAACAGGAAAAAGGAATTCCTGGCTCATGGACATTTGTTGGACTCTTTTTGTATTAAATAATAACTGAATCTAATCCTAACTAATCATCAGACCCTATCTAAGCATCCAATGTCCACATAATTGGCTGGTAAAAAGTAGTGATGAAGATGAAATGGCTCAAGCAAATGAAAGAAAGGTATCCAAAATAACAGTATGTGGCTGGTTAGGATATACTGATGCAGTAAGAACTTGGCATCTGCTCAAAAAGACGGTAGTCATTGCCTGAGGCCCTGAATGAAAACAAGCACCAACTGTATCTGAACAGGGATGGTGGCAGACTTACTTGCCCATCCTGCATTCCTTTCTCAATATCCACTGTGATAAAATCACCTTCTCTTTCATACTTCACATTTGGGCATTGTTCACAGACCTGGAATGCAATAAGCAATTTAGATAGATGTAACATAAAAGAAACCAGTGGCATGAAAAGTCCAGCTGCCGCCACACGATATTCAAAGATATTTCATAGGAAACAACATGCCTGCTCCGTCATCTGCTGGAACATCCCCGGACCAATTTGCTTGTGATAAACCTCATTTCTACAGTTGCAGCGTCTCTTCCCTGGGGCTGGTTTTAGCACATTTTTCACTCTCCAAACCTGATGATTTTCACATTTGACAATGGTTATTGACAATGGTATTCCAGTATGAAAGTAAAACATGTTCATTAAAGTACGATGAATTTTTATGTAGTGAGCAAAGCATTGGAAAAACCAAATCCAATAGTGAAAGTCACACAGACTGGATGCAACAAGTCAATGAAAGAACATATTTTTAATGAAATAATTATATTTGTTTGTATGCCTAAAAATATTGTTTGTCCCAGCACTTTCCAGAATCATTTTTTTTTTCAATTTTTATAATCAAGGAATTCAATCTATGGGATTGTCTATGAGCCTACTTGTTTCGAATAAAGTACCTTCATGGTGCCCCCCATGTACAGATCTTCAAGTGTTGCATCCAAATCGACAATCACATCATCTCCTTTCACAATCTTCTCCTCCTCTTCAGTGGGACCTCCACCAAAAAAACTTTTAACATATTTCTTTGTCAGCAACAATACATATTGACTTATGGCTGGATTTTGAATTTCACAATCAACAAAAAATGCCACTAAATTTGGGAGAAATATGACAAATGAGACACTAAATGAAACTACCAGCGATCTAATAAGCAATCTATATCACAATAATTGACAATATTCAACACCCCAATAATGCAAGAAATATTTTGATTAAGCTATGAAAAGTACTGAGGGAACATGGATGCCAATGTAGTTGCTGCCTCAGAAAATTTCTGCAAATAGGTGCACTACTATGGTGATCTCAAATTCCAAATTCTTGATTTGAAGAAACCCACTAACCCGGTTTGTTGGAATCCACTGGCTAACAGCAGAATTCTTGCATGCACTTTTTTGCAAAATAGAGCCCATAAATGGCCCCCTTTGCAGATTCCAAAGCAATATATAAGTATAGAAAGCATCAAACGCATATTAAATTTTCAGTATATCTCTTCCATAAAATCCACAGACTTACAAATCATCACAACAAAATCAAACGCACAAATTTAGCATCATATGAAGATTATCATTTCAATTGGCAAAACATTTCTGCGAGCACAACGATGCAGTAGCGGGTAATGTATAGCCGAAGGAACTTACGAGCTAAAAATATCTTGAATATTCATTCCTCCTCCTCCACCTCTACCACCACTAGCAGCATGCTGTTTGAGACCTTCTTCGCCATATCTATCATATATACCTCTTTTTTCACCATCAGATAGTACCTCATAAGCTACAAAAAGCCAACCATTTCAATCCAACTAATAAAATCTTAGAGAGAGCCACGTCAAACTATATGATATTAATTTCTAAGCTTATCCCACAAAGAATATGGACAAATAACACAAGAAATCGAATAATACCATTATTGATTTCAGCGAATTTCTTGTTTGCCTCTTCGTTTCCTTGATTTTTATCAGGGTGATATTTCAAGGCAAGCTTTCTGTAAGCACGCTTTATTTGCTCGTCCGACGCGCCTTTGGGAACTTGGAGAATGTCATAATAACTCTTCCTGCAAAAAAAAAAATCCCAGATAAATTAAGATACATTGAATCAATACCATCGCACCAAAAATTATTAATTTACAAATACTACTACTCACGCGGCAATGACGATCAGATGGCAGGATAAAAAGCAGAAGAGGAGCAATAATTTTGATCTTGGATGCGCCATATCGCTCTGGCACAAAGATCAAAACTATCACTACGAAAATTAGGTCTTGAAATCGGAAACCAAAGGAAATCAAATCAACAGCCTGTGTAGAACTGCAATGGCTACTCAATATCTGTGCACGTATGAGTGCGAATTTGGGTATGCGAACGGTGGAGGGCGGATCGAAATGCGAATTTTTCATAGTTGCGTCACGCTGGACACATGCAACGTGTTCTTTTGGGAACTGACCAATCAGAGAGCCCTCAAACATGTTTCATCCAATCAACGTCCGCCACGTTTCAAATCACCCCGAGTTTGGCGGGTACGGGTTCTCTTTCCTGTTATTAGACGCTTATTGTGATTATAATTTAGGGGTGATGTAATATCCGAAAATTATATATTGTATATCATATCGAAAATTATATCGATATTTTTTGATACAGTAAAAATTTATGTGAGACGATCTCACGGGTCGTATTTGTGAGACATATATCTTATTTGGGTTATCCATGAATAAATATTATTTTTTATACTAAGAGCACTACTTTTTATTGTGAATATGAGTAGGGTTGACCCGTCTCACAGATTAAAATCCGTTAGACGGTTTCACATGAGACTCACTCTTTTGATACATAGGATTAGCATATTGATTACATTAAAATTGTATGTATACTGATATTTCGATACAGTATTGATATATTTTGTTTTTATATCGAAAAAACATCACATTTTTCTATTTTTATAAATTTATTGTTTTAAAATATTATATCTTTTAAAACTTTTATATATTTTTTCGATATTTAGATATTTTGATATATATAAAAATTTTCAAATTACATATTGTTATCGTACCCAAAAATTCGATATTATTATCGTATCATATCGAAATCTTCGGTATACCAAAAACTCAGTATTTTTCTCATCCCTAATTATAATTAAGACAAAAATGCTACAAAGAAAACAAAGTAAGAACACAAAAAACATATTTTTATCAATGGTAAAATCAAATAGAAGTGATTTATAAATTTTTTTCCGACTTTTTACGTGAATATGTTCTATATATTCAAAAAAATATTTTAATATAACCGATAACTTAATTAAACAAGTGTTCAAAGATTATATCAAATCCTTAAAAAAAAAATTGATGATTTGTATTTCATCTGATATCAAAATCTGAAGTGTGAGATGAGATCTCAAGTTCGTAACTCGATTATAATAATTTTCGCTCAAGAAAATACCCAAGCTATTGGCCAATAATTAAAATTTATAATTTGATAGGGTTGGCTTAGTGCCACAGCTTGGTTACAATTTTTTGGTTTTATTAGGGTGGCTAACATATATAATTAATTAATTCAATTAAATCTCAGATATATTAATGATTGAGTAGGTCTTTTGTGAGACGGTCTCACGAATTTTTATCTTCGAGACGGGTTAACCCTACCGATATTCACAATAAAAAAATAATTAATTTATAAGAAACTTTGATGTAAAAATAATCCAGTTTTACTAAAATTAAATTTTAAGGAGTAATAAATTGTTGGTTCGAAATAAATTAATTAATTTTAAATAAATAGAATGTCAAAATTTCCATTACTCTTCCATAAATAATTCTAGTAGCCAATATTATCTTTAAAACACTATTTCCTTATGAGTAATTTTTTAAAAAAGATATAATTTTGTACATAATTTTTTTAAATTTCGTTTAAAAATATTGTATTTTGTCAAAGTTAATTTTTTTAATATATATACTTTATTCAACTTTAATAATTTAAATGTGAGAATAATTTTTGAATTAAATTGATTTGTTCATATCCCTATCCCTACATATTAAATGTCTACCCTATTTATTTTAAGGCAACGTAAATAAAAACAACTATAGAAATTAGAGAACATAATAGAATATTGGCGCACATACAGATCTTATGATGCCATTGTTTTTTTTAGACAAAAACTTGTGTGAGACGGTCTCACGGGTCATATTCGTGAGACGGATCTCTTATTTGGGTCAACCATGAAAAAGTATTACTTTTTATGCTAAGAGTATTATTTTTTATTGTGAATATGGGTAGGGTTGACCCGTCTCACGGATTATGATCCGTGAGACGGTCTCACATGAGACTCACTCTTTCATAATCCGTGAGACGGTCTCACATGAGACTCACTCTTTTTTTTATATGATTGGTCAAAGAGATCTTCCGAAAATACAAGTCGGTAGTTAGGATTTATTTTGAATTTGTGAATCCGGCTCGAAGAATGCAGACATACACTGTAGCAGTTGGAGAGTTCGGCTAGATATAAAATCCAGAGCGACTTGACTTCTTGCAAGCAAGTTAGAAACCCGTAAATACATAATAACCTCTTGTAAAATCTTAAAAAAAAACTAGTAACATCTTGTGAAAAATAAAAGACCCCCCTATATTTTTAAAATAAATACCCTTAGACCCATTATAAAAAAATTAATATGATTCTAACCCACTTTTTTGCATACAAAATAATTTTTCAACATATTTTCTACATATAATTCAAATTTTAATTAGTAAAAATGAACATAAATCATGTTTTTTTCTATTTTATTTATTTAGTCAAGTTGCAGTGAATTAATTTTTTTTTCATTTTGTTGTGTCATATTGCAAAAAAAAAAAAAAAAAATTATATTTTGTAAAACAATTTTAGTATGATTTTAATGAAAATTTCCATACATCAAACACATAAAATGTAAATACATATTGTCGGAAGTTTAAAAAGCGTGTACATCTAAAATTATGAAGTTGAGATTATTTAATTTTCTTTTAGAAAAACGTAGGGGGTTAACTCACATAAATCTCAATCAAATGAACAAAGATTTTCAGTACTACTCAACTACTCAAACTGCTTTTGACAAGCCATATTTTAGAGTGTTGTGTTAACGGTTGAATTTAAGGATTTATACAACTAGGGTTTGATTTTTTACGGAGTTTTTACTTTGATTTTTATGCATTTGATAAGTTCAAAACTGAAGTGGTTACAAGTTGTTGTAACTGAAGTGGTTAAATAAATACTCAATGTTTAAATACTTTTTTTGAAAAATTTCAAAATTTTGAACACCATTTGACCGTTCGTAACTGATTACTGTACATGAAGGATCTAATGCCGAGCACCTTGAGGTGCTTCAAACAAAATATTCTCCAAGAGCTGCAATAGTTCGTGTTCTAAGAATTTTTACACCGATGAATTAGATCAAGTTTGGTATAGAACCAAACGAAAAACACTTGAAATAATCATTCGTTAAGAAATACTGATATATTTGTATATCTTGTGTTACTGAATAGTCAAAAGACTAGATTATTTTTGCATTGATTAGTTCAATTATGGTGAAAACTGAACCAATGGATGCTCTAACTAATTAAATCAGTTTGAAAATGATAGTTAAAAAGTTAAGTACACAAGATATGTTTATGGATGTTCGGAGACTTCAACTGCTTCTACGTCACGTCACCCCTTCTACCACCTCGGGTAGGATTCACTAGAAGATTTTGATCTATACAACAACTTGTTCAAACTCACCCAGCTTAGGACTTACCTACTGCCTTAACTGAACTTCTAGACTAGACTGAAAGCAGCACCTTTCAGTCAACACTTCTTTAACGTCTATGTGAGAAAGACTACATACACAAGTTTATTGTCTTTTTGCAAGATTGTATTTGAGTGGTGGTGAGTGTTGTGTGTGAGAACTGATCTCTGAAAACTATCCGAAAAGTGTTCTCACACACTGAGAAGAATAGACTTCTAATCTAAGCTGATAACACATTGAAGTGTTCCCTCACAACTGAGTTGAATGCTTCTTTCTTAAGCTGATATGACTCTGATGCGCGCCCTTTTGTATTTGTGTTATGTTCTATATGTTTGAGTCTTCACTGGTCTTTTATTTATAAGCGGGAAGATTGATCGTACAGTGAGACTAAATAATTGTATTTGTTGCATTTGAATTTGTTCGTCGAGATCTGCGTTGTACTCCTCGACAATCTTTCTGGAACATTTTTGTCTTTAAGTTTTGATGCAACGTTCATTATTGTATTGACTGGACAAATGTTTTGTACCTTTGCGCACAACTGGATTCCACTTAAATCAGCTTGTCTTCATCTGCAACTGATTGCTCCAAAATGATGTTCTGAACTGGTAAGTTGAACTGGTCTTCAGTTGGGCTGGTGAAATCAGTTGACTCGTCATTTGAACTGATTTCACTCTTGTTCAGTTGAACTGATCTTCAGTTGGGTTCTTCATCAGTTGAACACTTCTTCAGCTGGTCGAGCTTCCGAGGTTATTCTGCTGAACCACCTATCAACTGAACAATCAGTTGAACTCTTTTACGATACATCAGTTGAAGTGGTTCAGTTTTGTAGATCAGTTGATGCTCTCAGTTGGCGTCTTCGACAGCTTCAGTTTTACCTTGCTTAACTGATCAGTTAGAAGCCTGATCAGTTCCTAGCTACCTGTACACTAAAGTAAATTATTAGAAACAAAAATAACAAGTTTTGTTAACATCAAAATTAAGATTGCGAACATGAGATGTTCCAACAGTACATTAGGTGATGTGGCTGGTCAAAACATATTGGATAAGATCAAGTTTCCACAAACTCTAGCTGGTTCAGCTAGACATGTATACCAGCTTGACTGACTATTTTACTAGCTTGACATTATATTTTACCAGCATAACACAATGACTTTCTAGCTTTCAAGTCTTTCAGTATGCTTGGTCCGAGAATGTAACATTGATTTTTAAATGATAGCAATGACACTGATATTGTCATAAAAGAATGGAGATTCAACGCACATGATACCATAATCTCTGAGTTGTTGTTGAATCCAAAGCAAATGGCACAACAACTACCAACATCCAGGTACACAATCTCAACAGTTTATGTGGCAATCGAGGTTTGATTCTAACTAAGTCAAGATATCAGTCTATCTCCAATAAATTGACATGATGCACTGGTGCTTTTTCTGTCAATCTTGTTGCTTGAATCGTAAGCATTTGAATATCCAACTAGATTAAAACTTAAGTTTTTAGGATACCAAAGACCCATGTTAACAAAGTCTTTAAGATATTTAAGAATGCGTTTAACTGCTATGCAATGAGATTGCTTAGGGTTTCCGTGAAATCCAGCGCACAATAGACAATAATCATGATGTTTGTTCGACTAGAAATTAAGTATAACAATAACCTAATTAAGCATCAATACATAGCTACCTCAACTTGTGTTCCATCTTCATCTTTGTATGGCTTGGTTGATCTCATTGGGGTAGAGTCAACTGGACAGCTTTCCATGCCAAACTTCTTAAGCAATTTCTTGTTGTACTTGGCCTGATTGATGAAGATTCATTTGTCGAGGTTCTTGAATTGCAGTCCGATATTCTCATCTCAAACTTATCGTGTTAACTTGGAAAATTTCTCACAAAAATTGGATTTGTAAATCCAAATATGATATCATCAGTTTGATCTAGCTCTTTGTAAACTTAATATGCACTACAACAAAAACGGTAAACTAAAACAAATTTTATCCGTTCTCGTAGATCATTTAAAGCTATTGTAATTGACTGTGTTGTTGAAAGTGCGTTCAACGACAACGGCTTAAAACCGTTGTCTATATTGCGACAGTTTTTGCTAGTTACCGAAGGTTTATAATATATCGTCGCTACAATTAGCGACGGTTTTTGACTAAGACGTCGCTAATTAGCGACGGTTTAAGTTATACTGTCGCTACAATTAGCAACGGTTGTTGACTAAGCAATCGCTAAATAGCGACAATTTTTGGTTTAGAAAAACACCTTCACTAATTAGTGATGGTTTAGACATAATCTGTCGCTAATATTTTAAGTAAAATAAAAAAAATTACTTTTATAATTTAGTAAATCTAACAAAAAAACTTACAATCTTTCTAAGTAATAATATTCATGGTCTTAACTAACACTTAGAAATTTACCAAGAATTGAAGCGAAAAACTTACCATAAATCGAAACTAAAATCGTATAAGAGAGAAAAATTTATCGTAGACGTGGAAGTTATGGACCGAAAATGCGAGTATTTATAGACAATTTGCGACGATTTTTGGTAAAATCGTCGCTATTTGCGACGATTGTTTATTAAACTGTTGTTTGTTAATTAAACTGTCGCTATTAGTTACGGTTAAGCAAATAACGACAGTTTTTGTTTAAACCGTCGCTAATTTAAAAATTGCGACGGTTTTAATAAAAATTTCGCAATTTTAAATTAACGACGATTTTAATAAAACTGTCGCAATATTAAATTAGCGACGGTTCAAAAACCATCGCTAATTTGTTTAAACCGTCGCTATTTTAACAACATTTCACTAAAACCGTTGTTGTTTCTACGAAAAAAACGCTAATCCATAACGGTTCACTAAATTAAAATCGTTGTCGTTTCTCCGAAAAAACACGCTAATTCACCACACTAATCCACAACGGTTTTCTTCAACTACATATTTTCTTGTAGTGATGGTACCGAAACTGCTAAATGGTCTATCGAATCAGTGCACACACATGTGATAACATATTAAACACCAACATATGAATAATTTGCAAATGGTCAAATATCTTATTATTTATATTATGCATGCAAAATACACCGTAAAATATGCTGTAGATCCCTTGTACACCAAAACTAGTTACAATTTTAAAGAAAAATAATATAACTTAATTATGTTTCTTATCGAAATACTTTGTTGTTTTCGTGATTCGTCGTTATTCGTCGCTCTAAAATTAGGATTCAAGAGGGAACTTTAATTAGTTAATATCAACTCCAATTACTATAATGACTTCTATCATGTATAGGAAGGCTAATTATCAAACATCCACAGTTTAAATTAATTAATTAATCAATTAATTAATGAAAGGAGGCTGCATTTGCAGCTAGGTGGGGCAAAGCAAGTTGTAGAGAATTAATGGAGCTGCCTCTATAAATATGCACATTTAGGACGTACATTGAGTCTAGTTTTTGTGTTTTCGCACGTTGGATTTGCGAAAAAATAAAAATAAATATGGGAAGAACTCCATGCTGCGAGAAATTAGGTCTGAGAAGAGGAAGATGGACCGCAGAAGAAGATGAAATACTTAGAAACTATATTCATCATAATGGAGAAGGCTCCTGGAGATCATTGCCCAAGAATGCGGGTATATATATATACATATACATATACATATATATATATATATATATATATATGTATGTATGTATGTACTGATTTGATTAAATTATATATGATAAGTTACATATATTAATTTGATTGATTTTCTGTTTGCTAAATATATATAATTTATAAGGTTTACTTAGATGCGGGAAGAGTTGCAGACTGCGGTGGATAAATTACTTGAGATCCGACCTGAAGCGAGGCAATTTTTCATCTGAGGAAGAAGATATAATCATCAATCTCCATGCATCACTGGGCAATAGGCCAGTCTTTATTTCTTACTAATGTTATATTTTTAAAAAAGTACATAATATATTTTATTTTGAATATAAATTTATCTAGCGATTTGATATAGGAAGAATTCGGAGAAATACGTATATTTTGTGTATAAAAAATAATGAAAAAAGCTTTTGTGTTCTTTTTATTTATATAACAAGCACGTGTAATTATGTTAAATTTAATTTAAAGTTGGCTTTCGACTTTATTTACGTTAATAATTGCTAGCAACTACTTAATTAATGAATGGGTTGACATTTAGGTGGTGTTTGATAGCGGGTCAGTTGCCGGGCAGGACCGATAATGAGATCAAGAATTACTGGAACTCTCGTTTAAGCAGAAAAATACACAGCACTTCCCCACAGCCCAATCCTCAGGTGGCTCCCCCGCCCCCAGTGAAGCTGCCTCGGAAGCGGGCATCCGTCAAGAATACCCGAAAAAATATAGCTGATGGTAATGATACCACACCATCTGATCGTGCTACCAATACAGAAGATACGGATACGAATAGCGGAGCCAGCACGGAAATTACAGAGAAATATTCCACAGGATCAATGGATAGTGGTCAGATTTCATGCGAGATGAAGGACGATGTCACGAAACATGAGGACAGTTTGATGATGATCGGTACGTCGGATCGAGCAGATGAAACATTGGCGGAGGATAATGATGACAGAGAGAAATTAATGGAGATGAAGAAGGAAACCCCAAAAAGGGAACCACGTGATTTTGATTGTGTGGGGATAAATGGTGGAGATGTTGGATGGGAGGGATCGATATCGTGGGGAGAAGATGAGAACATATTGTCGCACTGGCTCTCGGATATTGACAACGTAAACGGTGTCGAGAAACATAAGCAGATGATGGCCTGGCTCTTGTCTTAAATTGAAGCCTGCATATATAGTTAACTGCACCGACTCGATGATCCAGGAAGTAAGAGTGCATGATGCTTATTACTTTGAAACTTGCACCACTACTGGTTCACAAATTATCAATGGATAATAGCCCTTTTCGTATGAATAGTTTGCTTCGAATCAATTCTATTTGAATCGAAAATATTCTAGAAATGGCAGAGGTATTTCGAATTGTTTGTTGTCATGGACAAAGTCGAGAAAAGCTTATGAAATTATTCCAATGTTGAACTTTATAAAAAGAGGGATTATAAACAAAATCTCTTTAGAAATAAGATCTTTTGTCTCATGGTATCCTGCCCAAGTCTCTTACAAAACTTTCATTACTGGATTAGACATATATTTCACATGTTCCTAGCGATTGACATGACATCATGATCAAATTATCATGCCATGTCTCGATAAGAATCTACAATGCATCAGTACATCATTATTGGCGATCCTTTATTCCGACATCATCTAGGATTTTGTGAAAGAATATTTTGGCTTATTTAAAGCTATATTTGTGTTTGTGGAAATTATAGAGTAAATCCGAGATTAGATTGGAAAGCTATTTAGGTTGTATTTGAATTGAAAATTTTGTATGGATTTGATTTCAATTCCAAATATCAAATTCATTGTATGCATTTGGCTCAAAATTAGAACTAATGATTTGAAATAACTTGTTTTTCCAAGCATTTTTTTCTTTTTGGCTTCAAAATCAAATTCAATATCCAATAGTGGCTGGATTTACGTGAAGTGGCTTGATATCATAATGGTTTTATGTCTTTCATATGATACATATGCCCGATGAATTTTAAATCCATCGTTATTATAAATGATGGATTTCAAGTTTTTCGGCAGCTTGTTTGGATGAACCAAATTCAAGTAAAGTTTAAATCTTTTTTGTATCAAGTTAAGTAATCCTAATAATAATTGTGACCGATTTTTTATTAAATCAAATATTTTCGTCCAAATTAAATAATTCAATCCAATTACAACCCAAAAGAAATTCAAAATATAAGCATGGGAACTTCCATGTATCAAATTAAAATACTACCAACGATCCCTAGATAAATTGTAAAATGTAAGATTCAAAAAATCAAATAAATCATGAATTATAAAAGTTGGTAAAATTTGGTGATCTTTAATGCCATTTCAGTGAGTCCAAATAAACAAATTTAAAACTCTAGCCCCCAAAACTTATATCAATAAAATAATATAAAAATAAAGACACGCACACACACACACATATATATATATACATATATAACCAAAACTTGTGTGAGACGGTCTCACGAGTCGTATTTAGGAGACGAATTTTTTATTTGGGTCATCCATTAAAAAATATTACTTTTTATGCTAAGAATATTGCTTTTTATTGTGAATATCAGTAGAGTTGACATGTCTCACATATTAAGATCCATGTTACGGTCTCACATGAGATCCACTATATATATATATATATATATATATATATATATATATATATATATATATATATATATATATATGTCAGTGTTCCATATGTCAAACCCTAGAGTAATTAAATTTCCAATCTTTGCTTCAAAATTTACTGATGTAATATAATTAAAGAGTGCCCACCCTAATACCTCAGGCTCACGCCCGGAAATCAATTTTATTGAATTTTCAAAAAAAAAAAAATTATATTAGGCCAAAAAAAATTATTATTTTTCGTGATGCATCTGGACTGGTTTGGACGCGTGGATCATGTGCACGTGTCTATTGATTTGGCAGTACAGGTTATGTCAATTAGGCACAAAAAGCTCCTTCAAATATTAATGAAAGTCAGGGATGATTATTTCTTTCCAACTCAGAAAATCTGATACCTAACTTCAATGGAAGATGGCATGAACATAATTTTTAATTCGATTAAATAAATAAGTAATCGAGTATAAAGATTTTTGAGCATGTGAATGAAGAAATATATTTAAGAATCATTCTCATATCTAACCCGTAACTCACACATATATGATTTTTCGGTTATGAAATTAATTCTAATATCTTTTTGTTAAATGATATTAGTTGGATGAAATGAAGAATATTATTATTTTTTTTTTATTGTAAATGAAGAATATTATTAATATAGGGGTTGATGTTATTTTTATAGGATAAATTGTTTCTAATTTTCTAATTTTTATATTTAATTTTTCTAATATTCTGAATAATTTTATAAATATTCATAGCTTACTCGAATAATTCAAATATGAGAAAATGAAATTATGGGTGGTAATATGATATGTGGGTATGATATGAATTGTCACACCCTTACTCTATACTTAGCATAATTACCATAATCAAAATAGGATTTGAATGATATAACTATATTATGAATCAAATCAACAAGAGGCATTACTTTGACGATTTGTAAAAATTTTGGCATGATGTCCCTATATTTTGTATAAACCCAAACCAAGCAACAACATTCATATATACATAGACAAAAACTCAACTCAAGCAACAACATCAACCCATATATATATAATCGTATTCTTACACACAAACATATTTTGTACCATCATACCCCTAGGCCTAAACATTGTAAAACTTGTTTCAAACCCTGACATTCAATTCATTATAATACATATGCGGAAGCTATACAATAAGAAGCCCGGTTCTTGTCGAGGTGAGGCACGTCACTAGCATCCATTGGCGAACCGGCATCCTACGCATCTTCACTACCTGATCCTGTAATATATGAGCTACGTGAGTTTATAAAACTCAATAAGTTGGCACTTGTACGTATCAATATGCATCGAAGGAACATACATATCAAGTCGTGATCAACAATGAATCTTAAAACATGTCATACCGTAGCATATATTCAATGTTCATTTTTGTACTTGAGCCTCATTAGTTGACCTGTACTACCGTGCTTGCTTTATTATATAGCTACTACTGTGTTGGACGTCAGGGAGCAACCTTTGGCAACCCCACGCCCCATGAACATATATTGGCCAATAGCTTTGGTGGACTTAAAACCACCCATGATGTCAACAAGCTCTATATCATGTAAATCAATCCTTTTCTTTTCATGTTCTTGTTCATGACATAGCACCCATCATCAATATTCATGAGTTCCTTACATATTTAATACATAACAATGGAATATGGTGCTATGTTTTCATCAATAAACATACTAACAATGTACATATATCAATAGACAATGAGATGCATTTGAAATTCATAATATTACTCATGTATTACTTCAAGAACATGCCAACTTACAGTCCAAGCTTAAGAACACTGGTTTGAGACGGTGTTTCTCGCTCCTATACTGTCAAATACATCAATAAACTCATCACTATGTGTATACTAGGTGAAAATCACTCCTCTACATGTGCAACAACTAAAAGAGAAGAAAACTTACACCTATATGATGTTCTTGTGATGGAGAACTAAGATCTATCTTCAAAATGATGGAGGAAAGGAAGAAGGGAGCTTTGGGAGGAATTTTTCTTGATTTCTTTCGTGTTTTGCTGAAGAAGGGATGAAGAAAGCTGATGGAAATGTTCAGAACTTCGAAACTTATCATCTTATATAAAAGGCGGCGCTCGGGCGGTCGTAAATTACCGCTCGAGCGCGGAACATTCTGTCCTAGACCAGATTTCCAGAACCATTGGCGCTCGGGCGGTAAAATCCTACCGCTCGGGCGCCACTCATTCTGCTTCTGCGCACTGGTTCCTCAAAGATTGCTCCGGAAACGTCTCTTCCCTTCATAATTTGGAAAAGTGGTAAACTAGGAAGTTGTAGCCCTATGTCTTGGCTTGAATCTCCCACTGGTTTCATGTCATTTGGAGATCTGAGCAAAGAGTTATGCCCATTCTCCCAACATGTGTCATTGTAGGAGTGACGATACACACAACTCACTTCGGGGCGCTTTTGGCTTGTCTTCCACAATGATTTGGACAAAACCCAAAACGTGAAAGTTGTAGCATTATGTCTTAGCTTTCTAGTGGTTATGGCCTCACACAATTTGGATCAATATTCAAATTATTATGCTAAAACCCATAAAAACTACCATATCTACATCTCATTTCCTACCAACTTCATAACACTATTTCTATGTACACATCTTACCATCACTATTTTGACATTTATTCATTCTCAATGCACCATAAACAATATAAAAGTCATGTTCAATCTCAATATTGATACTTCAATCATCACGTGAAATCTAATAAGGTAATTAACTACAAAATAAACGACATAAACGCATTATTATCATTTGTACGAGTAACCGGGCATTACATGAATATTCAATCATCTGGCGGGTATGAGAATGTAGATGAAATTCAATACCCGATGGAGATGATGATGAAAAAAAAGAAGTTGAATATAATAAACGAAAAAAGAGGACAAAGAATAAGAAATCTTACCCAAATCCAACTCAATTGTCCTCCCTAATGAAAGCTTATAACTTGATTATTAGGTACAAAAGGGTAAAATTAAACGAGAGTGCTTGATTGGTCAAACTTTTCGGTTAGCCATCGAAATTCTCGACTCTTCTACTAAAAAGTAGCACATGTTAAAATACCTCGAAAGATGATCACGAATCAATTTTGTTAAATAAATCGAATCTAACCATTCAAAATATATTTTTTTATCAAAGAAAAAAAGTGAGACGACTTGCGCAAAAGTCGGAACCACTATGGTGGTGCTCGAATCAGTATACAATTCAATGAGAAAAAGTATTGAAATCGTAGAATTCAAGTAATTACATATGAAAAACGTACCTTACTGGAGATGAATTGGTCTCATGTGAGAGCGTCTCATGGATTATAATCTGTGAGACGGGTCAAACCTACCGATATTCACAATAAAAAATAATACTCTTAGCATAAAATGTAATACTTTTTCATGGATCACCAAAATAAGAGATCTGTCTCAGTAATACGACTCGTGAAACCGTCTCACATAAGTTTTTATCATCGAAAATTATGAGCCCTCTATATAAATCTACGAAACATTCTAAATAATCAATAAAATAAAATCAAAGTTATTATGATATTTTTACTATATCATCACTAATTATAGAAGCCACCTTTTTGTTTTTTTCAATGGTTTAAAGTTTTTTTATTAAAAAAAAGATAAATTTAGATGAGAACTAAAGTATTCAAAAAACTACGATTAAAAAAAATGTTCAAAAAACTCTATAAAACAATAATACCATTAAGAAAAAAAAAAAAAAAAAAGACGTGTTACACATAGAAGAAGGTGTGTAATATGGCATATTAACAATTGATGATTTTGAAATAAAAATTCATCCCCTAAAGAAAAAATCAAACTTTGTTATTGATCAACTCGATGAATTTAGTAGATCAATTTAGAAAGAGTGAGTCTCATGTGAGACCGTCTCACGGATCTTAATCTGTGAGACGGGTCAACCCTACCCATATTCATAATAATAAGTAATACTCTTAGCATGAAAAGTAATACTTTTTCATGGATGACCCAAATAAGAGATCCGTCTCACGAATACGACCCGTGAGATCGTCTCACACAAGTTTTTGCCATTTAGAAAACCCAAATTAGATTACAATAGATCAACCAATACAATTTTTTTTTTATTTTGGCTGGCTGTTCGTGGTCTGGATCTTGATTATCGTCTAAAATTTTGATTATTAGCTGAAATAAAAGGGTTATAATAAATATAAAAATGGAATACCATTTAGACCAACAATTATATTGTGTAGGGTCATTCTATGCTACATCGAAGTATTACTTTCTGTGTATTTTTATACAAGATGTTAATATGAATATCTTGTATAAAAACAAACAATATGGGTAAAATTTGAGTTGTCTCATATGATAGATTTTTTCATGTTACATCTCGAGTGTTCTATCAGTATGATGTGTGTTGGAGTGAAATAATTGTTCTTGTTTGTTATTACAATCGAAACGTGGTGTTTTGACTACTATATAATTTAAAAGATTTGAGTTGCACAATTACCACCAACTATAACTTTTGGTAAAACGACAAACGCTAAGTCCTACAATTGGAATCAAAGCCAAAATTACAGGTTCGATTCTCATTGATTGTTAGGAGTGCAATTATTGAGAGGGAGATTGTTTGAGTGATAACTTTTTGTGTTTGTTATAGCAATCGAAACATGTTGCTTGAGCTGTTGTACAGTTTAAAAGATTTGAGTTGCACCATTACCATCAACTATATTTTTTGGCAAAGCGGTAAGTTCTCAGTCCTTCGATGTGATAGAATTTTGGCATTTGGATAATCGACACACGATGTCAACTTCTATTAAAATTTGAGAGAATCGTATGATATAGTGATGTTGAAATATGGAGAGAATTATTCTGAGTAACTCTCTCTAAATACAGGCTGTTTTTACTTCAGGTTGTTGGTTTACTTCAAGTAATTTTTTCTTTTCCAGTTTATTTTTTGTTAGTCATTCATATGTCTGTAAATATTGATTTAGTCGCCCTTCTAACTAGTTTATTTATTTGAAAACTATAATTCATTATCAATAAAGCAGTAATTTTTTAAAAAATGTAATATATAACCAGATTATTAAAGGCTACTGCTTATGAGATTCAATAAAGATATGTTGAAGTTTCAACCAAAATTTATTATCAGATGGCAAATCTTAATCATTTATATTTGTTAAGGAGTTATCTAACGAGTTATTAATTATATAAAATGAAATGTAATTTAAGAAATCTGTTTTATTATTAAAACTTTGTAGTTACAGGTTAGTGATTGATTAGGTGCCCTTTCTATGATGTCAAATAGATTTAAAAAAATTGACATTTAACCACCAATTATGTTTCCTGACTTTCAATTTTATGAGTGTAACATAAACTTTATTAACGTTACATATGTTATGTAGGAGAACATCGATGTCAGTTAAGCAATATTCAGTGAACTTAACTGCGTCGGGCAAAAAAAAAAGACAAAAACAAAAAAAAATATATCAATTTATAATACTCAAATTGTAACTTTCCTATTACGTTTACAAATGATTGCGGTTTGGTTTTGATTTTGGAAGAAATTAAACAAGTTTGTATTATTTTATTGAGTTAGTCTTTTGTGAGACAGACTTACGGATCTATATTTGTGAGACAGTTTGATCCAATCCATATTTATAAAGAAAAGTAATATTTTTGACATAAAAAAATATTTTTTTCATGGAAGAGATCGAGTTGAAAATATATCTCACAAAATTCATATGTGAGATAATCTCGTAAGAATTTTTCTTTATTTTATTCATGTACAATAATTTTAGTTAACATGATAATTTTCAACTATATAATGCAAGTAAAATTAAGTGGAAAGAGAAGTCTTCTCCACCAATATAATTTTCCTTGGCGGCTTGCGTTTCCCATTCAAATAGACTACAGAATTCAAGCAAAAAAATAAAAATATAACTTGCATCAATATTCAATACAGGGAAATCCTTGTTTTTTAAAATAAGGAAGAATTGTATCCCCAAAAAAATAAAATTAAAGGAAAGAAAAAAAAATCCCAAAAATTCCCCTTTCCATTTTTTTTATGTATACACGAACTTATTTCATAAATTACATTTTACATATCCAAAAACTCACTGGGCCAAAGACCAGCCTTTTTTTTTTTGTCAAAAGTGACGTTTGATTTTAGCTTACATAGGAACTTATTGGACCATAAATTTATTTAATCATAATATATATTCAAAAAATTTATATTTGTTATTCATTTGAATTTAATTTAATTTTATTCATAAATTCAAATATTAAACCATTGAGGATGATTATATGCATGCGTAAGTGTATATACAGTCATAAAATAATCTTTAATTTTTTTTAAAAAAATTAAATGTATAATATACTGTGAAAGATCAAAAGAAATTAAATATAAAATATGTTTCTTGTAAGTCGATCACAGACACATAAGAAACCACTCGAAAGACCAGGATAGAAAAAAAAAAATTAATATATCATATATTTTAATTATGACATGGCCGGCACAATCAAGATTTGAACCCACTAGTTGGCCAAAGAATTATTGTATGGACAGCAGACAGAAACCTTTCGACTTTGTTTTCAATCGATTTGGAGACATTATCTCGTGGGACCTTCCCACACCATCTACGATTTCGTGTTACTTCTAGTGAGTTTTATGCCACTCTTTTTCTCTATCATTACTTCTTTTTTATGTGAAATTATCATTTTGGATTTTTGAATAGCTTGGATTTTATAAGAAACATTGAAAGATTATTATTTAAATAAAATACTATTACGAAATTGATAAGAAGCTTGATTACTGGAAATTTGATTTAGACATAAAAAATAACAGACATTATAAAAGTATCGAACTTTATTATTATTTATTCATGAATGTGGGGTTAAAAAGTGGTTGAGCAATCTTGTTTTTGATTATTTTTTTTCCTTAAGATCCAAATTTCATTAAATAAACATTAGATCAGTTTTCATGTAAGGATTAAGAGTAAGTTTTTTGTGAGATGGTCTCACAAATCTTTATATGTGATACGGGTCCATCTACTGATATTCACAATAAAAAATAGACAAAAACTTGTGCGAGACGGTCTCACAGGTCGTATTTTGTTAGACGGATCTCTTATTTGGGTCATCCATGGAAAAATATTATTTTTTATGTTAAGTTACTTTTTATTGTGAATATCGGTAGGTTGACCCGTCTCACAGATAAAGATACGTGAGACCTTCTTACAAGAGACTTACTGATCTAAATAGTAATACTCTTAGCATAAAAAGTAATATTATTTATGGATGACCAAAATAAAATATTTGTCTCAAAAAATACGACTCGTAAGACCGTCTCACACAAGTTTTTGCCAAGAAATTAATACAAAGAAGAATGGCTTAATCAAAAGCTAAGTTTATTCTAGAAACCAGGCTGATTCTAGCCAATTCATGTGCAATTTGATTGGTAATTATAGAGCAGTGTTGAGTTTGATCTTTATTGTATACACAGTATAGGTATAATTATGGTCCACTGCAAGTATATATTATTGTAAGTCATTATTTTTTTTAGAAATTTATTGTCTTGTATTTCCTTTACTTGTGCCTCTATGTTGTGGGTTGTAACCCAAATAAAAAAATGGTATTTCCTTATATTTGGTCAAGATGGATGGATTGATACATCAGGAATTATTCAGTTCGAGAACATTTCAATTCATTGATTAAATATTGGTCTTTGTGTTGGGTTTGGGGGAATAATTTATTGAAATTTGATATTTACTGTTTTAATTATATTCAATATCTTTTAGGCCCAGTTTGGTAAGTGTGATTAAGTTTGGATTGTTAGATAATCTTATGTTTGGTTCCATTTATAAATTTGAGATTGAGTAATTGTAGGACAATTTCTACTGTTTACCTTGGCAAATGTATCCATGCTTTCAGGGTGGATTAGTTTTATCCGAGTGGACTGAAAAATGAAATGACCATAATAGCCCTTACCGTGAATAAAAAAATTGCAAGTGGGTGAGTCTATTTCTTCTAAAGAAAATCGCTTAGCTGACGGTTTGTAAAAATCCTTCGCAAATAGCAACGATTGTTTTATAAACCGTCGCTAAATGTCAAATTAGCGACGGTTTTTCAAAAAAGATCGGCGACGGTTTCTCAAAACAAGATCGGCGACAGTTTCTCAAGATCGGCGACGGTTTCATGCACTAATAAACCGTCGCTAAATGTCAAATTAGCGACGGTTTCACAAGATCGGCGACGGTTTCTCAAAAATCGCCGCTATTAGCGACGGGTTTTCAGAAGCCGTCGCTAATTTTCCGGCAGGAAGGAGACCGTTCCCGATCGGCCGCCTGCCGCCGCCGCCACTATCGCCGTCGCGAAGGAGAAGGGCAATTTCGTCTCTTCATCAAAAAATTCAAAATTATCCTACACTTAAAAATCGTACCAAACTTAATATTATTTTACACCATATATTACAATTCTACCACAATCATTTTCTTTATCATTTACGTACTAATCATTAGTTTATCTTATCCTTCCAACCAAACATAGCCTAAAGGTTGAAAAGTTACACTAGTAATTGATTAGTTTCACCAAAAGTGAAAAAATGGTTCTATGTACTTTAATAATCACTTATTAATAGCATCGTGGTGTACCATCGTTTTAACTCTTTGGAATTGTTTAAATTTTTATTTTTAATAAGCATGTGAAAGTTAAGTGGATTAATACTTCAAAATAATAACTTTTTTCAGTACCTAATAGGTTGGTTTCTCTAATAGAAGATCGAGGTGACAAGAAAAAAAATATGTTTTCATTTTTTTAACCAAAAGATAGTACATCAACTAGAAAAGATCATTCTCCAACTACTGTTGAGATCTCAAACCTTGATGACTAATTTACCACTAAGTATCAAATGGTTGAAAGTGATGTTAGTGGTTATGTTCAACTAGATACGGTTGTACATACTCTACTGTGGCAATGTCTATCAATGAAAAAGATGCAATCAGACAAGCCAATATCTCAAGGGGACATATCAACCTGTTATGGAGTATGCGAGAACCAAATTAAGATAACAATATCGACGATTTCAAAAATGTTGGTTTGAGTAGTTTACTTGGTTGGATCTCCTAATAAATATGTGGCATTTTGCTTCCCATGTTTATTTTTCCAAGGAAATTTTCCAAGAAAAAGAGTTTGTTATTCTACATATACGGTTAATGGTTTTCGAAGTTGGAAAAAAAGTTAATAATGGGAAGAGATATGCTTTATTGATGCATGTGAGAGGTCTCATTTCACCACATAACAATGGAGTTCAATCTATGTCTTTTGATGAATGAAAATGATTACATCGATAATGTACAAATATCAAGAGAATCGAAGAAGAACCGATCGAGGCTTAAGACCACAATTGAAAGCATTTGTTGGCTTTGTTTGCAAGGAGGTGCATAGAGATAGAGAGGACATGATGAATCTTCATCTTCCAACAATCAAAGTCATCTTACAGAGATGATAAATCATATAAGAAAAATAGATGTTATCGTTAATAATGTTTTTTATAAAAAAACACCAAGAAATGCAAAATATATGTCACCAGACATTCAAAAAGATATTTTGCATATTCTTGCTGAGAGACTGAGAAAAAAAATACGTGAGGAGGTTGGAACTTGGAAGTACAAAATTTTGTATTTTGGTTGATAAGGCTAAAGACATATCATACAAAGAAAAAATGATTATTCTATTGAGATTTGTTGATCGTGAAAGTTTCTTAATAGAGCGTTTCTTTGATATTGTGCATGTTGTTGATACCAATACGATTAAACTAAAACAAAAATATGTAATGTGCTTGGTCGAGGTGAGTTGAACATCAAAGATATTCGGGGCTAAGGATACGATGGAGCTAGCAGTATGTGTGGCTCATGGAACGGGCTACAAGTTCTTTTTCTGAAGGATTCTCCACAAGAACATTATGTACTTTGTTTTGCACATAGACTTCAAATGTCATTGGTAGCGGCTGCTGAAAAAGAGAGTACTATTTAACTCTTAAAAATAATTGACTTCTATTTTAATCTCATTAAGGCATCTCCAAAACATCACACTAAGTTTCAATCTGACGAAGCTTTTGAAATTGCAAATATGATAGCAATTTGTATTCGCAAGACATGTATTGTCCTTAATCAGATTGGCACTTTTCAACGAGCTAGCAAGACGCGTTGGAGTTCTCATTTTGAGTATATTTGCAGTATGATAGATATATACGACTTTTTTATTATCGTGCTTGAGTATAATATGGAAGAAGCATATTCAAATTCTATACAAGGAGAAGTTACGGGTTCTTTGATTGCATTGAGATCATTTGATTTTGTATTTATATTATATTTGATGCACAAAATTATGGAGATAATTGATTTGCTTTGTTGAGCTTTGCAAGAAAAATATATAAACATTTTTAAAGTAATGGAGTTTGTCTCAACTACGAAAGCTTTACTTCATACTTTGATAGCAGAATATTATGATATTCTTCTAACGATCGTGCAATCAGTTTGTGAAAATAATGGCATGGAGATACCATATATGAATGCTTGTTATAGATCTGCTACAGGACGTTCATGCCATTAAAGAAATTCTATTACATTTGAGCACCATTATCGTTTTGATGTAATTCATGATGCAATAGATTTTCAAGTGGAAGAACTCAATAACAGATTCAATGATGGAGTTGTAGAACTTCTTAGACTTAGCTCTGCTTTGGAACCTCGAGACAACTTTAAGTTGTTTAATGTTGATGATATTTACAATCTTGCAGATAAATTATATCACAGTGATTTCAATGGACAAGAATTACATTATTTGATAAGGCAGTTGGAGCATTATAAGCTTGATATAGTTCATCATGAAATGGTTCACAACATCTCTGCCATTTCTGAATTATGTCGACAATTAGTAGAAAATGAAAAGACGCAACATTGTCATTTAATTGACAGATTGATTCATCTTGTTTTAATGATTTATGTTTATACTGCATCAACGGAACAATCAATTTCAGCTATGAGATTTCTTAAATCTTCTCCACGGAATAAAATGGAAGAAGATTTCTTGGCAGATTCTATAATTGTCTACATTGAAAAAGAGTTTGCCGCAAAAATCGATACTTACTCAATAGTTGATTAATTCTATTCTATGAAAAACAGCATAACACAACTTCAGTTGTTTATATCTTGTTCATGTCACTATGTAATTTTTACAGTTACCATTACATATTTGATAGTGTTTTAAGATTTTAATTCTTTTGTCATATTTTAAATTTTAAGATTTAATTTGTATTATTTTATTTTTTATCAATCACATATCACGAGAATCGAGATCAAAAAATTTACTTGTTACGCCCTTGGTCACTTATCTATTTTTCTGTGAGAAAGGTCAACCCGATTCATGCGTAAAATAAAAATAATATTTTTGGCATAAAAATAATATTTTCCATGAATCAGGTCGGGTTGAAAACCTGTCACACAAAATTAACATGTATGTGAGACGGTCTCACAAATATATATTACTGAGAAAGATCGATCTTGTCAATATTTAAAACGCAAAGTAATATTTTTGGTACAAACAATAATATTTTTTTATGGAACGACTCATGTTAGAGATCCGTCTCACAAAATTAACTCATGAGATGATTTAATGAGATTTTTTGTGGGGGCTGAAATAAATATAAGTTCTAAGTTTTTTACGTATAAAATCAATTGTAAAATATTAATTCGTCAAGATATATAAATCTAATATATTGTGTTCGAATATAAATAACCCTAACTTTTGATTAAAAAAACTAACATCATTGAGTTGTTTCGGGGCCTGGCTTTATCTATTATGTATTTACAAGTTTCTAATCACTAGACAAGTCAGATCGCTCAGCTTAGTATCATGAGCTCAAGCTGCAGACAAGAAATTCATCACTTATATGTTTCAAGTCAGGCCACTCTGTCGAATATATGTTCAAAGTATGACCATTCAACTCTAAATAGTCAGATATTAACAGATAAAGATGTATACTCCAAGTCAATAAGATATTTACAGATCAAGATGGATACTTAAAGTCGAAACTTTCAATGGCTATCAGATAAAGTGACAAGCATGGTACCATACCAACTTTAAATTGACAAAAATGTTTATTAAAATTTCAATGAGTCAATTAAATTTCTAAAGCTAAGAATTAAAGCCGTAAAAAGCAAAGAAGCATTGAATGAGGATCAAGAGAGATTGACAATATCATTCTGTCGGGAGTTAGTACAGATGATCGTTGAAAAGTTTTCCTACCATTGAAGATTTTCAAATATAAATATGCACAAAGAGACAACGATTCAGTTGATAGATTCAAGCTTTCAATATGCAAGATTTAGATCACACTTATTTTTTAAACATCAAGATGCTCACTTAGCATACACATATCAGTTTACATCAGATCTTCTAAAGATCATTTTGTGTTACCCCACCAACTCCAACCATCAAGCTACCCTTGGTTATTGTATTGGTTTTTGGTGAAATGAGGGTTCTTAAATAGCTAGAGATTGTATTGAGATATCACCATGAATTTTAAATTGGGTAGTGATAAATTCTAGTCGAAGTGAATTGTTACTGAAAGGAATATTTTATTTCTTTATTATTTTGCTAAATTGATATTATCAATTTAAGATTTTGACTTTCTAGATTATCAAATCTTGCTTGATCTAATTCTAAATGATAATATCTTGGTTTACTTATTTCTAGATTATGAGATCTTGCTTGATTTATTTTTAGATGATAAGAACTTGATTGATTTATATCTAGATATTATATGATTTGTTTTTAATATGATTTTTATCTCTAACATATTTTATTCTTGTTTAAAAGAGTTTATATCTAATGAAAATCTTGTTTCCATATTTTGTAGGACTTTTTTATGGAATAACTTTTAGGTCAAATCATGGATATAAATATGTATAAGCTTATAGTCGTAGATGGGGTTCTGAGAGTGCTTTGTAGAGAGAGAGAGAAGAAGGGCTTTAGAGAGAGAAGAGGCTTTTGGTGGAGAGAAGCTTTTCAAGTGTGTTGGACATAGTTCTTTTCACATAGAAGAAATCACAAGAGTCCAACATATATTTGCTCTACAGTTTTTGTGTGATCGGGTGATCACTTTACAGCGTATGAGAGCTGCTTGAGTTTGTCTCTGAACACACTCATAGTTCAGAGGTGAAGATTTTCCTATGAAGGGTTTGTGTGATTGATTCACTGTTATACCGTGTTGCTGATTGGTGTTGCCAACACTCGAAGAACAACACTGACGCAGAGTATTGGTCGAAGAGTGGTTTCGTTTGGTTTTAAGCAATACGTGTTTGTTTCATGCATCTAGTATTTACTTTGAGTGTTTGATGAATTTTAATTCCTTGGAGTGTCAAGGAATTTAGTTTCGTTATTTTCACTAGTATTGTTTTTTAGTGTAAACGATTTACATATTTTTCTAATGAAATTTTTGCCATGAGGCATCGCACAAGTATTCGTACTTGTGCATAATTTAAAACCGATGTTTATTTATTAAAATTATATTTGTGTGTTAATAATTAATTTCCGCTGCATGTTGTGTGCTCGTGTTGACACAACGCAAGAGCACAACACTAACTCCTGAAACGCACATTATAATGTTTTAATTTATTTCATGTACAACAATTCCTTACAATTACGAAGAATTGTAAAACCAAACTCTTTTAATGAATTTCTTCTTAAGTGAAAGGAGTGAGTGACGATGAGTATTCATCTCCGAACATCTATAAATTTTATCCTATTCACTTACGCACTTTATTGTGCTTGTTTGATTATTTCTAATTCTCTTGCTGATTGTTATTGCATTACATATACACTCTATCACCAAATCTAACCGGACCCTTTTTCGCAAATATTTTGAAGTGGTCCAGTTAAACCTAGAATTTCAAGAAATATTTTTAACAGCAAGTTAGAGGTTTTAGGAAAAGCGGGAGTCCCCGTCGTGAGGTTAGCTCTACCGAAATTTGAATGCCCCAGCTTAGCTGCAAACGTCAAAAAAGTATCTGTGAACAAGTCAAGCTAAGCAAGGGTAGATACAGAGGGACAGAGAGAATAAAAAAAGATCCAGTTAATCAAAAGCGTTACTTTCAACGGGTCCCTCCCAAACAGGACTGAAGTGGTCCAGTTAAACCTAGAATTTCAAGAAATAATTTTAACATCTAATAATAAATATTAAAACAAGCTTATGTTTTAAAAAAATCAAAAAAGTTCATTCACACCCATCTAAACTATTTTCCAATAATAACATACTGTAATGAAAGTATTTCAACCGAATACATAAACACGAACTTTTTCGTTAATGAACGGTAGAATGATATTATAAAATGAGATCGATAAATGCTGCAATTTATTGATATTTGATTTAACTAAATGATATCCTTCCAACCCGCGGCCCGACAGGAATGTGAGAGGAGGTAAATCATGGTGACTCAGCCAACCAACAACAGCTAGACCTTATGCTACGCCGCGCACAAGGAGCTCCCTCTCATTGGAGGGAATTTAACTCCCACACTGCCGCTTGCGAGACTCGATCCCTGGTCATTTCTCCAAGATTCACTGCTGCTGACCAACTGAGCTAAGCCATGCGGGCACGAGATTTGAATTATAAATTATATTGTATGAGAAATATATGAGTATTACATTTTATTAAATTTGTTTTTTTTTTATCATATCATAATCGATAACATATGAGGATTAATAATTTTAACAAATAATGGATTTTTAAAAAATAAGTAAAACAAAAAAATAGAAATAATATTGTTTTTAAATATCAACTCCAATTCTTCAATGCAATATATCAAAATATCGAAATAATATATAAAATTTTAAAATAAAATAATAAAAAAATACAATGTGTTTTTAGTATAAACCATATATATCAATACCGTACTGAAATCTCGTTAACCCGCAAAATTTGGTACAATTCATATACCGAATTTTTCGGTACAATATTAATACACATTTTTTATACCGTAATATTTCGATAGAATATAAATTATATAATTTTTAATACAGTATCATATGATATGAATCGAAAAATTAAACCAACATAGTGTTGATGTTTTTGAATTTTCGCTCTCAAATATACTGGACTAGAATGTGTCTCATGTGAGACCGTCTTGCGGATCTTAATTTGTGAGACGGGTCAACCCTACGGATATTCACAATAAGAAGTGATATTCTTAGCATAAAAAGTAATACTTTTTCATGGATTACCCAAATAAGAGACTCGTCTCAAAAATACGACCCGTGAGACCGTCTCAAACAAATTTTTGCAACTGGACTATTATCATTATAGGTACTGTAACTGGTATTCTTGATCTTTGTCCGCACAAAAATTTGTATTGTTGTTGCGCTGTCTTCTCCAAGTTTCCATTTTTAACTCTTTAGCACGAGTTCGTATTATTTTATGTATGTTGTGGTAAAATTATGATTTGACAAATGTTTTATTGTTTTGATTGCAATTCGATGCATTTTATTTTCCGATTTGTAAGATCACAATGATTTATTGTTTAATTTTTTAAAGATCATAATGATTTATTGTTTTTTTTACATTGTATCTGGATTATATTTTAAAGATCATTAAATATTTATGTACATAAATAAAAAATAGTATAGGTTTATGTATTATTTATTATTTAAAATTATTTGTTTAAATGAATTTTATTATAAGTTGGTCAGTAATATATTATATATACACATTATATAATAATACATCAATATCTTAAAATAAATATCTTGATCATTTTTTATAGAGGGGGAAATGAGAATAAATGGTGCAACATGTGACTTTCAAAGGCTGAACATGTCACTTGATGTCTATTTTAAATACCAGATTAACAGGAAGATCAAATCCGGAAAACAAATAAAAATAAAAATGAAGGACCAGTTTGGGATAATTGGAAAATTAAGAACTAAATCAGGAACATTATGTAAAATAGTGAAATGGATTAACTATATTCATATTTACTACAAAAAGTAATTTTTTGGTATAAAAACTTTGACTAGTAAGAATTATATGAATAAAAATTATTACAAGATCACATTTTAATAAATTTTAAAAATAGTTAAATGATTTACTAATCATAATTTAAAGATTTTACAAAAAATATTTACTATTTGTGAAGACAAATTATTGGGGCAAAAATTTGTGTGAGCCGGTCTCATGGATCGTATTTGTTTTTTATGCTAAGATTATTACTTTTTATGGTGAATATGGATAAGATTGACTCATCTCACAGGTTATGATTCGTGACATGATCTCACATTAGACCCACTCAATTATTGGATGCATGATAATGCACCGCTCAGGTGTAGTCAACAAAGACAGCTGTTAAAAATGGTATCAAAAAAAAAAATGATTGTAACATAAACAATAAACAGACCATATTAATATACCGAAACAAAGCTGGCTTGAGTAGCTGAAGCAGTGACCGCGGTCACAAGAGGAAATCAGGCATCCATTGACAAGAACGAAGATTAAGAGATGAAGACTGTGTGTGTTACAGGAGCATCTGGATACATAGCTTCGTGGCTTGTCAAATTCTTGTTGCAGCGAGGTTACACTGTCAAAGCATCTGTTAGGGATCCCAGTTCTGTAACTTTCGATTTTTCCCCTTATTATTAATTTTTTTTTGCGATTTTGTGTGTCTCACATCGTTTGGTGATATGGGCTTTGATTCTACTTGGTTTAGTGTTGTATTTCTGATTTTTTGAGTTGAAAGTTTCTGGATTTTGTGCTAAATAACTATCCGCCAACTTCAAGAAAATATGGGTTTACATTTTCTTTTCTTTTTTTAGGCTTTGTATTTGTCCTGTGTTTTGGTAGAAACTAAGGCGATGTTGGATAAGTATATCTTAGATTGTTGATTTATCGTGTCAAGCTAAGTCATTTTAGTGAATCATGAGGGAGTTTTCCTGTTGAAGCGTTCATAAGTCCTTTTGGTGCAACTGTTGAGAAGACAGATTGGAGCCGGGGACAGACCCAAGAAAATCCTTTTGAGTGGAAGCGAGAGGAGTGTATTGTTGAATCAATTTTATTTATATGGGCTTATACGTGATTGTGTTGTGGATTGTCTATTAAGTTAAGCCTAAAATAAAGTGGTCAACTAAGGTTTCGGGTTATTGAGTTTTAACCTATCTAATAGGTTGTGGACCTTTAATGTGTAGAGATATAAGTGTAATTTCTGTTTTTATGATAGACTAAAACAGGAATATCATAAGATAATGATAAACATTATCTATATATATGGTTTATGGTATCCAGAGGACGCTCTATCACGTTCTCTATTCTCTTCCCCATTAAAAAGATAGTTTAGAAGAGAAACTAAATGTTTCTCTCAAGGAAAGAGCGCATAGATCTGGAAGATCAATATGCGTTCTAAAGAATCAAGTATTATGGCTTCAGGTACGCTTTCCCTTAAGTTTTTAGTCAAAATCTTAATGATTTAGCACGATGGATTCTGCAGTTTATGGGTTTTCCCCGACAAGTGTTATCAGAGCCACTCATGCTTGAATCGTTGAGATTTCTTTGAAGTTTTGGATATTATTTGGATCAAGATCTGGAAAAGAAAATTTTGTTTAAAACTTTTTTGATATTATTTCAGATGTGGAAAATATTTTGATATGACTTCAGATCTGGAAAATATATTGATATGGTTTCAGATCTGGAAAATGTTTTGGTTGAAAACTAAATATTTTAAAGTTTCAGTTTTGTTAAAAAGATTTGGTTGAAAATTTTAAAGATTTGATAGTAAGATTTCTATTTTCCTTCCAGTGTTGTTCAACAAAATATTTTAGAGGAAAATCGAAAAATTTGGATTATAATTTTTTTGTAAAAAAAAGAGTACGGTAACTGGGTCGGGCCGTACGGATTCGGGTCGACATGTATGGAATTTCGATTTTTTTTGGTTCAAGTTTATTCAGTAAGGTTAAATATTCAATTGTTCAAATAATGATATGGTCATATGTAATTTTAAAAATAGATTAATTGAAATAAATTGTCGTCAATATTATCTCTTTTATGGAAATTAATTTTATTTTGAAATACAAAAGGATTTTGGGTGTATGTAAGGTTAATATTTAATATAATTACATATGAACTTGTGGTGATAAACATGCGATAGTTGTTCGATTTTTCATGTAAATAATAATATGCCCAAAGGAAGGTTGTTATTTGACATGATAGTTACTATCAGTGTTTGACTGCTGCACCAGGATATCAGTTACAAGTTAATCTTTTGTGCAAAGATGAAACATTAAAGCAGGATATCAGTTACAAGTTAATCTTTTGTCCAAAGATGAAACATTAAAGGAGTACTCGATATTCTGTTTATGGGGTTTACATTATTTTAATTTATTAATTATTTTATTGGATATTTGGTTGAGCATTTATATTTGGTTTTTGTTCTTTGTTCAGATTTGACTCCTGCAAATATTCATTTCAACATTAATTATATTGTTATGTTAAATGGATTTAATTTTATATCTTGGCAAAAGAATTTATTGATAGTTCTCGGAGTCATGGATTTGGACCTTGCGAGAAGGGTTGACTCTCCTCCTGCTGTTACGGATAAGAGTACCTATGATGAAAAAGAAATTGAAAGGTGGGAGAGATCGAATCGCATGTGTATGATGATCATAAAGAGGGTCATTCCAGAAACATTCAGGGGCACAATGTCTAACAACATTGCTACGGCTAAGGCTTTCCTTCAGGACCTTGAAAAGAGATTGCGTAAAGTGAAAAGCCTGAAATTGGTACATTTTTGGCAAGCTTTGTTTTAATGACGTACAGGGGTAAGGGCAAAATCAGGGAGTACATTATGGAAATGTCTCATCTTGCTTCAAGGTTGAAAGCACTGAAGCTTGACCTCTCTGAGGACTTGTTGGTGTATCTAGTTTTGATATCTCTTCCTTCTCAGTTTACCCAGTTCAAGGTAAGCTATAACCGTCAGAAAGAAACTTGGTCTCTGAATGAGCTCATCTCGCACTGTGTCCACGAAGAGGAAAGATTGAAGTAAGACAAGACATAAAGTGCTCATTATGCCTCCACCTCGAAGGATAAGGGAGCTGCGGATACACAGACTCCGAAGAAACATCAGAAGAATCCTAGTGATTCTCAAAGTTCCGGTTGTTTTTTTCTGTGGCAGTGATGGGCATATGAAGAAGCAATGCAGTATTACCACGCTTTGCGTGCTAAGAAAGGTATGCTTCTGAATATGGTTTGTTCTGAGGTTAAATTAACTTCATTGCCTAGACACACGTGGTGGATAGATTCTAGTGCAACAACTCACATCAGTGTGTCTATGCAGGGTTGTCTGGATTGCCAAAATCCAAGTGATGCTGAAAGATTAATCTGCTTTGGATATTATTGTTTCGTTTGATGAATCAATGCAAACAAGTAGAGGCACTAAAAGAAAATTAATCAGTGAGAATTCAGCTGCGTTATGGCACAAAAGATTGGGTCATATCTCTGAAAAGAAAATAAGAGGACTTATGTGAGACAAAATCTCGAACATTTAGATTACACAGATTTTAATAATTGTGTTAATTGTATAAAGGGAAAACAAACCAACAAAAGGAGATTTGAAGCCAGCAGATGTTCAGGCGTCTTAGAACTTATACATACTGATATTTGTGTATCATTCCCTTCGGTTTCTTGGAATGGTCAACAGTATTTTACAACGTTCAAAGACGATTTTTTAAGATATGGCTTCATTTATCTCATTCTGGAAAAGGCATAATCATTGAATGTGTTCAAAAACTATAAAGCTGAAGTTGAAAATCAACTTGGCTTAAAGATTAAAAGCATTAGATCTGACCGCGGTGGTGAATATACTATTGTAGATATGACCGTTCAGGTGAACAATGTCCAGGACCTTTTGCTAGATTCCTAGAGGAATGCGGTATTGTCCCACAGTAAACTATGAACTTGTTCACCCTCTATGAATGATGTTGATGAAAGACGAAACAGAATGCTTAAGGGCATGGTGAGAAGTATGATCGGTCATTCTACCTTACCAGAATCACTCTGAGGAGAAGCACTACCGCAGCATATATCCTTAACAGGGTTCCAACTAAGGCAGCGACCAAAACCCCTTATGAACTTTGGATGGGTAAAAAGCCTAGTCTTAAACATCTGCACATTTGGGGATGTCTAGCTGAGACAAGGCCTTACAAGCCTAATGAAAAGAAACTGGACTCAACGACAGTCAGTTGTTATTTTATTGGATGCTCTGAAAGATCCAGGGGGTACAAGTTTATGATCCCACAAGTACGTCGATTTTTGAGTAAGGAAATGCCCGGTTCTTTGAAGATGATGAGTTTGCGGAGGGAGATAAAGTAAGGGATATTATCTTTGAAGAGGAATATGTAAATATTCCCACAGATGTCTTGGAATTTTATCAGGATCACAATCTTCACTTTGACCAAGACACAATACATGAAGACAATATTAGAGATCCTCCCATTTTAGATGAACAAACTCAAGCACCTCCACAACCTATGCCATTAAGGAGATCCACTAGAGAGCGGAGAATTGCAGTGTTAGATGATTACGTTTATTTCTTCAAGAACATGAGGCAGACATTGGACTGATGGAAGACGATCCTATTAACTTCCGTCAAGCCATGGAAAGTTCTAACTCTCAAAAGTGGAATCATGCTATGAATGAGCCAATGAGGAGATAAAGTCCATGATGGACAATGACGTATGGGATCTTGTCCCATTGCCTAAAGGTACGAAGCCCATTGATTGCAAATGGATATAAAACCAATAAAGATTCGAAAGGCAATGTGGAAAAATATAAAGTTCGTCTTGTCGCTAAAGGCTTTACACGGAAAGAAGGCATTGACTATAAATAGACTTTCTCTCCGGTTTCATCGAAAGACTCTTTAAGGATTATAATGGCTTCGGTGGCGTATTTCGATCATGAGCTTCATCAAATGGATGTGAAGACCGCGTTTTTAAATGGTGACATTGATGAATGATTTATATGGTGCAGCCAAAAAATTGTGTCCAAAGACAAATAATATGGTTTGCAAATAAAAGAAATCCATCTATGGGCTCAAGCAGGCATCTCAACAATGGTATTTCAAATTTCATCAAATGATCATCTCGTTTGGTTTTGAGATGAATTTGGTCGATTATTGTGTGTAGCATAAGTTCAGTGGGAGTAAGCATATTTCAAGTTTTATATGTTGATGACATTCTACTCGCTAGCAGCGATATAGAGTTGTTGCATGACACCAAGAGATTTCTAGCTAAGAATTTTGAGATGAAAGATCTTGGGTGATGCATCTTTTGTACTGGGTATTCAGATACATCGGGATCGTTCTCGAGGTGTTCTTGGTTTATCTCAGAAAGGCTATATCGAGAAAGTTATCAAGCGTATGGGATGCAAGATTGTAAACCAATGGATACCTTAGTGGTTAAGGGACACGAATTTAGTCTCAAACAATACCCAAAGAATGATTACGAGGGAAATGAAATGCAGCAGATTCCATATGCATCTACAGTGGGGAGACTGATGTATGCTTAGGTTTGTACAAGTCCAGATATTGCGTACATTGACATGAATGTTGGGACGATATTTAAGTAATCCAGGAGTGGAACATTGGAAAGCAGGCAAAAGGGTTTTACGTTACCTACAGAGAACAAAGGATTACATGCTCATATATCGGAGGTTGGATCAGCTTGAGATAATTGGGTATACTGACTCCGATTTTGCTGGATGCCAAGATAGTATGAAATCTATGTCGGGCTACATATATCTCCTTGCTGAAGGTGTCATTTCCTGGAAGAGTGCTAAACAGACACTTATAGCCTCTTCCACCATGGCAGTTGAGTTTGTAGCGTGTTATGAGGCATCCAATCATGGAATATGGCTGCAAAATTTTGTCACGGGACTGCGTATTGTTGATGGCATTGAAAGGCCACTAAGAATACATTGTGACGATAAATCAGCAGTTATGTATTCAAATAACAACTGGAGCTCGACGAAGTCAAAACATATTGACATCAAATTTCTGGTTGTTAAAGAAAGAATTCAAAGTGGAAAGTTGTCTATTGAGCATATCGGTACAAACTCCATGGTTGCGGATCCGCTTACTAAGAGACTACCACCTAAACAGTTTCATGAGCACACTGCTAGTATGGATATTATGTCAATTGAGGAATTTCAGTTTTAGTGGGAGTTTGTTATTTTAAATGTTTTTCAGTTGTAGACTTTTTCAGTTACAGTTATGTAAATTTATTTTCTGCAGAAATAAATTTCAAGTTAAGTCACACTCTGATTATGGTTTAAAGTTTGATCTCAATAAGGTTGAGGGAGGACCAGTTGGAAATAGGCATGTTACGGTCACATTGCATGAAATTTCCATGTTATCAACTTCATGATCCATGTCATTCAGTTGTGTTGGCATACATGACCATTGATGGGTCCAATTACCTTGAGTGTAGCGAAGACTGCTTTAATTCTATTTTGATGTGATTGATGGATCGGATTAGTTATAGATACATTTCGGAATGACAACGATTTTGAGCTCATAAGAATATTTAACAAACATAATTATAAGATTGTACATATAGCCCAAGTGGGAGATTGTTGGATCAATTTTATTTATATGGGCTTATATGTGAATAAGTATGCATTTGTTGTCTATTAAGTTAAGCCCAAAATAAAGTGATCAACTAAGGTTTTGAGTTATTGGGCTTTAATCTATCTAATAGGTTGTGAGTCTTTAATGTGTAGAGACATAAGTGTAATTCCTGTTTTTATGATGGGTTAAAACAGTAATATCAGAAGATAATTATAAACATTTTCTATATATATGGGTTATGGTCCCCAGATCATGCTCTATCACGTTCTCTATTATCTTCCCCATTAAGAAAATAGTTTAGAAGAGAAAACTAAAAGTTTCTCTCAAGGAAAGAGCGCGTAGATCTGGAAGATCAAAACACGTTCTGAAGAATTCAGGGACTTCATGTACGCTTTCCGCTTAAGTTTTCAGTCAAATTCTTAATGATTTAGCATGATTGATTCTGCGGTTTATGGGTTTTCTCCAATAGGTATGAGGCGAAATATGGGTTTTAAAACAAGCTTTTTCTTAATGAGGGAACCGCTCCCTTCGTTCTCCTCTGGGTTCGCCCTGATTGCCGTGTAGCGACACTAAATGAAGAACCTGGGATAGATCTTTAAGTTGAACGCATGACTATTCTCTTGTATATTTTAAATATACTTTATTCTACAAGTAAATAAGTTTTGCCTTGCCTGCAGTCATGTGTTAACGAGGATAGCTTCGATGCTAAGGTAGATCCAATGGCCAGGGGCACATTTTTTCGTGTGATGTAAGGATTGGTCTACCCCAAGGGTAGCATCTACTATCCGTCCATAAGACTGTGTGTTTGTGCGGCCGGGGGCGGATTAAAATTTGATGCATTTACAAGTTAATGTCACAATTTGTGAAAAGTGAAGAAGTCAATCTGTATTTTTAATCTGTTATAGTTGCATCAGAATCTTGCTGTTGATGACATATTGACATTCTGAAATGATCTGCAGATGATCCTAATAAAACACAGCACTTATTAGCACTTGACGGGGCCAAGGAGAGACTTGAATTGATAAAAGCAAATCTACTGGAAGAAGGGTCTTTTGATGCCGTCGTTGATGGATGTGATGGCGTTTTTCATACCGCGTCTCCTTTTTACCATGGAGTCACAGATCCACAGGTTACTGCCCCTTTTATTTTTTCATTCATTTGGTGTGGCCGTTTATGAAAGAATATGCACTATTCAGGTGAAACCAAAGAAAAATAGGATTCCATGATTATGGAAGCATTAGAGGTATCAAAATGGCCACATAATTGTGGAACCATATTTTATTAAAAAAAGTCCTAGAATTAAGAGGGAAATCAAAGATGGGAATTTTCCTTGATTGTCACTTGAATGGTACATAAAAAAATTTATGGTCTGATAGAATAAAATATAAATGAAGCTTGTGTTGGTCAGATTTAATTTTATGTCTTTTAGTTTTTTTTTTCCAACATATTTACTACCTACTATCAGCTGACTTCATTGTGTTCAGCTAGCATTTGCATATTAATTCAGCTTTCACTTCCATCAGGTAGAATTGATTGATCCCGCACTAAAAGGGACACTCAATGTGCTTCGAGCATGCGCTAAAGCGCCATCAGTTAAAAGGGTTATTTTAACATCTTCTATGGCTGCCGTTGCTTTCAATGATAAACCTCGATCGCCGGAAGTGGTAATCGATGAGACATGGTGGTCTGACCCAGAACTTTGCAGGCAAGCGCAGGTGAATCTTCACTTTCTATATTTGTTGTGAGAAGTGTTAGTAAGGATCTAGCATTGTCACCTTTTTTTTCAGTCACTAGAACTATGTCCCTGTCTTAATCGAAACTTTGAAACGAAATGTGATTCTTTGCATTCATGTTTATAACTTAGTGTATGACGATCTTGTTTTTCGGGAGCTAAGTAAATTGACTTTCTTATCACCTTCTTTGGTCAATTCGTTTCGATAGCAATGGTATGTTCTTTCAAAGACATTGGCTGAGGATGCTGCCTGGAAATTTGTGAAAGAGAAGGGAATTGATATGGTTACCATAAACCCAGCTATGGTAATTGGTCCACTATTGCAGCCAACCCTGAACACAAGTTCTGCTGCGATCTTGAGCTTAATAAATGGTATTTTTTTTTTCCTCTCTCTTTTTGAATTTTGCCACCGATACAGAGACATCTACCAATTCAGGATGGCTAAAAGTCAAGGACGAAAAATAGAGCATTGCCTAAAGTGCTAAACATGGATGTAAGACCACGGCCAAGATAAAGTAACATTAGGACCTAAGCAACACCGTGAAAACCAGAATCAAATTCTTGTTCCTAAACACAACCTTTTGATTTTATACTCTATGTCTGTCTTTGAATGTGCAGGTGCAGATACATACCCAAATGCTACCTTGGATGGGTAAAGTCAAAGTCAAAGATGTTTGCAAATGCACACATTCTGGCATTTGAAAACCCTTTGGCCAGTGGAAGATATTGCATGGTGGAGAATGTCGCACACTACTCAGATATTGTGGAAATATTGCGTGAGCTGTACCCAACCTTCCACCTTCCTGAAAAGTGAGTCTTACTTGTTTTACATACGTTTTTTTTTTGGTATTTGAACAATATAGGATCACGCGATTCTTTCTTTTTTGGAAATTCGTGCTTCTATGCAGGTGTGCTGATGACAAGCCATTTCCACCCAAGTACCAGGTCTCAAAAGAGAAAGTTAAAGGCTTAGGCATTGAGTTAATTCCTTTTAAAGATAGCATCAAAGAAACCGTGGAAAGCTTGAAGATGAAGAATTTCTTTTAATGCTGTTTGATTTGATTGCTCTGTGCATGTTCTAGCGAGAAAACATCGTGAACCTCTACACAACCATTTGTACAATAAACAGAACACAAAATTGTGTCGCATTAACTGTGGCTTAACTGGAAATTCTGACGTTTCTAGACCGTTCTTGAATTGAAAACCTGTGGAGGTTCACATATATTTCTACCTGTCTGTACGATTTTTCATCCCATCAAAGTCTTGTTTTTTTTTTTTTTAAAAAAAAACGGTAAAGGGATTACAAAGACTTTGCTTTGTTCAATGGAAAGGGAAGATCACTTTTCTTCACTCGGAGAGATCAAAGTTGGTAATTTGTTTTTCTTCTTTAACTTCATTCAAATGAAACTCTATAGTTCTCGTGACCCTCTCAGTCACCGAGTGCATTCGACCGGTATGCTAGTTCTTGATTCTTACAAAATCCTCTCGCCAACTCAATCAGTCAAGTCTCTATCTATTTTCGATGTTTATCGAGTCCGTACATTCTTCTGGATAATGAAAACGTTTTCAATCCAAAATATTATCCTACATGTTACTTACGTTTACAGTATTCAAGATAATTTTGTATGTTTCGATTTTCCATTGATGTTCATTGAGATAACTGAAAATTCAAACCAAGAAATACCAAATCTTATACCTTTTAGATTTTATCATCAAAATATCTAATTCACATGTGGAAAAATGTTTTATTGGTTAAAAAAAATTGGAAATTTTAAGGATAAAACAAAAGGGAATTTGTGGACGCTAAAATGAAAAATCGAAGCCACCTTGGACTCTTAGAACCACCGATGTTTTCTTCTACAGATAGAAATCCACACATGGCACCACACAATTGGAAGCACTTATCAATTCAAGATAAGAAAATGGATCAAAATTGTGTGAATCACTAATGTTATAGTGTAGTGTGTAATACCCATTGGCACACTCCATTTTTAACTACCAACCAACACCCCCACTCATCCCATCTGTAGCATTGCAATGGCTTCCATGACTATGACAGCCTCTTTCTTGGGTGGCTCCGCATCCACCAAGCAGCTCCCCGCCACTCCCCGCCGTGGCACCTTCGTGGTGAGAGCCTCGAGGGAGACAGAGAAAACGGCCTCGAACGAGAATGAGGAGAGCAGCAGCACTAGGAGGGACTTGATGTTTGCTGTGGCTACGGTCGCTGCGTGCTCCGTTGCTAGAGTTGCGCTGGCGAATGAGCCGAAGTCAGGGTCTTTGGATGCCAAGAAGAAATATGCTCCTATTTGTGTCACCATGCCCACCGCGAAAATTTGCCACAAGTAAAATGCTTTACGTAGATATCTTGTTGATCCATCACCAATCGTGATTCTTGTAAAATCTATATTAATCTTGTGCTTGTTGTGTTCTTGGCATTTTCCGAGTTTTAGTTTGATGCAATGGTACCAAGAAATGTGGATAATTGAAATCAGGAAATGAAAAACTGAGGAATTTGTCCAATAATCATTTCCAGTTTCCAAATATGCAGAATCCTAGCCGTTCTGCGTAGAGTAAACCAAAAAAATCAAACCGATAAAACTTCAAATCTTCTCTTTGTGGATGTTTTGCCATAGCCTGGCTTCAACATCTTAAAATTGGTGACGCTCCAATCACCTCCAGGGAGAGGATTGACACGGCCCCTCCAAGATGTAATACTCTATTTGAATTTCAGGGATGAGAGTACATCATAGTTCTCAGGAAATTTAATGAACCAAGAAAATTCCCACCTGCTTGGGGCTCAAATCGATCCCAGAATATCGAAAATTCAAGTGCATGGTCTAATAAAAGTGAAGGGTTCGCTAGCACCAACTTTAGTGTGAAATTTTCATGTTCTTGCTTAGTTTGAAATACTGACAGAACACAGATTGCACGATACGATAACACAAATTTCAATTCTCAATTCTCCAAACAAGGGTACGTCTCTGTGGTGTGTAGACAAAGTAGAATCCAGTTGTTAATATTTTCAGATATAGCAGACAGCAGTCCGCAGTTTGCATATATACAGATAGGGTGAACATGGTTTAAAACTTCCAGATACTTAAGAATTAAACAACTCGACCTAAATACGTACAGCCAACGCACCTTAGCCTGATGATGCTAATGAGTCCTCTAGCGCATGGAGAGGAAAAATAAGCAAAAGGTAAAGAATGAAAAAGCAGCGAGAAAAAATGCCAGGGAACAGCCATTTTAGGATTAAATTCCCCGTTTAATTTCTGTGGTCTTTACCAGTTTATCGACCCTCGTTAGCAAAATGTACAGAAACATCCCTCATTAACTTCAAGCTAAGACTGTTGAATCTTTCACGGGAATATTGTCTTGATGCTTTTCTCCAATCAGTGCCAGCCTTCATCATTGCAGCAAATTCTTCATAACTTATACGGCCATCCTGCAAATCAAAATTATAAGATAAATAATATATATGCTAACAAAAAGATCCAGGAGGATCCACGAATTCAATACTGAGGGGCGGCCAGATGGCAGCAAGCTTTGCGGGGGAAAAATGGGGCATAAAATTTCACAAAACACTCTCATTAGGGAAGAGCATGTATATGTTTAAGGAAGAGCATATACACATATACATGCGTTAACGCACCTTATCTGCGTCAACATCATGCATGATAGCACTGATAACTTCCTCGGTATTGGCATCACCATCATCACTCAAGGCATCTCGAAGCTCTTCAATCTCTATATATCCACTCTTATTTCGATCAAAGAAGGAAAAAGCCCTGTGTAGGTGCTCGTCGTTCGCCATCTTTCTAAGATGCACAGATACCGCAACAAATTCCCCGTAGCACAAAGTTCCATCTCCATCAACATCAGCCTGTGCAATATGGTCCCCAAAGGGCAGAAAAAGGGCCAGTGATAGAATATTCAAACAACAAAACCCGTACATAAAGTAAAATCAAGAATTAAAATGGGTATGATGGAATATAATTCTTACAGCTTCCATTAGAATCTGAAGATCATCATCGGGTATCTGATGACCAAGCTTTTGCAAACCAACTCTAAGTTCTCCAAGGTGAATTTTACCTTCTTCCCTGAGTCCATCATCTCAAACGCTTCCTTAATTCCCGCCACTTCCTCCACCGACAAGTGCTCAGCCACGATCTGCATGTGCAAAACAATCCCAGGGAATTAACACAGAAGTCTTATATTTGAAATACATTCTCCTTTTCGGGGATGGACGGGGATCGAATAATTATGCTGGGCATGTAGTCATGTACCCTCAGAGCCTTTTTCTTGAGCTTATTCATCATAGAAAATTGTTTGAGCCTTGATTTCACGGTCTCACCCAATGATACATTCGGTGCCGTCTTCGCATTTTGTAACCAAGGATGCTCTGCATTCAAATAAACAAAAAACATGAAAATGTACTTCTACTTTGCCTCCCCATTCACTATAAGCACAAAACATCAATTGTCTAATAAACCCAAGAAAGTATCACCAAGAACTCGCTGAGCTGTGAGACGCCGGGTGGGGTCTGGATCAAGCATTTTTTTTATGAGATCTTTTGCATTATCAGATACCTTTGGCCAAGGATCCCTTTTAAAATCAACTACAGATCTAATAATTGCTTGTGCCACTCCTTGCTCAGTTTCTGCACAGTCATATTATGCCTTCTCAGAAAATTAACTAAAAAATAACAAATGACCAGCCAATACGACTAGTGAATATACCAACTAACACAAAATCAAGCACACGATCCAACAAGTTAGGTTCTTCTGCTTCTCATATAAGTCCCTGAATCCCCTTAGCAAGGAACATGACTCCTTTTGTCAAAGGTCGTTTGAAGAAGTAGAGATAAATGCTAGGAAAATAAACAAGCATTTCGAAGCATAGAATTCCACTGCAAATGAGATGTGAATGCAATAAATGAGACTACGAGGAGCAAAAAAATTTTGATTTTCAAAGTCTGCCATTAGATGAATAAATTCAACACCTTGGACAAATAAACCATGAGCAAGCCACTTGCACATGTCCTTAGCTCTATTTTGGTTTATTAATATTTTCCGGTTAAATTAAGAGGACACAAAACTTGGATTTAAATCTAGAAATCAATTCTACATCACAATAAAAATTTGAATCTTTATGCTTTATATGCATAACATTCGATCACATATTAATTTCTTAAGCGATTTATGTTCTGTATTTCAATTTGTACAAACACAATTGAACCGAACCAAGTGAATTTCTTGTAGCTTAAAAGTCTGGCACCAACATCTAATGATTATGGTATTGCACATTATAGAACAGCTTAATTAGACTCTTATATTAATTTTGAACTATAATTCACAAAGCCTTATAGCCTATACAGCATTTTCTACATTAGCTTGAGACTTGGAAACAGTAGCAGATAAGAACCACAACAACAAACCTGCCCAGAAAGGAGGAACACCGCAAAGAAGAATATAGAGGATAACTCCAGCACTCCAAACATCAACCTCTGGGCCATAACTGCGTTTTAGAACCTCTGGAGCCATGTAGTAAGGACTTCCAACAATCTCATTGAACCGCTCACCTAAAGAATGGTGAAATAAGACAATGAGAGAGGAAGAAAATGTTAGCCCGGATAGACAAGAGAAAGAGGCCAAACTTCAACAAGAAAACAGATTTAGAGGATGACGTTTGCATACCATGTTTGAAGAAAACAGACAACCCAAAGTCAATAGCTTTTATGGGAGCTGTTTCCTTCTTATTAGCAAAAAGAAAATTTTCTGGTTTGAGATCTCGATGTATCACTCCATGCTGGTGGCACATCTAGGCATAATTAAGAAGCAAGGAACTAGGAAATAAGTAAGATAATCGTACAAATATATATGGTAGAAACTAAAAAGACAAAAAAAAGAAGAAGAAAAATATGATCATCATCTGCAATAACATAAAGGTTAAAGAAAATGAAGAAATTCAACTACAACACCTCCAAATAAGAAAAGCCATGGTAGAAAAAAATTACTGTGTAGTGTACCAACCAAATCCAATTAAGAGTTTGAAAGAATAGGCATGCTCCAGAACTCACACTGAAGAAAAACAAAACACAATATAGGATGCATAAAATTATGAAGCTTGTATTGACTGAAACTTTTGATGATCAAAGTTCAAAATTTGTAATCGGTAACAACATAATAGCAACATTATGTCCTGAATTGCAAGGTTTTAAAGTAAAATTTTCACGTGATGTGAATAACCTCTCATGCAAGCATCACAGAAAAGTTAGTTGCTTTGGACAGAGTACAGAAAACTCATTGAAAAAAGCACGGAACAAATACTTCCATAGACACATCATATGAAAACAAATGAATACAAAAATTCAAGCCACTCCAATTGAATTGAGAATTATTTTTGCTGCAATTTAACCTGAACAACTTCCACAATGGTCTTCATCACAGCTGCAGCTGCTCTCTCTGTATAATGTCCCCTTGCTACAATCCGATCAAACAATTCACCACCTTCACAAAGCTCCATGACTATATTTATAGCAGTATCATCCTCATAAGTGTCTTTCAAGCTAACGATATTCGGGTGCTTAGGCATTTGCTTCATGATCTCAACCTCCCTTCTAACATCCTCAATATCCACTGATGTCCTGAGCTTCTTCTTTGATATCGACTTGCAGGCGTATTTTTCACCAGTCTCCAATTCAGTGCATAAATATGTGATCCCAAATTCACCTCTTCCGAGCTCACGTCCAAGATCATATCTTTCACCAATATCGTGTCCAGTTGGGTCTTTCAACACAACAAGCTTGTCCGTAACCCCAGATCCATGATTGACACCATAATCAATTGAAAAAGGGTTTGGTCTATTCTTCTTTTTCTTCTTCTCCTCAGAAAAACCAGGAGTCGTACAGCAATTTCCCATGATTTTAGAACAATCTAATCTTGATGCTTAGAATAAAAATATAACCCCTAAGATTTTATCAAAGTACACCAAGAAATAATGTCAAGAAAAACTCGGTCCAACATTTCAGCTGCCTAAATAACACGAAAAACCAATACAAAAATATTACTACCAAGCTTCGTAACACGTACTCAGATTTGACCATGATCCCATAAATGGAAATTACATTAAAAATTTTGAAAAAATTAAAACCTATCTTCAACGGTAAATAAATCGGTATCCCATGAAGGAAATCTCCAAAATAATCCATGAATCGATTCATCTGACCTTAGAATCAAAAAACACAACATGATTTCTCTCACATGTATAAATACCAGGCAAGAATTAAACTATCAAGAATCAAAGGGAAGCCATAGGCCATTCCACAAAACAAACAAACAAAAGAAACAAAAATGCAGGGAAACAAGAAGAAAACCCCCACCTCGAATGTAAACTATTCTTCGGACTCTTGATCACGAAAATAGAAATGAGCAATAAAAACCTGAGATTTGAAATGAATTAATCGGTGAAGGTGTGAATCTGCCATGTGAAGAGAGAGAGGCCCAAAAATTCCTTCGCAGAGACTTCTCTCTCTAAATTTCACCTTTCTTGCGTAAATTTGTAACTGTTAACCCCACCAATTTGACTTTTCCCAACCAAAAAAAAATTACTATTTTTTTATATAAATTAAATCATATTGGGTTCTAATTAAATATATATATATATATGCTCTCTATTTTTTATTATTCAAACTTTGGTTCTTTTTTTTAAAATTTCTAGATTATGATTTTCAAATGAAAGTATAATTGAGTTGAAGTAGTGTGGGAAGATCAAGAGGATCAGTAAAAACTTGTGTGAGACGATCTCACATGTCGTATTTTGTGAAACAGATATCTTATTTGGGTCATTCACGAAAAAATATTATTTTTTATGCTAAGAGTATTACTTTTTATTATGAATATCGGTAGAGTTGACTCATTTCAAAGATAAAGATTCGTGAAACCATCTCACAAGAAATTATACTCTTAAAAATCCTACTATTAAGAACCATACCAACTATTTTGTCAACCAAATGACATTTCATTTTTTCATAAAAAATATCACAAAAAGAAAAAAATGATAATATTTCTTTTTACTAGCGCATTATTTAATTTTGACATATTATATAAAATTACGATATTTCATTTTCTTGAATTTATATAGCCTGGAACATCACGAGTTTTTTATGAATGTAAATAAATAAATTTATGTATTAGGCTCATGATTTGTCAAACACTTCTAGAAGCAAACTCCACGTGTGCCAATATAGCCCACCACTTACGATAGAGTCAAATTTCGATTTCTATTTCGATTAATTCAACCCCTAAAAAAAATAAACAAATTTATAGTTTTCAATAAAAACACACAACCTATAACTGCTTTAAAAAATCGTATACCAGTCTAAACAACACGTATCGATCGTTATTTTTAAATTTTTTCGAATTTTTCGTTTAAACTAATATATTTTTTATTCGAATTTTATTTTATATATGATACTAAATATTTTCGTGGACGTTAATTTTGTGAGGTGTGACTTCTGACTGTTGTAGGGATGTGTCTCAATTAATTGTTACATACTTGCATGTTTGACATAGTTCTCATTTGATGGAACTTCCAGAAATTGAGAGTCATATATATTATCTTGCAATATTTTTAAGGCAAAAACTTATGTGAGACGGTCTCACGGATCATATTCGTGAGACGGATCTCTTATTTGGGTCATCCATTGAAAAATATTACTTTTTATGCTAATAGTATTACTTTTTATTGTGAATATGGGTAGGGTTGACCCGTCTCATAGATTAAGATCCGTGAGACGGTCTCACATGAGACCCACTCTATTTTTAAAGTAGTTGGAAATCAAATTTGAGCCGAGCCGATAAAGCCGAGTTGAGCGAGCTAAAAATCTGCTTTTTTGCAGCAGCCCATACTGAAACTCAAGAGGAATTATTTCGAGGTCTTGTTGGGCCAAAAATGGAAGCCCAAGAGAAAGAGGCCCACATTTTTTACTATAATCAAAGAATAGCCAAGAAAGCACGTGAGGCGGATCTTCCTTGTTGAGTGGATGTAGTAATTTAGGATTGGCAATTTCCTCCGAACCCGTTGGAAGATTCGATACCCGACTCGAATAGAAGAGGGTATGGAGGGATTTTAGATCCGATTAATAATTGGGTAATCGGGTATGAAGATTTTCGGGTTTCGGTATGGAGACGAATTTGATATAATCCGACCCACACCCGACCCGAATACCTGTTTAAATTAAATATATATATATATATATATGTATATATGTATATATATATATGTATATATATATATATATGTATGTATATATATAGTAATTATATTTATTTATATTAAAGATTCATCTTCTCAAATCAAAGTAAATCATACATATATAGTAATTATATTTATTTATATTAAAGATGCATATTCTCAAATTCAAATAAATCGATACTTTTTTTTCTCTTCTCTTTCGCTTTCACTTTTATGTTTCAAGTTTTACCGCTCTTTTATTTTTCATTCAATTTTTTATCTTCTCCATTGGTAAGTTTATTCCATGTTTGATTTCAAAAATTGAAAAATATTTTATTTTTGTTGAATTACGTACTTTTATTTAACTAATATGAACTATTTTTAATATTTTTTTATTTTTAATATAAAGTTTATTTTGTAAATTTTCATCATTAATAATTTTTCATATTGTTAATTTAAATAATTTTTTAAATATTCATAACTTCATTGAAACAATTTAAATTCGAAAAAATTCAATTGTATATGATAATAGGGTATTTGGGTAGGGTATGGGTATCCAATAATCCGATGGGTATGGGGATGGGGATGAAATTCAATACCCGATGGGTATGGGGATGGGTATGAGGATGAATTTAATAAATGGGTATGAGGATGGATGTATGAAATCCGACACATACCCTACCCATTGTCATCCCTATGTAGTATTCTTTTTTTCTTATTTCAGAAAAGTATCAATACGATAGAATGAGAATCTATCAGTACAAAAAAAAAGGTACATTCACATGTTCAATATAGTAACCACGATAATATTCAGTATGGGAAAATTATTTGCTTAACTAAAAAAAATATCGTAATCAAGATATAATTTTTTTAATAAAAAATTATATTATGTCAAAACATGAAAGATTGCTCCTTGCAAGTAGATAGAAGTTATTTTTCACCATGAAATTCCGAGGCATGTGGTTTCAACATAGTTGTTAAAAGCGTTTGTTTCAGTCGCTAAAGCTCGAGGCGACTCAAGGCACAAAGGCTTGCTTCTGGGAAATCCAAATTGCAGCAGGTCCACGCTTTTGTGTACTTCGCTTTGAGGCACTAAGCACTCGCTTATGCGCTTCATAGAAGTCACACATCTTTTTTTAAGTTTCTGACAAACTAAATCGCACTTCTGTATAAAAAATGTGTTTTAAAAAAATTGAAGTTTCTAAATCATCGTATTGTTTCTCGCTTTCTCATTGCCTTCACCTCTCACTGTCTCGCCTCTGTCTCTATCTCTACCTCATCGCCCACTCTGTCCCGTCTTCCCTTGGTTTTGATAGGAATTCTTTGTAATTCATTGTATTCGAGAACAGCTTGAATATAATTTTCGAGTTTCAATTTTGGCAGTGTTAAGTCTAACCGAACTAGGTATTTTGCAAATTGCTTGTACAGATCAATACCTTTTAATGTGAGTTTTCCGAAAAAGAAGAACGAGTGACGTGACATAGGAGCTTGAGTTATCTAAACATCCAAAAACAAACTTGTGTCTATTTACCATTCAGTTTACATAGTCAAACAATTTTTGAATTGTTCTAATATTTCAGTTTGGCTTCCTTCCACGTGTATTTTTGTTAGCCAACTGACATTGACATCGAGAATATCAAGTTCAGTTTCTAGCCAAACTGAATTATTTTAAAGTTAAGAATTTTTTTGTGATGTGAGTATTTATTCAACCCCCTTCTAAACACTTCATCTGATCCTATCAACCAACTTAACATGGATCTCGTGTCACTACAAATGAAGGTAAAGTACGAAAGTGATAACAAGTTGTTCGAGTCAGTGAAGGCCAAGGACAAAAATGCTGATGGATATCATCTCAGCCTGTCTCTGAGAATCAGACTGAACCAGCTCCTCAAAAAGCCAAACAACCAATGCAAATTAGAGATTGACATCTCAACCTCTGAGGCCTATCACCTTGGCAAACATAGATGAAAGTGTGCAATCAATTGTACAACATCAATAATAATAGGATTATGATGATGACATTACTTTGAGCAAACTCTTGTCTGCATCTTCAAGAATTCACAAGACTGATGCAATGGTTACTAAAGAAAAAATCATCATATTTGTGTATATACTCTTAATAGAGTTTGATGAAGTTGCATTCATTCAAGCCATAGACCAGAAGTAGTTGAAATTGCTATGGTTGGCCAAGCTCTGAGTGAAACTGGTGTAGAGCCAATCAGTCAAGTTGAAGAAGCTCAAATCAAAGCATTTGTCAGTCAGACTGACTCAAGTTTACTGATTATTGAACATATAGGTCCTTCAAGCAATCACGCTCCTGATTTGACACTTGTTGTATCTAAGGAACCTCCAAGAAAAGAGTCATTTTCTCCTTATCTGGATCTATCAGATGAAAACACCTTGGACATAATCCATTATAGCCTTACAACTATTTTTTCATCTATAACTATTCTCAAAAAGAGTAACTTGAATATCGAGGAAGCTTATCGGACCTATCAAAAGGCATTATTGATATATTTACTCGACTGGATAGATTAAGAAGGCTAAAGCGGTTACTCATCTTGGTGGGCAAATACAAGATAATGATTTACAAATTTACACCAAGATTGAGGATGTTCAAGCTAACTTTAATGAGAAGATTGATGGGGTTAGCTCTCAGTTAGCGATTGTTTCTTCCTACTTGAAGGCACCATCTTGTGTTGACAGAAAAAAAAAAAGCAAAAAAAAAAGCCAACTAAATCCTCCAGTTAGGCTCATAAGAAAGAAAAATAGAGCCAACTGACAAGCACTTTGGATCTCAAAAATATTATCATAGAAGATAGTGCTTAGAGGACATGTTTCGTATATTTGGCAAGTCAATCCAGATGTAATTTTATTCTGATTAATGAACTAGTATTTTGATTCAAGGACACAATTTTGTCAAGCACCAAAAAAAAAAAAAGAAATTGTTAAAACATTTCAGTTTTTGGTGACAAGACAATTGATCCAATAGATAACTAGATAACCTAATTATATTGAATTCAAGAAGAAAACTGAACATTCACGAGCAAACATTTTCTAAGTCAATCAGAGTCTAAATGACTATCGAGCCAAACTAATAATACACTATCAGAGGTATAAGGGATACTGATAAGTAAACTGATCAAACTAAAATTGATGGAGCTCAATTGATAGCAAGTTATTTCAGTCGATCAGTCAGCTCAAATCCAAATATTCTCTGGAAATTTCATTATATTCATAACTTAATAATCAGAGCCCAGCTGAAATGTCAAATAAATTTGTTTGTACCAATAGTCAATGGTTCCAACATAATGTCAGAATTCACGTGCACTACCAAAATATGTCATAAAGAACAATGACATGACATAAATAAAATCTGTATTTGAAAACGGATATATGATTTAAAAATATGTCTATTGCAGATGAAGTATATATATAGATCGGTTAGACAAGCTTTTAAATCTCTCTGACTCTCTGATTTTCTGAATTTTCCGATCCTTTAAATTTCTTGAAAAAGATTTTTGCAAGACAAACTGATCAAAGCAAGCACACGCTGATAATTTATTATCTGATCAATTGATAATAGATTTGTTCTTAGAAATTTCCTTGTGAAATCTTTGTAATTGAGAGTAAAAAGTGTAACGGCTCATTCTAATTAAAATTGAAGTATATTAAAAGTTTTAGTTAGGCAGTGATAAGTCCTGCTAAGTAGCTGATTTCAAATTGTTTGTAATTACCAAAGTCTTTTAATGCAATCTTTCTGTAAGGAAAAAATAGGTGACATAGGAGTATCGAAGATTCCAAACATCCAGAAACAAACTGTGTATATTTACATTTCAATCTACGTACATTTAATTTTCATTTGATAGCCCAACTGTTGGAACATTTCATGTTTGTAAATCTTGATTTTAATAACAAAACTTGTTATTTTGTTTCTAATTAATTTATCTAAGTGCACAGAAAGTTGAAACTGATCAGTTTTCAAACTGATCAGTTATCGAACCAAAACTGAAGCTATCAAAACGCAAACTGAAAGTGCCAACTGATTGCCCAAACTAAACCAGTCCAACCGAAATATCAAAAACCAGTTCAGTTGATAGGTGGTTCAACAGAAAACCTTCAGAAGCCCGGCCAGCTGATGAAGAGCTCAACTGACTAGTTCAACTGAATCAGTGAAATCAGTTCGGCTGACGAGCCAATTGATTTCACCACACCAGTTCAATGATCAGTTTAGAGCATCAGTTTGGAGTCAATCAGTTTGTAGAACAAGGCAAGCTTATCTAAGTGGAATCCAACTGTGTGCATTAAAGAAAAAAATTGTCCAATCAAAGGACAATAATGAACGTTGCAGCAGAGATTAAAGTTAAGACGTTCCAGAATGGCTGTCAGAAAAGACAAGACACAAATTTCAAGGAACAAATTCAAACTGCAACAAACATATTTGATGAGTCTTGATGTACGGTCACATTGTCTCTACAAATACAAGGTCAAGATCATCAACAAATAAGTAAGGGTGTGGAAAAACAAGTTTGTATATTAGCTTACAAGAAGCAACCAACCCAGATTTAAGGGACACTTCAACGTGTTATCAGCTTAGATTAGAAATACAATTCCCTTAGTGTGTGAGAACAACTTCATGTTGTATTAATAGTGTAATGACCCGATTTAATTACGTGTTATTTGGCGATAATTAAGATTAATTATTTTAAATTGAGGAATTTAAAATAATTAAGCCAAATAATTAAATTGTGTGTTTATGCATATTTAAATTTCATAACACACGAGAGTTGAAATAAAATAGATCAGGTCAAATTGCGAACCCCGAAAAGATAAAAGATAAACACACATATAGGATATATATCACACACACCTATATATATATATTATATATAGTATGTGTGTGTGTGTGTGTGTGTGTGAAATGATAATCACCATCATCCTCAAATTTCTTCCTCGTGAGACGCGCGTTCATCCCGTAACTTTCTGTACAAATCTCCAACCCACCGCCCAGCTTTGACTGCCGATTGTGGCCGCACCGGTGATCGAAAAATTCAAGTAAATATATGATTGGAAAGCCCTTGACGAGAGCTACAATTTGGTACCAATATTTCAAGGTATTTCGCTACTTTGATTTTCGGCCGTCGGAGTTAGTAGGCGATTTTCCGGCTAGTTCTTGACTGAATTCGATAGTTTTGGGTTGTAGGTTGCTTATAGTTGAGCTTATGATGTTTTCGCAGTTAGTTAACTCATTTTCCTGACGAGTTCAGTCCCTGCCTCCGCCCACTGTTGTTTTCCGGTTGAGCTCCGCCCCCTGCACGACCGTACGCTGCTGCCTGTTGCCGGTGAGCTTCGGTTTAGGCTCGATTTTAGCCACTGTCATTGGAAGTACAAGTTGTATCGGTTCCGGAATTGTGCAAGTTGGAGGTATAATCTGGTGAACCAAGAATTTATCGATGTCGCTTAAATATTAGTTTAGCGTCGCTTAAAGCTAAAAAGAATAATTACGACGATAAAATAGAAATGATTGATTTTAGGCATTTTAGTTGCATATTGGAATTTTAAGAATTTAAATTGCCTAAATTGTTGAAATTGGATTTTAAGTGAATTTAAATGGTTTTGGAATTTTTATATGATAATAAGACCATTTAAATTAATATTCAGGTGATTTGTCTAAGTTGGAATTTCCAGGAATTTCTTGAGGATTTAAGTTACTGGTAAATTAGTTGAGGTACGTAGAGATCAGTTATTTTCACGATGTCTGACAGAGCATCTGATGATCATGTGTATGATTTATTTGATATTTGCTGATTTATGTGATATTATTTGCCGACTCGCATATTATCAATTGGTAATTGATGTGCAAAATAAAATAAAATATTTCTTGTGTTCACACACATTTTATTTTAGTTAGACACATCAATACCACTGAACATATCATATTGAGCCTATCTGTTATTAAGATCCAGTTATATTTCGGTTGAGATCCGTTATATATGTATGATGTGTTATGGTGTTCTGGAGATGTTTGGCTACCTTGATTCGGTCCGGCTTAGGTAGTTGCTGGCTTCAAGGCTGGGCCATATCCCAGGCACGGTCCGCTGCCTTCGTGGACCAGCTCGAGCATATATGTATGATTGTTGATATCGATCATTTGACTCCTGATATCCTGATATCTTGCACCTATTCATGCATTGCATTCATGCATGGCATCATTGCATTTCTATGTCATATATCGTGGTTTCTTGATGTCTCGTACTGGGGTTACTGACCCCCGAGAGGGGGCTGTCGTGTCTTTTGTGTGTGGACATGACAGGTGGTACAGGTGGTTCGACCTCAGGCACTCGAGAGGAAGCCTCGGGAAGTACCAGAGCTCCTTGAGAGTAGGATCAGTTGTATTTAGGTACTGCAGTGGTGTTGTTGTCTCCCAGATACTATATGTATATATTTGGAGGATTGTATTATGGTATTATCGAGCCTTGTCGGCTCTATGATATTTTGGTTTGTATATGTCATGATCGTGTCTGGCTGGCACGTGTGTATGCTGTTGTGTTTATTGAGGGCACATGTTGTTTATTTTGAGTATTTGATTTTCTGGTATGTCCTATTTACAGGAAGGTCATGCCGAAATTTTTATAGGCTCAACCTCAAATTTTTAACTCACTTTTCCGCTGTTAACTGATTAATCATGATTGCATGTTAATAAATTGTTATTAGGATAACGGGCCCTCACAGTTGGTATCAGAGCGTAGACTGGGATACGCTCGTACTAAGTTAGTACACTCGAGTTTAGGCACAAGATATTTGTGTGCATGTGTTTGATTATTTGAAATTACTTGCTCTTGTATGGCATGAATTATATGTTAGTATCTTAGGGATATGACATGTAGACTATACATTTGAGTTTTATTTCAGTGTTTTGGCTTACATTGAGGTTATTGAATATTTTGGGAATATAACCTTAAATCCTGTAGAATGGCAACTAGAGGAAATAAAGGGAAAGGAAAAGAAGTGGCTCAGGAGTCTGGGGCACAGAATATCGGAGGAAATGATAGAGTTCCTCGAGGTAGACGCGGGCGTCCTGCTGCAGAGATAGCCGCTAAAGCAGATGCAGAGGTAGAACAGTTAGTGCACCGAGTTAATGAAATGGAATTGGCTGTAGCTCGATTTCAGAATATGCATCCTGCGAAATTCTTTGGAAATGAAGGCAGTGATCGAGCAGAAGGATGGTTGAAACATATGGAATTCTTGTTCAACACAGTACATTATGATGCTGATAGAAGGTTAACTATGGCAGTCCTCCAACTACGGGATCGTGCACAACGTTGGTGGGAGGCTACTACAAATGTACTGCAACAAACAGGTAGTCAGATTACTTGGGAGGTGTTTCGTGCTAAATTTCTCCAAGAATATGCTCCACCATCCTACTACTCAGCCAGAGAATCTGAATTTTATCGACTCGTTCAGGGCTAATATGACTGTGGAAGAATATGCTCGACAACTTTCTGCTCTTCTCACTTATGTACCACATGTGGCCGTGAGTGAAAAGGGAAAATTTCAAAATTTTTGGAAGGACTGGACTACCAAATACATGCTATGGTTATGGCTGGATCGCCTGCAACTTATGCCGAAGTTGTTGACAAGGCGATTGGAATTGAAGCTGGATTGAAAAGGGGTAGACAACCACAGGCTCCACAAATGCCTAGTGGTGGTTCATTTTTTTCAGCAGGTACACCATCCATTCCACCTCAGCAGTCATACCAACAGCAGAAACAAAAACAATTCAGACCAAAAGGAAAACAATTTAAAAAGAAATATCAGTCCAGTTCCTCTAGTTCGAGCAGTTCGCAAAGTGCAACAGGTGGACAGTACTCCGTGATTTACTGTGATCGATGCGGACGAAGACATCCTACTGCACAATGTAGTGGAGTATTGGGTTCATGTCATACTTGTCGTCAGTCAGGGCATTTTGCCAGAGTTTGTCCGAACCGTGCACAGGGACAGATGCAGCCACAACAGTTGCCTTATGCCAGAGGTAGTTTTCCATGTGGCTCATCTCAACGACCATTTTCTCCTGCACCATCTTATCAGCAGTCTAGTTACCCACAGGTCAGGGGTAATGTGCCACAGTCTTTCCAAGGTCCTCAACAAGCCCGAGTATATGCTTTGACCGAGGATCAGGCTAGAGAGGCTCCAGGCGGTGTGATCGCAGGTACTTGCCTTATTTACGATCATATTGCACGAGTTTTATTTGATACTGGAGCATCTCATTCATTCATTGCATCCGATTATGTTGATGAATATGAACTTTGGACCACACCATTTCATGAAACTGTATCTGTGTCTATGCCAGCTGGTCGATTTATTCCATCTGGGCAAATTGTGTTAGATTGTGTGTTGCATTTCGATGATAGCATTATGATCACAAACTTGATTGTATTACCAATACATGATTTTGATTGTATCATTGGTATGGACACACTGTCTAGTTATCGAGCCACTAGTAGATTGTTTTCATGGTGTGGTACGATTTAGGCCATACTATGGTAGCAAATGGAATTTTTATGGTCGAGGATCACAGGCTAAGATACCGTTGGTCTCAGCGATGGAAATGTTTAGATTATTGTCTTTAGGAAATGAGGGATATATGGTTTATGCTGTGGATGCTACCAAGAAAGAACCAAAATTATCTGATATCCTAGTAGCAAAAGGATTTCCTGATGTCTTTCCTGAAGAAATACCAGGCTTTCCACCGCAGAGAGAAATTGATTTTAGCATCGACTTGATTCCGGGTACTTGCGCCGATTTCTAGAGCGCCGTACAGAATGGCTCCTGCAGAACTAAAAGAATTGAAAGAGCAGTTACAAGATTTACTCGAAAAAGGTTATATACGTCCTAGTATGTCACCCTGGGGAGCACCTGTACTGTTCGTAAAGAAGAAAGATGGTTCCATGAGAATGTGCATTGATTATAGGCAGCTCAATCGAGTTACTAGTTAAAAATAAATACCCTCTGCCTAGAATTGATGACTTGTTTGATCAGCTTCAAGGAAATTCTGTTTATTCGAAGATTGATCTTCGATCAGGATACCATCAACTTCGGGTTAGAGAAGAAGATGTTCCTAAAACAGCTTTTAGAACTAGATATGAGCATTATGAATTTCTAGTAATGCCATTTGGTTTAACAAATGCACCAGAAGTGTTTATGGATTTGATGAATAGAGTATTCAGAAATTTTCTGGATAAATTTGTTATTGTCTTTATTGATGATATTCTGGTGTATTCGAGATCAAAACGGGAACATAAAGAGCATTTACGATTGGTTATTCAAACACTTCGAGATTCTCAATTGTATGCTAAGTTGTCAAAGTATGAATTTTGGATGGATAGCGTGATATTTTTGGGTCATGTGATATCAGCCCAAGGTATATCTGTAGATCCGAGTAAAGTTGAAGCAGTCCTGAATTGGGCTAGACCAACCAATATACCAGAGATTCGAAGTTTTATGGGATTGGCCGGGTATTATAGACGATTCATTGAAGGATTTTCGCAGATTGTCCGACCTATTACCCAACTAACTAAGAAAGATGCAAGGTTTATTTGGTCAGATGAATGTGAGAATAGTTTTCTTACATTGAAAGAGAAGCTGACAACAGCACCAGAGTTGGCATTGCCATCTGGATTAGGTGGATTTGTGGTTTGTACTGATGCATCATCAAGAGGTTTGGGATGTGTTTTAATGCAACATGGAAAATTTATTGCCTATGCTTCAAGGCAATTGAAAACACACGAATCGCGATATCCAGTTCATGATCTTGAACTGGCAGCCATTGTTTTTGCTTTAAAAGTTTGGCGACATTATCTATACGGTGAGCAGTTTATTATTTACTCAGATCATAAGAGTTTGAAATATCTGTTTACTCAATCAGAACTGAATATGAGCCAGAGACGATGGTTAGATTTGTTGAAAGATTTTGACTGTGAAATACAATATCAGCCATGAAAAATGAATCAAGTTGCAGATGCATTAAGCCGGAAGTATCAGGATGTTATGATAGCATCTATCCATGTCTGGCAAATTATGATGATTTATGTACTTCTGGTTTGACTTTTCAGCCGAAAGGCAATCATTTTATTGTATCTGCTTTACAATTTGAGCCGAAGATTATTTCAAAAATCAAGAAAGCTCAAAAGAATGATCCACAGGTTCAGAAATCGAAAGATTTGGTTTTGTCTGGTAACCCAGATAAATACAATATCTCATCAGATGGTTGTTTACGGATGAATAACAGGTTAGTGGTACCAAATGTACACAGGATTGAGAAAAGCATTGCTTCAAGAGGCACATTGTAGCCGTCATAGTGTCCATCCTGGTACTCATAGAATGTACCACATACTGAAGCCATATTTCTGGTGGGATGCGATGAAAAGAGACATTTCAGAATTTGTAGCGAAATGTTTGACATGCCAGCAGGTTAAAGCCGAGAGAATGAAACCTGGAGGTATGTTACAGAGTTTAGAAATACCACAATGGAACTGGGAACATATTGCAATGGATTTCGTGACTCACTTGCCAAATCAAACAGAGGTTGTGATGCTATCTGGGTGATAGTCGACAGATTGTCTAAATCAGCACATTTTATTCCATACGATCGTACTTATGCTTATAATAAAATGGCACGATTATATGTGGATAATATTATTCGATTGCATGGAGTTCCAGTATCTATTTTATCTGACCGAGATCCTAGATTTGCTTCTAAGTTTTGGAGTAGTCTTCAAAATGCTTTGGGTACTAAGTTGGCAATGAGTACAGCTTATCATCCCCAAACAGATGGTCAGACAGAGGGGACTATACAGACTTTGGAAGATATGTTACGATCCGTGGTTATGGATTTTGGTGGAAACTGGCAAGAATCTTTACCCTTGGTTGAATTCTCCTACAATAATAGTTTTCAAACAACTATTGGGATGGCACCATTCGAAGCTTTGTATGGTAGAAGGTGTCGATCTCCCGTATGTTGGAATGAAGTTGGAGAAAAACCATTGGCACAACTTGAGTTTGTTGAAGAAATGAATGAAAAGATAAATTTGATTAGAAAAGGAATGAAAGCATCTCATGATCGTCAAGCTAGCTACGCAAATAAAAGACGTAGACCTTTATAATTTCAAGTTGGCGACCAAGTTTTCTTGAAAGTTTCACCGTTTCGTGGAACGATGAGATTTGGGCGAAAAGGGAAGTTAGCTCCACGTTATATTGGACCGTATACTATTGTTGAGAGGATCGGTTTATTGGCTTATAGATTGGACTTGCCGCAGAGTTTGTCTGTTATACATGATGTGTTTCATGTATCTATGCTGCGGAAGTATGAGCCGGATCCATCTCATGTTCTGAGACCTGAGGATGTGGAGTTGGACAATTCTCTTAGCTATGTTGAGTATCCTATACAGATTCTTAATCGAAAGGATAAGCAACTTCGAAATAAGACAATTCCACTGGTTATGGTACAGTGGAGTAGACATGGGACTGAGGAGGCTACATGGGAATTGGAGGCTAAAATGCGGCAAGAATGGCCTCATTTGTTTGAAATTGTCACAAATTATTCCATGTACTCTGACTTTCCTATGTACTATCAGTGGTAGATGTGTGACTAGGTTGTATATAAGGGGTGTGTTGTGTGTTTTGATTTCGAGGACGAAATCTTTTGTTAGAGGGGGAGAAATGTAATGACCCGATTTAATTACGTGTTATTTGGCGATAATTAAGATTAATTATTTTAAATTGAGGAATTTAAAATAATTAAGTCAAATAATTAAATTGTGTGTTTATGCATATTTAAATTTTATAACACACGAGAGTTGAAATAAAATAGATCGGGTCAAATTGCGAACCCCGAAAAGATAAAAGATAAACACACATATAGGATATATATCACACACACACACACACACATATATATGTGAAATGATAATCACCATCATCCTCAAATTTCTTCCTCGTGAGACGCGCGTTCATCCCGTAACTTTCTGTACAAATCTCCAACCCACCACCCAGCTTTGACTGCCGATTGTGGCCGCACCGGTGATCGAAAAATTCAACTAACTATATGGTTGGAAAGCCCTTGACGAGAGCTACAATTTGGTACCAATATTTCAAGGTATTTCGCTACTTTGATTTTCGGCCGTCGGAGTTAGTGGTGATTTTCCGGCTAGTTCTTGACTGAATTCGATAGTTTTGGGTTGTAGGTTGCTTATAGTTGAGCTTATGATGTTTTCGCAGTTAGTTAACTCATTTTCCGACGAGTTCAGTCCCTGCCGCCACCCACTATTGTTTTCCGGTTGAGCTCCGCCCCCTACACGACCGTACGCTGCTGCCTGTTGCCGGTGAGCTTCGGTTTAGGCTCGATTTTAGCCACTGTCATTGGAAGTACAAGTTGTATCGGTTCCGGAATTGTGCAAGTTGGAGGTATAATCTGGTGAACCAAGAATTTATTGATGTCGCTTAAATATTAGTTTAGCGTCGCTTAAAGCTAAAAATAATAATTGCGACGATAAAATAGAAATGATTGATTTTAGGCATTTTAGTTGCATATTGGAATTTTAAGAATTTAAAATGCCTAAATTGTTGAAATTGGATTTTAAGTGAATTTAAATGGTTTTGGAATTTTTATATGATAATAAGACCATTTAAATTAATATTCAGGTGATTTGTCTGAGTTGGCATTTCCAGGAATTTCTTGAGGATTTAAGTTACTGGTAAATTAGTTGAGGTACGTAGAGATCAGTTATTTTCACGATGTCTGACAGAGGCATCTGATGATCCTGTGTATGATTTATTTGCTATTTGCTGATATATGTGATATTATATGCTGACTCGCATATTATCAGTTGGTAATTGATGTGCAAAATAAAATAAAATATTTCTTGTGTTCACACACATTTTATTTTAGTTAGACACATCAATACCACTGAACATATCATATTGAGCCTATCTGTTATTGAGATCCAGTTATATTTCAGGTTGAGATACGTTATATATGTATGATGTGTTATGGTGTTCTGGAGATGTTTGGCTACCTTGATTCGGTCCGGCTTAGGTAGTTGCTGGCTTCGAGGCTGGGCCATATCCCAGGCACGATCCGCTGCCTTCGTGGACCAGCTCGAGCATATATGTATGATTGTTGATATCGATCATTTGACTCCTGATATCCTGATATCTTGCACCTATTCATGCATTGCATTCATACATGGCATCATTGCATTTCTATGTCATATATCGTGGTTTCTTGATGTCTCGTACTAGGGTTACTGACCCCCGAGAGGGGGCTGTCGTGTCTTTTGTGTGTGGACATGACAGGTGGTACATGTGGTTCGACCTCAGGCACTCGAGAGGAAGCCTCGGGAAGTACCAGAGCTCCTTGAGAGTAGGCTCAGTTGTATTTAGGTACTGCGTGGTGTTGCTGTCTCCCAGATACTATATGTATATATTTGGAGGATTGTATTATGGTATTATCGAGCCTTGTCGGCTCTATGATATTTTGGTTTGTATATGTCATGATCGTGTCTGGCTGGCACGTGTGTATGCTGTTGTGTTTATTGAGGGCACATGTTGTTTATTTTGAGTATTTGATTTTCTGGTATGTCATATTTACAGGAAGGTCATGCCGAAATTTTTATAGGACCCAACCACAAATTTTTAACTCACTTTTCCGCTGTTAACTGATTAATCATGATTGCATGTTAATAAATTCTTATTAGGATAACGGGCCCTCACAAATAGATCAGTTCTCACGCACGCACACACATCACTCACATATACACAGAGAATAGAGCATATTGAAAAGCTGAGTAAGTCTTGCACAAAGGCATTAAACTTGTGTATGTAGTCTTTGACATATAGACGTTAAACAAGTGTTGGCTGGAAACGTGTTGCCTTCAGTCTAGACTAGGAGTTTAGTTAGGCAGTAGCGTAAGTCCTAAGCTGAGTGAGTTTGTACAAGGTGTTGTATAAATCAAAGTCTTCTAGTAGATCTTACACGAGGTGGTAGAAGGGGTGACATAGAAATAGTTGAAGTATTCGAACATCCATAAACATATGTTGTGTATTTAAATGTTTAAATTTTGTTTTTAAACTGATTTGATCAGGTTCGAGCTGATATCAGTTTAGTTTTTACCATTGAACTGATACAAGCAAGAACTGATTCCCCTTATTTCAGTCAATCAATTGACACAAGCTAAAAGCTTTAAACGGATCAGCTTTCTTAACGAAGGATTACTTCGAGTATTTTCTGCTTGGTTTAAAACCAAACTTGATTTAATTCATCGGTGTTTACATTCGTATAACACGAGATATTTCAGCTCATTGAGAATATTGTGTTTGAAGCACCCTCGTAGGTGCCTAGAACCGATCCCATCACCAACTGAAGATGTGAGTGATTTCACAATTTCACAAAAAGGTATTTTTGAGCCCATCACGAAGTCTTTTTATAAACCATATTCAACGTTCGAATGAGAATAACTCTTTTTCCGTTATGATTTCCTGAATCCAAAATATACTTGTTATTCGTTTTTATACTCAAAATGGTAGTGGACAATAAATGATAGTACGGTTCATTTAATGACTTTAAATAAAGTGTACTATACAAAACAAATGAAATAAATATGAGACATCCTCTATGATAGATAGTACAAACAAAAGGATGTCACTAGTATAATCTGACAGATTATTGTAAAAGACTTTCTTCCTGAATACTGTTTCTTAAGTACTTCACCCCCCGAAAGTTTAACACAACACTTTTTTCAATTATATCTCAAATTAATAAATTATCCATACTTTTTCTCTTCTCTAATCTCTTGTATCATTTTTTCTCTTAACTTCTTGTCAAATTTAACCAGTTATCAATTCCTATTAAATTAGGCATAAAATTAAGCGTTTAAATAATTTTTTAAAAAAATATTATCACTTCACTATATAAATTATGATCATTATTTTACACACACAAATGTATGTATAGTTCACTAGTATATATAATATATTGGAGATTCAATTTTTTTTTAAAAAATCACTGGGACTTATCGGTAAATCTCCCCTTTTTATTTATGATGTCTTCTATGTTTTTTTTTAAAAAAATAAATAAAAATTCAGGAACTTCTACTATGCAAAAAGACACAAAACCAAATATGAGAGATCGTGTCCAAAAAGCCAAGATATCATTCAAAAACATAGTCCTGATAAGAGTAAGACAAATTTCAAACTAATCCTCTCTATTCTCATCCTCTTCTTTTCAAAGTATTTGTAGATCCAACCCTAATTTCTTCATGGAAAAGCATAAAATGTCATAACGTAGAGGTATTAGCGACTGTTTAATCATTAGGGACGACATAATAATATATATTTGACATACAAAATATTATATATTTCTTAAAAATAAATTATTCTTTTCAAAACTCAATCTTTATTAATAATATAATTAATCCTTCATGCAAAGCAAGATATTAAAAATAAATAGCTATATATATGTATATAGAATTGTCTCTGAGTGCCAAACATCTATATGATGATTGATGATGTAACATCAATCTATTAAATGTGATGAAATTATAGGATGAACTCCACGATTCTCATGCTTACATAGATGAATAGCGGATGCAAAATTTGATATAAAACCAGTTGCCGATAAAAGAATGAAGGTGGACGATAATCCCTTCTTCCAGCAATGAAAACGCGCGCGCTGTGATTAAGATTAGGTCTCGGATAATTGATCCATCGCAGGCTGCAGCTCTTGCCTGCAGCGATGAAGCCCCGCGTTTCTGGCCACGTCTCTCCGGCAGCCTTGCACATTTATGAGCATGTAATTCATCAGCTTCTCGTTTTCCTCCGGCGACCACAGCCGCTTCCGCAGCTTCGGGTGGCGCCATTAATGGGTAATCATTGTTTTGTTCAAAATATTTGACGTAATATATATATATATATATATATATATATATATATATATATATATATATATATATATCTGTGTGTGTGTGTGTGTGTGTATTTATTTATTTGACTCCACATTTATTTTGTCTTTTATTCGATTTGGATTGTTCGATTGAAAGAAAATGATTTAAGCAAAAGTATTGTATTTCATGTCAAAGTTTATAAATACATGTAATTGGTACGAATTTTTTTTATTAACAGAGCTTTGTAATTTGATTTGTTTTCCCAATTTTTGACGATAAAGCTATTGTTTATTTTCATTTTTTTGAGATAACAATAAAATATAGGAAAATGTTTGGAATTTTATCATGAGGTCGTGCATTAATTTTCTTAATTTGATGTGGAATTTTATTGCACTTTTTAAAAGAAACCACATATAAAGGGGACTTTAGCTTCTCATACGCATAATATATAGTATTTAATTTTAACATTTTTAAAGAAACCGGGGGTGTTTTTGAAAAGAACACAGATACTTAACACTGTATTGGGTATGGTGGTTTAAGCTCCGGGAAAATTGCATTTTTGTTTATTTGTGTATCTATTTACGATTATCAATAGTGTCAAATTTCAATTTAATTCATTACCTCTATTATTTTTTTTATTTTTTTTTGTCAATTTTAGTTCTTTTTATGATGTGGGGCTGACATGTGTAATATCACATATGTACTTTCGGTAAAAAATAAAAAAATTGACTAAAATTACCAAAAAAAGGAAAGATATATGATTAAGGATGATATTTGATAACATATAGATTCAAAATCAAAATGAGACAAATATAAATAACAGAAATTGTCATTTTCCCTTAATTTTTTTATTTTTAAAATATAATGGTTGAAAATGAAGTGCTGATGAACAGCTTCAAAAATGAAGGATTAAAATATCTCAAATGGGAAAGGAGAGAATTAAAGCTACTAGCACTTTATATATACTTGTAAACTATACACAAATCATAATCACAATTTATGTTTAAAAACTTATTTTATTAAATGCTTAATTTTATGTTTAATTTAATAATAATTGATAGAAATTAGTGAGAGATCATAGTGCAATTTGAGAGATGTGATATTAAAAATAAGTTACAATGACAATTTTGAGAAAATATGTTGATATAAGGTTAATCGGGAAACAAAAGATGATGTCATATATGTGACAGATTCTTGATATAGACCGGGTGGAAGATGTACACACAATATGTGTGATATTATTTTTTTAAAATTGATCAAACAATACTAAAAAAATTAACATGAATTTATTCATTTTAGAAGAGTTGTTCAATTTAAATGAAAAGTTTGGTTTAGAAATTCTTTTATATATATTATATATACTAGTAAATTATGCACACACATTTTATGTGTAAAATTACAATCATAATTTATATAAGATTTTTTAAATTTTATTAAAATTTTAATTTATGTTTGATTATTAATAATTGATAGAAATTAGTAAGAGACTGCAGGGCAATTTGAGGAGAGGAATATTCATGAAAATTAGTTACAATGAGAATTTTGAGAAAAAAAATGTTTGTGCATAGACAATTTGGGAAACAAAAAATGATGCTCTTTAAGTGACAAATTCTTTATAAAATAGCACACTTAATTTCGTATTTGAATATAATAATATTTTTAACATCCTATGTTTAGAATTAAAACAAGCATAAAACCCCTACAAATGTGGAAAATGTGAATAACTCTTGCTTTTTTATATTAATTTCGAAAGTGGTCCTTCTAAATAAAAATAGTTTGTCGGTTTTTTTATGAATTTATAAATATATATTTCGCAAAATTGAATATGATCATATATTACATCACACGAAATATTTTGTAGTCAAGATTAGAAGGGAATAAAAGTTGAACTGACCCTTTTATTTAATGATACATATGAATAATATTGCAATTCTAATTTTGCAATTCTAAAATTTTCATTTATATGGGATCATTATATAAACCAATGCATTATTTTATATCTAATTTATATATCTTGCTTAAGTATCAAAAAAGATATATGCAACTTATTCTGTAATTTTTTTTGTGAAGTCCGATTTAAGCGAGTGCAAATAGTTACGGTCACAATTAATCAATGATCAACTAAAAAGTTCTGTTTGTCAAATTAAATTTATTGGTTCAGAATCTATAAATTTTGAAATAATATTTCCCAAAATATTCCTACTTTTGAAACCACATCTTCTAAACCAAGAAGAAAAAATTGGATGATGAACGTCTCACAAAGACATGATACATCACTTCCACCAACAGGGCCGGAGCCACCCTTGGGCTAGGGTGGGCTCCGGCCCCACCTAAATTTACAATTTTTTTTTTAGTTTTTCTGTATTTTTTTCTTTATTTTTATGTTTTGTTACCTTTACTTTATTGATGTAAATTTGAATAATTTTTGTTAACTATGCGTAATTTTTTAAAATGATCTTCTGTAAATACCTATAATCAAATTTGACTTTCACTCGTATTTTGCTCAAAAGATTTAAGAACTTAATGTAAGTTGATTTTTAAAATTAGCTTTAAGTCCCAAACATATTTTTAGACTATATTTACAATATCACACAAATATATTAAATTTAGTTAATATGATAATACAATTATGCAGTTACTACATATTTTATTATATCTTTATTTAATTTCTATTAATACTAAAAGTTTTATAGAAATTTTAATTTTTTTAGTATGAACTATTGTATGTTTATCAGAATTGATTTTGAGAAAAATAAAGTAAGGACTTTGAGAAATTATGAAAATTTTTCATGTGAATCATAGTATGTGATATTATATGATTTAGCAGTGATTTGAATTTTGTGTATAATGACTTAAATGATGTATCAAGTTTTTTGTTTTCTATTAATGTCCATATTATTCTTTGATGTTTGTCAATATTCATTATTATTTTTTTACTGTTGGTTTTAAATGATGTGAACTGACTTTGGCTTTTGACCGCAATGATTCTTAAGAGTAAAAAATTTTAAAAATCTTTTTTGGAATTAAAATAAGGCCATACATCAATTCAGTCTATGGGTGAACAAAATATCGATTTCAATCAATATAACTTATCGAGCTCAATTAATTTAAAAAATCAATTTGTTTAATTGGAATTTTGGTTTTAGTTTTTAAAATCTGGTACAGGTCGTTCTTACCAAAAAATGATTCAATCACAGTTGAGCACCACTATCGTTTTAATGTATTTACAGCTACAATAAATTTTCAAGTTGAAGATTTAAATATAGTATGAGACGGAGCCAGCCCCAGGTAATTTTGAATCCTGGCTCCGCCCCTGTCCACCAATATGACATTTGACAATAAACAAAGCAACGTTAGTTTATGAGAATTGGTTTGGAAAGAATATAAGCATGATATGCCAGATGAATGGAAAGTACGTACATGAGAAAACATGGAGTAACATTTCCCGGATGTTTCAAAATGAGTGTTTGTTTCAAAAGCAAAATAAATGAACTAGAAGCACTCAAGCAGATCATCATTTGAGATGAAGTTATTAGTTCTATTTTTTTTAACTGAAGTTCAACAAACTCCAAAATAGATTAGTTTTGTCTATTATACTCAATTTCAAACAATGTTGGAGTAAGATTATAGAAGTTTATGGTCTGATGAGAAAGTTTAGTTAGTGATGAGAGAGCAACCAAAGTGGAATATATGTTTGTTTGCATAATTCAAAGGAGTTTCGATGAAGGCTACTAAGAAACCGAAGAATATTGATGACGATTTATCTCCATCTACTTTATCCACACCATCTGATACACCAAAGACCGATAAAAGGAGATGACGTGTAGGAATTGAGTAAAACCATTAGGCCAATGATAATGAAGGGTTTCAAAAGACCATGTGAGGAGAATGATCGTAATATCCAAGCTTGGTGAATTTACTGAAAAAAAATGCAAGAAGATGAGAGACACAATATTATAAAAAAGAAGATGCAATAATTACTCTAGAAAAAGAGCATTATGCGAAAATTCAACAACCTCTAGAACATAAAAACATAATAAAACAGATGAAATAGGAAAATTTGATAATGGAGAAAGATGTTAACCATCCAAAACTGAGTGACTTTCCACGTCAATATTATATGAAGATGCAAGAGCAAATTATTCGAAGATCCAGTCACTAATTTATTTAGTTTGTAGTTAATTATATATAATTATTTGTATTTTTAAAATCTGGTGTAAGTTTCTAAATTTTAATTTTCTCTAATTTAATTTGTTATAATTACGTGAAATTTTATTTTACAACTGTATGAACGCGAAATGAAGTTACCAACTATGAAACACTTGTCTCTGCAACTTCATCTCATCAACAATTTTTATTTTGGAAGTATTATATTTAGGTAGAAAGAAATTAGAACTCGCAGACTCCATATTCAGTAATAAATTAGAACTATTTATTAAAACCATTAGTATAGTAGTTGGTGTTAAAAAAATTTATAAGATAGAGTATAAAATACATTGAAGGTGAATTAAATCATCGGTAATGTGAATGAACTATTCAGTAAATTCATAAGAGCGTTTAGTCCAAGTATGCATTGCATTAAATTCTCGACTTTATCGTCAAATAATAATAGAAAATTCCTGATGTATATTTTAGATTATACGCATGCTTACATTTTACATGATAAATTACAAAAGTATCATTGAATCCAATTACATCTATTTTATTTTTTTTATTCTTTATTACCCTTGAAAATGAAAAATTGCATCATGAATGTAACATTATCATGTAAAATATTTATGCTAAATTAATGGATGCTCTTCAATGCTATAATTAAGGGAATAAGCTATTTAGTGTACATTGACATTATATTAGAATTTAGAAAGGTCGAGTCAATTTATTTCACAAAATTTAATAATCGAACATCTATAAAATTTTCGTGTTATTTACTTTCTACAAAACTTGTTTTCCGTATTCTAATTTTTCTCAGAATATACTTTTTTAAGAACGTAAAGTTATTAGCAGTACAATGTATCTAAGATTGATTTGATAACAAATTCATTCACATTACACAATAAACATTACACAATAATAACCTATTAATTTTTTCGGTTAACTAATGTGATGTAACCATATTAATTCATAATTATTACATTGCATTTTCTTCTATAAAAAATTTGCAGACCTTTTTCGAGTATAATTTATGATGGGTGATTTTGATTTCATTTTGTTAGAGAAACTTTTTACAAATTATAAAACAATGACGTTTGCAAAAATATCACATACATGATGATCACGAAGAACATTTTTGGATGCATTTGGGCATACGGATTTGAAGCAACGAATTTCAAATCAATTTGATTGTCTGGATGAATTAATTTATGTTCGATGAATTTCAAAACCACTCATTTGTTAATCAATGTCAATTAAATTGTAACTGAGATAGTTTTGACATAATATGATATGTTCTTCCAAATCAAGAGTGGGTCTCATGTGAGACCGTCTACGGTTCCTAATCTGTGAGACAGGTCAATCATACTCATATTCACAATAAAAAATAATACTTTTTATGGATGACCCAAATAAGATACACATCTCAGAAATACGACCCATGAAATCGTCTCATACACCTTTTTTCCCAAAATCAAATCATTTTTCCCGTACAAACATCATTGTGATCCACAACGAAATCGTCCAAATCGGGTAACCGGGCATTTGCTTGAATCAGGGTATTCACGCTTTCATTTCGGAAGAAACTAAAAACGTGTTTTGATTATATTCTTAGCCCGTGTCTCTCTATACAACAAAGGGCAGGGAAAAAAAATGGGCATACCCCAATTTCCTCTCTCTAAAAAAACCAAACAAGTCCTAAAAACATATGCGGAACACGCCCCTTTGTATCTCTCTCTCTCTAAAAAGTTTTTCCCATTCCTCATCCGCACATCATCGAACACAACATCGCCGAATATAATCCAGTTACGTTTGTTCCTAATTAATCGATTTGATATCCTTAATCCGCTACGCAATCGGCTTGCGGATTAGCGCCTTCAATCTGGTCTCGAGGCCCCGTATCATTCGTGAGCAAAAACCCGAGCATCTGTACCGTTTTGAAAACCTCTGTTTCCCGCCGCCGGATGTACAGTTATTACCCGTAATCAGTATCCCGTGCTGCGCACGAGTGTAAGCCGTCGCGCGCCACTGGATTGACCGAAATACCCTTGACCGGATTGCTCCAATTTCCCTCCTTCCTTTTTGTTGCGTGTGTTAACTGTGAAGGTTAGTTTTCCGGGAAGGAATTGAACAGTCAGTTCGTCTGTTTCGACCGAGATGAGTTTCAGTTCGAATTAGGGTTTGCTCCCTCGTAGATTTAGGGTTTTTTTTGCATCGGTTTTGGTCGCGGCCTTTCCCTACGTAGTTTCGGCGGATTCCAAGTGTTAAGTGGCCGATCCATGTGTTTCACCTTGATTTTTTTTTAAAAAATTTGGATGTCAATTACGTGGGCCATTCTTATAATCATTCAAATTCAATTAGCGAACACAACTTTCCTTAAACATTCGAAATAAATCTTCTATTTCGATTCATCAGCATCACCAAATGCTGTCACACTCGCTGTGTATCGTAATTTTGTAGACAAGTTAATAACATTTCCTTGCTTTCAATTAGCTGGTGATATTCTGCTATTCAATTAGCTGGTGATACTCTGCTATTCAATTTTTAGGTACTCTGCCGAAGAAAAAGGCCATGTCATATTTTAGGAACTTTCCAGGTGAAATGACAGAACATATAGAATTGAATGATAAAAACCATTCACAGCAGATGGCAGTTAATAGTAATAGAATACATGAGAATGTAGCCATGAACAACGAGGAAATACCAAAACCTACACCAAGTCACGATAATGGAGAAGATGATGACAAACATTTGAGAGGAAGAGATACACAGTCACCTATGAGGAGAATGGCTGTCGGTGGGAAGTGGGGTTCGAGTTTTTGGAAGGATTGCCAGCCCGCTGCATCACAGTCTGGGGAGGAGTCTAAAAGTGTTGCAGAAGATAAAGGGTCTGATTTGGAGGAATCATCTGATGGTGCAGAAGATAAGATGGAATCTGAAAGCTATGATATGAGACAAAAGAAAGTGACTGGCAAGGGATGTCAAATTGTTCCCGCAGATGAGATGTTGTCTGACGAGTACTATGAGCAGGATGGAGATGACCATAGTGATACACCAAATCATCGCAGAATTATTAACCAATCAAGTGGATTTAGTTTGAGGCTGCCGCCTCGACCTGTTTCTTCGAGTGGTATCATTGGGAAATCAAAATTGTCGAAGGCTAACAGGTATGGTCATGAAGATGCTTTCGAAGATGACGACGACGACGACGACGACGATGACAAAGACGGTAATTGTTTTTTCCGCTCTTGAATATTTTTTTATAATTCTATATTTCTGTAATTATTGTGACCAAATAGCAGTCTTTGGCTTGTAGACATCAGTATCATAATTAATTAGATTTCTTGTGCGCAGGAGATGACCCTGATGATGCTGACTTTGATCCGGATTTTGGAGCCGGTGGCGAGCACTGGGGAACCAAGGTCCTCTATAATACACTGATGTAGCTGATGCCTACTTGCTATAATTGCAATTGTTGTGGCTTAATTGCAGGGCTGAGTGAGTTAATTAAATATATATATATTTCTGGAACTATAGTATGACTTGGTGGCACTCTGTTGGCTGTCATTATAAAGAAAAGTTATATTGGCCTTACCTTGTGATTGTGATATTGTGGCCATTCTTTGTAGATTCTTTTGGCCTTTATGTTACTTTTATCAGTCGCTTTTAAACAAGGTTATTTGCACATCCGAAACATAAAATTATTGTCTGCGAAAGTTGCTCTGGGTCTCTGTATTAAAAGTAGCACTTGTCTCATATAGAGGACCTGAGGTATTAATAATTTTTGAAGCAGGTTACATGAAATATTGATATTTTTTTTAGTTTGAACGCACTGGGCTATGTACTTCTCTTTTCGTTTCCCCTACTGAAATGGTGACCTTGTTGGTGTGAGGAACATTTATGATTCATGGAGAATGTATCGAATAGCTAGGATGGGACTATGGTGCATACTTAGATGCGTGCAAATAGACAACACAACGTAAGAATAAACCTAGGGTTGGTTGGAATTGTTTTTTACTTGTTAAGAGACTCACATCTGAATTTGTAATTTCCTCACCACTTAAAAAGTTATTTGTAGAATGTATAATGGAAGATGATCATTAAATTTGGTTTCTAAGATTGCTGTAGAGTATATACTATTGGTATAATTATAGTATGCTATTGTGGTTTTCAGTTTTCTTATTCTTCTTGTACCAATGCTTTTGTTCTCTACTGATGTGTAATATAGTTTGTTTTGCCTTATATAAGAGCTTAGATGCATGAAGGAAACCTAACGAGTATGGTATGTGGATTAATGGATATGAGGAAATTGATACTTTGTTCACTTAACTATTATGATAGTGGTATATTGTATATGATTTTATCTACTTGTGCTTACTACACATGTATATGTGGGGGTGTACGATTTTAATTTTGTTGGCTCAAGCTCGAACTCGATCGAGTATTAAATTTCAAGCTCGAGCTCGACTCATGAAAATATCGAGTTACTCGAGCTCAAAAAGCTTAGTAACAAAATTTTAGGGTTCAAATTGTTTAGTTACATGGATAAAAATACCTATAAATTATATATCTTTAAAAAAACAATGATATATAGTTACTCGACTATTGCGAGCTATTCTATTAGAAATAATTAAATCATGAACTCGTCTCAAGTGAATAATCGAGCTACTCGAACTTGTCTCGAGCTCGGTCAAATCAAGCTCGAACTTGATTGAATATTAAATTTCAAACTCGAGCTCAACTTATGAAATAGACTTCTTCGAACTCGAAAAGCTCGAAAATGTTATTAACATAATTTTAGGGTTTAAATTGTGTATTATATGGACAAAAATATCGATAAATTATATATCATTTAAAAAACAATAATATATAGTTATTCGAGTAGTTTGCGAGTTATTTGACTCGAAACAATTAAAACTCGAACTCTTCTCGAGTGAAGAATCGAGTACTCGAATTCGACTCAAGCTCGGTCAAATCAAGCTCGAGTCGAGTTTGGACCGAGTCGCTAGACTCGTTTGCACCCTTATATATATGAATCCACATCACAGCATGTTTTCGGGACAATATGAAGAATGGATGCGAATTGCCTTCCGTGTTGAGAAAACATTGTTTAAGTAGATTACACTTCTCATTTTAAGAGTTCACAAATGCCAAGTTTTGTGTCTGTGCGTCAGTATGTGCATCTTTGTTTTCTAAATCATGATTTTGTTTTTTTCTCTTTGAATATAAAATTAGAAGTAATTTTGCTTATTGAGTGGATCTGTTAGTTTTCTGTGTTTTATAGTGACATTGATGGAGCTATGCCACAAGTTCGCTTTTTTTTTTTGTTCTGTTTGGTAATAGCTAATTAATACGTGTTCAATTCTGCAGCATGTTCCTTTGAAAAAAATAATTTCTGTCTAAGTGTGAGGATGTTATCTGTTTTACTAGGTATGATGTGATCTTAGGGACTTTTCTTTTCTTATCTCCAGGATAGAGATGAAGATTGGGATGCTGAAGAATCTGATGAAGAAGATAATGTTAAGGATGATGATTTGGATATCTCTGACGACGATGACATCTACATAAAGAAAAATAGGGCCAAGAATTCAGCGAAGAGTGGCCAAACTTTGAAGTCCACCAGGGAAAGATTGCTTGCACCGTCCGCTCGGCGAAAGACAGGCAGAACTGTTATTGAGGAAGATGAAAAGGAATCTTCTGCCGAGAACTCAGAATATTACAGTGATGGTGGTTTTAGAAGTGCAAGGAGAGATCCTACTGCACGTAGAAAGATTGGAGGTTGGTCTGTTTCGATGAAAACTTCTGTTCGGAACAATGAACCGCGAACTTCAGGTCGTTCAGTGCGGAAAGTATCATATGTTGAGAGTGATGAAAGTGAAGATCTTGATGAAGGGAAAAAAACACATAAGGTGTGTTAATATCTTTGAAATCACAGTTAAACAATAGCACATAAGTTCCTTAAGTGATTGTAATTTATTCTCACTGTTGCATCCATATTTTTTATTTGTTAAAAAGCAATTGCATTATTTTGTGGTTTCAAGTATTTAGAATTTTAGCCCGGCCATCTAAATTTAAAGGCCTTAAGTTGCATTATCAGTTATAGTTAGGCTGATCTAATCTTACCATTTTTTGTGGACATTGACTATTAATTCATACGGTTCATAGATATGTAATTTTGGTTTTTTCCTTTGACACTGTTCCATCAGTAGAAGTAATATAGGCTGTTGTAATTTGGTCACAGTGTGTGGAAATTCTGATGATATTTTCCCCTTCTTCAGAATTTCCTTTCTTTTCACATTATACTGTAGAATCTAAAAAAGGGGGATATGTTTGAGTGAGTCTCATTATACAATGTGTTTTTTTTTCTATTTGGGTATTTCTTTACAATGTTGTTGACATTTACTTAGTTGAATCTGTCTTTTTTTATACATTAGTTTTTATCTTCTGAGTGACTTTTCTTGGCTTGTGGAACATGCTAAGTGAACGGCTTTGCTGTTTATTGTCTTTCCTTCTTAGAGTTGTCTTCCCATCAAAAGAATATCTTCATTTGGCTGTTATTAACGAAATGGACGATTTCTAGATCGTAGCAGATAGATTTGCTACTTTGACAAATATATAATGGTGAAATCAGCCAGCGTTGCATGATTTATTTGATGCACTTCTGTAATGCAATGATCAAATAAATGATGTGGTTAGCAAAAGTAATTTTGTTGTAGTGAGTGGGGTCATCATCTGACTTGTATCTTCATTATTGTTTTGCTTTTTTGTTTGTTTTTTTTTCTCTTCCTTTGTTTTAGATTTGTTAAGATTCATGGATATGTTACTATTTTAGACCTTTATTTCATCAAGTCCTTCATGATGTTGTGTTGATCACTATTATATATTTCAAGAAGGAGGAGATTGAAGAAGATGATGGTGATGCAATTGAGAAGGTATTGTGGCATCAACCAAAGGGTATGGCTGAAGAAGCTTTGAGAAGTAATAAATCAATTGAGCCTGTGGTTTTGAGCTATTTGTTTGACTCAGAGCCAGATTGGAATGAGATCGAGTTTTTAATAAAATGGAAAGGCCAGTCTCATTTACATTGCCAATGGAAACCACTCTCTGAACTACAGAATGTAAGTGTTCTAAAACCAGCTGCTGAAGTAAGACTTACTTAGCAGTAAACTCTGGTAGTGAGAGTTAATGTGAACTGCTGTTTACAAAGCATATTCATAAATTGAAAAACATATTAGGTAATTGCAACCCTTAAACATACACCTTTGGCACCATGCACCGACAACAAATTTGCGCATTGCATTCTGAAAGTGTTTTTTTATCGTAAAATATTAATGCAATTATTTAATTTCTTAAAACTAAATAAACTTATTATAAATCTTATCATATAATTTATTTCTTGATAATATTTGGCTATTTAACTATTGTTGTTATAATGTTGCTGCAATTAATTAGTTTGACTGCTAGACTGTGTTTATTTGAGTAAAGATGAGAGAAATTGTTCAATAGACTTCACAAACAAATAAAATTGAACATTTGATCAACTAGCACACGTTTATAGATGATGTCTTGTATATGCTTTTTTTTTTAATTTCATTATTTTTAGATTGACGTTTTATAAATTTTTGTGTGTTAACAAATATCACTGTAATAGAAAGAGAGGGTAATGAATACAAGGTACATAAAAATATTGAGGGTTACGTAAAGTGAATGGATATATGCAAATTTTTGATTAAATTCAAATGCCTTAGCTGAGATAAATAATTAAATTCAGCTGTAATTTTTATTATTTAATAAAATTATATATTTGATGAAGCATGTATGAGCGCACACAATTTATTAACCTTATAATCAGACAAATAAAAAAATGAAATGGATTAAAATAATTAGTTGAAAACAATGTTATTATACAGTTGCACTCAATTGTTAGAATTAGTGCAAGAATATAGTTTTTATAAATTTTGAGTTATTTTTATTTAGGTTTTAAGACTATATAAATGAACTTATTATTTTCATTTATTTCAAGTATAAGTATTTCGACTATTTATGAAGCACAATTTTTGTTTTATGGGAGTGCAAAGTGCCTGAATCTAATTTTGGGCTGCATTATGCTAATGGTGTGTATTTAGGTGGTGTAATGTTTTCTGGGTCATCTTTCTGTGATGTCCCGAAGGATGCTTAATATTTTTGTGATTTTTCAGCTCAGTGGTTTTAAGAAGGTTTTGAATTACACCAAAAAAGTGATGGATGAAGTCAAGTATCGGAAGATGTTATCTCGTGAGGAGGTAATATGATGATTATCTTTGTGCCAAATTTGAAATTAATTTATAACTCGGTAACACTAAAGCTATGTAAATATTTTCTGGTAAAAAGCTGTCTCTTGTATTTTTGTGGGGGCATGACCTTTGGTGAATGAGCATTTTACATAGAGGATTTAAAATATATTTAGATGGAAAGCTTGTCTGAAGTTGGGAGAATATACTTGATCCTTGCTTTCAATGTGATTATGAATCTAACAATTCTTTGTTGTGATGTTACTAAATATTATGAATATGGATTTTTCTTGTAAGATCACAACAAATTATTTTGACGTGGACTTGAAAATTTTCACTGTTGATGCATGTGCTATCATTTTCCTCTGCCATCATGAAGGCACAGGACATCTACCCTGTGCCAGCTTTCTTGGTTTATTCATTGACTCTCACTGTAATATGTGGCTAGATTGAGGTAAATGATGTGAGCAAGGAAATGGACCTGGACATTATCAAACAAAACAATCAGGTTACTTTTCACCCTTTTATATTTTGGCGTTTTATTCATACACCATGAACTTGTTATTTTGCTTACATTCCTATGACAAGCCTCGTGTTTGGTTTTGAAATTCATAATTAGGTGGAGAGGGTGATTGCTGCCAGGGTCGCCAAAGATGGTTTGGGTAATGTGGTACCAGAATATTTGGTCAAGTGGCACGGACTCTCATATGCTGAAGCTACTTGGTAATTCCCACTTAATTTAAATGTGCCTCCATGTGTTTGACTTCTCGTAGTATGATGAGATCTGTATTAACCTGTGTGAAGTCTATTTTTAAGGTGTGAAATAATATATCATCAGCTATTTTTCATGTTAATTTATGTAGTTGTTCCAAATGAGATCTTGAAGTTCTGCTGCATTGTGTCTTATTGCAGGGAGAAAGATGTTGATATTTCATTTGCCCAGGATGCTATTGATGAATACAAGGTATGACTTCATATGACATTCTCTTGGGAATTGCCTTTTTAATGATCTTTGAAGGACTTATCTAGCCATGCGTCCAATCAATTGTTTGATTGGATCAGTCTATGAAAGGAATAGAGTAGTTCCATTATTTTTTGGCTTTATAATTCTGATTTAGTGTCCCAGAACTGTGATCAGTCTAATCATGGCTATCTTCTTATCAAGTTACTTTTTCTTGTTTTTCTTACCCTGATTCAGTTACATCTATGTGTAGACATATAAATATTTTTTTCTCAAGTTTTATTATGTACTTTGTTTTAATTTGATTCAAGATCTTCTCTGTGTGGTTAGACTGGTCTGCCTTGCCAATTTATATGCCATACATTTAAGTATCAAATATTTCCCTTGAATTTGTTCAACTATTGAATTGATGTCCCGAGTGTGCCATTAGTTTATCAGAGTGGCAACTACAATCACAAGGGCTAAAGAATTTATTCATCTATCTATTTCAGATGTTGTTAGGGATTTCAAGTTTGTAATGACGTGAACCTTGTATTATTTCTATGCTTTTGCTATTGCGGATCACTCATCCGCTCCTTCTGTACTTGAAATTAAATAAAATAATTTTTCTAATAAAAAAAAAGATCATGATCTTTTCATGGAAGCAGGCTCGCGAGGTCGCCATTATGGTGCAAGGGAAGACTGTTGACTTCCAGAGGAAAAAAAGCAAAGGTTTGTTATTACACTTATAAATTCTCAAATTTCTGCAATGATTTGTTGTATGAAACGAATATAGTAGATATGCTATGAGCTTTGTGGCATCATATAGATGAAGAGTGAAGTTTCTCAGAGGACTGAATGTTCCATCTCGTCCTGTTGTTTTCTTGTATTTTATCTTACTTGGTTTATTGTTGTCTACTGTACTTTTATATCATAAAGATAAAGATTGTTCCACTCTCTCAGGAAGTCTTAGGAAGCTTGATGAGCAGCCTGAGTGGTTGAAAGGGGGAAATCTTCGAGATTACCAGCTTGAAGGTTTGAACTTTTTAGTTAACAGGTGCGAACTTGGTTCAAGTTGGATTATTTGCTGCAGCTATCTTATCATGTTTCTCACAAAACTGTGCTGATCAGTTTCTCTTTTGCAGCACAGCTGGAGAAATGATACAAATGTAATATTAGCTGATGAAATGGGGCTTGGAAAAACTGTCCAGTCAGTTTCGATGCTTGGATTTTTGCAGGTACTTAAAACTTATCATGCTAGTAAATTTGAACTTTTTCAAATGTATGTTAGCTATTCTTTCCTGATTGTTTCTGCAGAACTCTCAGCAAATTCCAGGACCATTTCTTGTCGTCGTTCCATTATCTACATTATCGAATTGGGCAAAAGAATTTAAAAAGTGGTTGCCAGAAATGAATGTTATTATTTATGTTGGAACTCGTGCTAGCCGTGAGGTTGGGAAGTTCTGTCTCTTCAAGATATATTTTATACTCGCTATGGAGTGCATTTCAATGCTTATACAATAATATGTTGATGCTGTTGCATGGTTGATTCTGATTTATTTATATTGTTTTTTGTATTCATGCATGCTTGTGATTATTGGTGCTTTTGAGGTTCCTTTATATTTATGTTTCTAGATTTGTTATTGTTTTTAATTGATTATACTCTTCATGTGAAGGGATAATGTATCGGATTCTCGAGGAATGACATGCTTTGCTTACATCCTCATGATTTTCTTTGACTTTGATTAGAATGTGGATCCCGTTCTGTTTTGATGGGGAATCTTAACCATTTTTTGAATTTAGTTCTATCTTTATGTTTCTTGTTCTGCAACTTTTAACTTTTAAATTTTTCATTACTGGTTTACGAACACATTCTTTCCAAATGTGTGTTGATTTGGTAGCTTCCGCAGTAGTTCATTGAAGATGTTTCTAATGTCTCTCTCGGGACTCCAATTTCATGATCAAATCATATATTGGTTCGAATCTGTAAAGGGATATTCTTGATGAACTGCAGATTACCATTTCCCGCTTCTGGAAGTCATTACTCGATAACACTATTATTGCCATCTTCATCTCCAATTTACCTATATTTCATTTTAACTAGTTGAAAATTAAAATTATTTAAGTGATTAAAATATGGGTTGACTATGAGGAGGTAAGTTTTGAACCAACTGTTTTGTGGATGCTAATCTGACCTGCTGCACTTTGCTTGAACAGCAAGGTCAATTCTCATTGTCCCCTAAAATGTCAGATTGATCTGCATCAGTTCTGTTTTTTGGTATTTTTTCCGGAAAAAAATTGCACGTCGGCATTTTCTTTAACATGTCTTAGGATAATTCTCATAAAAACAAAGTCTGTAAGTATGTAATTAAACTTGTGTTTTGACCTGCATTACTAGGGCAAATGGGATAGGGAATCAGTGATCTGGTCTGAAGCTTCAAAGAAGTCCGATTAGATTATTCTGTGAAATTATCCTTAAAAAAAGTTAATTTTGTCTTTTCTAATGGTCTTCGTGCAATTGCAGGTGTGTCAGCAATATGAATTTTACAATGATAAAAAAACAGGCAGAGTCACACAATTTGATACCTTGTTAACTACATATGAGGTTTTATTGAAAGATAAAGTCGTCCTCTCAAAAATCAAGTGGAACTATCTTATGGTTGATGAAGCCCATAGGCTAAAGAACAGCGAAGCTTCATTGTATACTTCACTATCAGTATGACAAATTTAATGATCAAAGTTACTGCTTTGGCTTTCATATTGTACCTTTAAATAGTGTGTTTAACAACGGTCTTTGATTTTTTTCACAGGAATTCAGCACGAAGAACAAGTTGCTAATCACTGGCACCCCGTTGCAAAACAGTGTAGAAGAGCTGTGGTAATTAGTTCATATTAATAAATAACTATGATAATCATGCCTCGGTGTGCATTAAATTGATTCTCTCCTGAAGTGGTATTTCTCTCAATAAATGGGTCTTTGTTGGTACAGAAGCTCACCTCTTATACTATACCCTCCAATTTTCTGTCTTCCCTGACATTTAATTTGGCGCGTTCCCTATTCAAAGAACTGTCCTAGAAAAAACATGTCCTTGAAAAAAAAACTTTTTAGAAGGTTGGGCAGATTTTTTTGAGAAAGTAGTGGTAATTTTTTTCATTTATTTTTATCTATATTTTAGTGTATGCAAGGTTCTAAAATTCGCTAGCGCCAGACCAACACTTAGCAGCTAGGCCGCCTAGGCGCCACTAGACGGATTTCACGGTATCAACATAATTAGATGAAGTTTGGTTTGTGTTAGGGCAATTCAACAAATCATATTTTTTGTTGGACTTTGGTACAGGGTCTATAAAAAAAATAACTTTTCATTTTTTAATTGAACTTTTAATTTAAATTAAAAGCCCAAAGGCTTTTCAAAAATAAAATAAAAATTAATTGGTTTTTGGCCGTCGAGCCGTCTAAATGGCGACTAGCGCCTATGCCGATTTTTGGAACATTGTTGTATGGTGCTTGTTGAATGCTACATTGTGCCAGTTATGTTTTAATGACACTATTTTTGTTATGCGACACTAAAATCTACGACTACATGTTTAATGTAAAAATGTCAGGGCTTTGCTTCACTTTCTTGATCCTGATAAGTTTAAGGTGAAGGACGACTTTGTGCAGAAGTACAAGAATCTTAGTTCTTTTAATGATATGGAGGTAAGAGATTTTCTTGTTTCTCCCTTTGTCGTCTTTTTTGGTTCCTACTTGTCTACTTTTTTTTTGCATTTTGGTTTGTCACTGTGTGTATTGCCATTATGTGGTTGTATTCTTTTCACTCTATATAGCTTGCTAATCTTCACATGGAATTGAGACCCCACATTCTTAGAAGAGTTATAAAAGACGTAGAGAAGTCTTTGCCTCCAAAGATTGAACGCATACTTAGAGTTGAGATGTCCCCACTGCAGAAACAGTACGCCTCTTTTGAACCACAATTTTTGTTTCTTGAAAGATTACCATGACAACATCGTTACTTTCTATTGCCAATGGTTTTTTTTATAAGGTACTACAAATGGATTTTGGAACGCAACTTCCATGATTTGAATAAAGGGGTCCGAGGGAATCAGGTTAGTGTTCATAAAGTTTCCTTGAATTGTTAGGAGAATTGTTGATTTGAAGCACTTTGTTCTATTTTTATTACTTTTTTGTCTGGTTATATTTTTATACCAGTACGTTGCTACCATAACCCAAGACTCCTCACTTCGAATGAATCTCGACAGGAATTGGGAAAATAATTGATTGTCTCTTCAATGAAAAGATATCATTAATTGGATCGTGTCAATATATGTTTGTTGGTTTTCTTCTATGTGAAGGCTGCTATGACAAGAAGTATACTGATCCCCAAAGTCATGCAGGTTTCGCTTTTAAATGTTGTGGTGGAGCTGAAGAAATGCTGCAATCATCCATTTTTGTTTGAAAGTGCCGACCATGGTTATGGTGGCGATGCAAATTTTCTTGGTAGCTCGAAACTGGAACGAATAATTCTAAGCAGTGGGAAGCTCGTCCTGCTTGATAAGCTGCTCAACAGGTTGCATGAGACAGGTCACCGTGTTTTGATATTTTCTCAGGTATGTGGAATTTTGTTATGTCAAACTAATCCATTGACACAAATAGTTTATGTATCTCGCTGCTGCTATCAGTAAATATAATACTGTTTTTTTCTTTGCAATATTTTTCCTGTATTACTTGTGTTTATTTTGGAACATAAAACGAACTGTGCGGTGGCTGAAACTGAAGACATGCTTAAAATAACTTTTTTATCTAAAAATCTTTTCGAGCTTCGTCGTGTCATGTCATTTATGATGGAAAGCCTGTACCTGATTTGTCTTATCCTCACCTTATTTTTAAGCAGTTACAGCCTGCACAAACACAGTTACATCCCCATATAAATCACCCAAAATTGGATGCAACTTGTTGCCATATGTTTAAGTATTTCTGTTTTATTTTTTTAGTACTTTTATTTTTGAGACCCTCATTGAGAATAAGTATAAATTCACCAGTAGGCGCTGTAGGATTGTGAAAATGGTGTTGCTTTTTATACAGCGAATTGATTTCAAAATCGTGTCTGACCAAGTCAACAGCTGATATTCTCTGTGTGAAATGCTTAGAACTGCATTGTGAAAGTTCACTTGTGAGGATAAATGAATTTTGTTTCCTTGGTCTCATGGGACACTTTCTCTTGGCCCTCCTCTTTATCCAGTTATACCTTCCACACGATCATTTCAGGTGATGTAGCCTTAGTGCTCAAGTGGGTGAACTTTTGATTGAGTGGGACATTTTGGTGTTGCTTTTTATACAGCGAATTGATTTCAAAATCGTGTCTGACCAAGTCAACAGCTGATATTCTCTGTGTGAAATGCTTAGAACTGCATTGTGAAAGTTCACTTGTGAGGATAAATGAATTTTGTTTCCTTGGTCTCATGGGACACTTTCTCTTGGCCCTCCTCTTTATCCAGTTATACCTTCCACACGATCATTTCAGGTGATGTAGCCTTAGTGCTCAAGTGGGTGAACTTTTGATTGAGTGGGACATTTTGGTTAGTCTGACAGAGGATCGAGTCGATGTTCTCCAGCACTTACAATCATGTTCACAATTTTTCCGATTCCCATAGCCTTCCTCTATGGGGCGTGAGTGTTTTGTTGTGTAATTATAAAGATTGAGGTGCAGTTATGTGAATGTTTAGTTTCATTCTTGTCTACAACTTGCTGGAGTTCCTTCCAGTGACTGTCATGGCTTTGACGGTTAACTACGTAGCTTGGACTTTCAAAAATCATGCCTCGGTAGAATAAAATTGACTAATGTTTTTTTTTTTCACAGATGGTAAGGATGTTGGATTTACTGTCTGAATATTTATCAATCAAAGGATTCCAATTTCAAAGACTTGATGGTAGTACAAAGGCCGAGTTGCGTCAGCAGGCGATGGATCATTTTAATGCTCCTGGGAGTGAGGATTTCTGTTTTCTTCTTTCCACACGTGCTGGTGGATTGGGTATTAATCTTGCGACTGCTGACACCGTCATTATTTTTGATTCTGATTGGAATCCACAAAATGATTTGCAGGTTTGTGAAAGTTTATTGCACTCCTGCTCTATATATTCTATGAGTTGTTTGTTTGCAATAATATTTTAGTTTCGGTTTGGTTAATTAAGGCCATGAGCCGAGCTCATAGAATTGGGCAACAAGAAGTGGTGAACATTTACCGATTTGTTACAAGCAAGAGTGTTGAGGAAGATATCTTGGAGAGGGCGAAGAAAAAGATGGTAAGCTTTATGTGGAAGTTTTTACTCTGGATGTTATACTTATTTGTCTTGGTCACTTTTACTTGTGCATAATGTGGATTTTACATCTTTGCTAGACTTCTAATTTTTTTTTTTTTTTTAGGTTTTGGACCACCTAGTTATTCAAAAACTGAATGCTGAAGGTAGACTGGAGAAAAAAGAGTCGAAGAAAGGGAGTTCATTTGATAAAGTACGTTTGTGAACTGAACCACTCGCATTGATTTTTCTATTGTTGTAATCATGTGTGCGTTGTGATTTTCCCGTACTGCTTTTTATGGAGTATATTTGATCTGTGTCTGTGGGTTCCTATCTTGCTATTTGTCGTGTAGAGTGAGCTTTCTGCAATTCTGAGGTTCGGGGCCGAGGAACTTTTTAAGGAAGACAAAAATGATGAAGAAAGCAAGAAAAAACTTTTGAGTATGGATATTGATGAGATTCTTGAAAGAGCGGAGAAGGTTGAAGACAAAGCAGCTGAAGGAGAAGGGAACGAACTGTTGAGTGCTTTTAAGGCAAGTTTATTTTAACTCTTTTTTTGAGCAGTTGATTATTGCACATTCCTTTAATAGTATTTTATGACAGCCATTACTTTTTCACTGAAATCAGGAGAGAGTCTCAATCTTCTTGATTGATCTGCCTTGCTTTACTTCCAATAATCAAAGTCTTATCTTCTGATATATGCAAAATTTGATTTTATCTTTGAATTTTTCTCTCATTTACTGTGTTTTCTAATCACCTTATGTAGGTGGCCAATTTCAGTAGTGCTGAAGATGATGGGACATTTTGGAGCCGCATGATAAAGCCTGAAGCTATCTCGCAAGCTGAAGTATGCAAGTCACTCTGATGCATGCATATTGATTATTTTAACTATTTCGAATGATGGGTTTTTTGGTGTTCTATCTATCTTCTAGGATGCTTTAGCTCCACGAGCAGCTCGAAATATTAAAAGCTATGCAGAGGCTATACCACCTGAAAGGATTAACAAACGGAAGAAGAAGGGTGTGGAGCCCCAGGATAGACTTTCAAAACGTCGGCGAGCTGATTCTGGTTATTCTCTTCCTGTGCTTGAGGGTGCTACTGCTCAAGTAAGAGGATGGTCTCATGGAAACTTACCCAAGAGAGATGCAACCCGGTTTTTCCGAGCGGTAAAGCTGATGTCATTTGGTAGTCTAGACATGGCTTTATACATAAAGACACTTGTGTGGGTAAAAAAAAATAAGAATGATAATTTTGTTTCCTATACTTTTCCAGGGTCAATCCTGTTCCTTACTCTTGTTCTTTTATATATTTACAATTACAATTACAATTACAATTTAAAATGAGGAAACCCTTTACATCCCCCCTCTTTTTTGATAGGTAAATAATATTCACTTATAAAAAATATTTAGAAATACACTGAGCATATAACCCAGTGATTACAGTCAAATCATTTACACCCCCTTCTCCTTTTAAGTACCTGGTTTCTTTTGCTATTAATTGCATGAGTGAGAAATGACTCATTTCTTTGCGGATTCAATCATCATTTTCTTGTCCTCGTGACATTTGAATATTGAGACTCATTATGAACGAGGCAAGGAGAGACCAATTTCTTTATTTTGGCACTATTAAACTTGTAATCTATGCTGAAAACATTAGATATTGTGCTTGTTAACTAGATCCCTAGTTCACCTACTTACCCATCATGTTTTTTTGGTTCTATATGCATTTGTTTGAGATGTGTTTGTCTTGTTAATCTCCTGTGTTATGCGAGTTTACTGCCCAAGTACTTGCACGCTGGCATAAGTGTGAGGTTTTTCAATTGATTCATTCTTTTCTCGAGGTAGATTATATGTCAAGCCTGTCAATTTCATTGAATCCTGTAGAATTCAGGAGTTATGTATGCCAAGCTTGATAGAATCAGTTCTCTGGTAGTTTTAACTATTATTGAGCATCAAGGGTTGGTAAGAAGAATTTTTTGTATTTTGAACTTGGGAAGTTATTATACTCGTCGTTTTCTAAAATCAAGAGATAAGATAAATTGAAATAGTAAGTAAATTTTGTTGGAGGATTGTTGGAAGTATGTCAGTTGTTTTAAGTATTTAAAAAATTTAATCAAATATTTAGGCTTTTGAATATTTCTGTCAGATAAAAACTAATGAGATGCTATTAGTGTTTTTCTTCTTTTTGAGTGGAAAAGTATTTCAAATCTCTCCCTTCCGAATCATCTTTTCCTTAGTCTTTTGTTACTTTTGTCAATTGCATAACCTATCTCTTACCAATGGCTTCAATCAGGTTAAGAAATTTGGAGATGATAGCCAAATCGGATTGATCGCGTTAGAAGTTGGTGGAGTAGTTGAAGCTGCTCCAATGGAGGCACAAATTGAGCTTTATGATGCTTTGATTGATGGATGTAGAGAAGCAGTTAAAGGAGAGACACTTGATCCAAAGGTTTGTGCCTTGTCACTTATCTGCTGTTTCGCAGGTTTTATCAGTACTCCCCTAATGGAGCTGAAACTTGTATCACTATATCCTTAGGGGCCTCTATTGGATTTTTTTGGCGTGCCTGTAAAAGCTGATGAAATTTTATGCCGTGTTGAAGAACTTCAACTTCTTGCCAAGAGAATTAGCCGCTATGTCGATCCTATTTCTCAATTCAGAGCACTTGCATATCTCAAACCTGCCACATGGTCTAAAGGCTGTGGCTGGAATCAGAGTGAGTGAATATTTCTTTGCTGTTTTGGCTAGTTTATTTATTCCTTTATAACGTAGCTTAATTTTATTATTTACCGTTTGGGAAGGGTTTGGTTGTTTTATTTTGCTTATGGAGAAATGTTGTTCCAGATGTTAAATGGTTTTGTAACTTTTCCCTATTTGTATTGTTAGAGGACGATGCAAGGTTGCTACTTGGTATTCACTATCATGGATTTGGCAATTGGGAAAAGGTTAGATTAGATGAAACACTTGGCCTTACTAAGAAGATTGCTCCTGTTGAACTTCAACATCATGAGACTTTCTTACCTCGAGCTCCCCAACTGAAAGAACGAGCAGCACAACTTCTGGAAATGGTAGGTTGAATATTTTCAATAACCATAAGTCCCCATGTCTCAAGATAATTTTTGAATTTCTGTTGTTTTGTTCTTGCTGCGATTTTATCGAATCGAAAGCTCATCACTGCAGAAATAATTTCCCAGCCTAAGTTTTCATTTAGAACCTGCAATTAAATTCTGTAAATATGTTGATTTGCCTTCTTGGCTCACATCTCAAGGAAAATTTTCTCTACCTATAGAGTACTGTAGCACATTAGCTATTATGGGATTGGGGAGGATCATTTGGGGTGCTATTTTGCGTTTTATTATCTATCATCACTCCAATTTGTTTGGCTATCGATTTATTTATTGCTTTGCATAATCCGCTTTCAGGAAGTTGCAGCTGTTGGTGGGAAGAATTCTAATGCAAAAGTGGGCCGTAAAAATGCTAAAAAACAGAAAGAAACAATTCCCTTGTCGCATGGAAAAGGCAGACTAGGGAAATCTGATTCTCCCGGGAATGTTCGAACCAACAAAAGTAGAGCTTTGAAATCCCAGAAGATTGAGACATTAGTGAAAGAGGAAGGTGAAATGTCTGATAATGAAGAAGTTTATGAGCAATTTAAGGAAGTAAAGTGGATGGAATGGTGTGCGGATGTCCTGATAGAGGAAGGGAAGACTTTGAGAGGTCTCCAAAAACTTCAGTCTATTAGTGCAACCCTACCCAAAGAGAAGGTTTGCTAATCACAAGCTTTTACATATCTTTTATTGCTATAAATTTATTGGTAATTTTGAACTTTGTGTGATTAGGTGCTTTCCAAAATTAGGAATTACTTGCAGCTTCTTGGTCGGAGGATTGACCAGATTGTTTCAGACTATGAGCAGGGGCCTTATAAGCAAGAAAGTAGGTCTTCGTATCTATATATCCTTCCTTTTTTATGCTGTGCTCATCCATTGCTCGCTCTGAGTCATGGATGTGTACTTGCATTCAGAGGTTGGGGAAGGGGAGAGGGGGCCTAAACGTGGGATCAGGAAGGAATTGTTTTAGGAAGGGTAAAAATAGGTGGTAATGAAATAATGGATGGATAGATGTCCTATGGTTTACTTCTGTACTTCCGGACAGAAACATTAAACAGATATATTTCCTTTTGCAGGGATGACCACACGGTTATGGAATTATGTATCTACGTTTTCAAATATGTCCGGTGAGAAACTTCAACAAATTTATTCCAAACTTAAACAGGAGCAACATGTTACTGGAGTGGGACCATTTCACATCAACGGTCAAGCTGCAGCATTTATGCAGAGGGATCTTGACGTGGGTAAATTTGAGGCTTGGAAACGGAGAAAAAGAGCTGAGACAGATGCTTCTCATATTCAGAATCCATATCAAAGATCCACAGGTAATGGGACGCGATTACCTGATCCAAACTCTTCTGGGATTTTGGGACCCCCGCCATCTGATGGCAGACAATTTAGTATTGGACGGCCTTATAGAATGCAGCCGGCTGGCTTTCCTTCAAGGCAAGGTTTCTCATCTGGTACCAAATAAATGTGACAGGACATTTGTGAATGCTAGAGGACTCAATTGTAGAGCAAGGCCAACTCATTATTTCCAATGGCTTTATCTGGTCTGGAGGTCGTTGCTGTCTGATTTTGTTACCATTGAGAAGACCTATTTTTTAGAATCTTCTCCGAGCTTAGTTGGATCTCTTCATTGAAGATACTTAGAAATACTAGACAGCACCGGTTTGGGCAAGTGAAAGCAAAACAGTCGTGTACATCACCTAATGTTGTGAGGATGGCATGAGAAAGCAACATTCCTCGAAGATGGAAATCTTCTATTAAAATAACTTTACTTCTGTTTTTTTTTCCATATATGAACGAGGATACTAATTTTTTTCACATATATAGCGCATAGTCTAAAGGACACGTAAACTATTCGCGATACATCGTACAAGGACATTTTGTACTCGTGACACTTTATTAAGTGTAAATCATAGTTTTGGTCGTTTACTAAATTCTTATCAATACTAGTTTTAAAATTACATATTTAGTTTCAGTTTATTGTTATGTGGTTTCTTCTATGTGACCTAGAGTTGATGCTAGATACATATGGTCTTTGCCGTGTCATTAAAGTTCATGCCTGCATTGGTTCTAGTTTGAATTATGTGTATACATAGGGATTTTGTTAGTCAACTTGCCTGTTCGTTTTTTTCTTTATGGTGATTAGGATTTCCAGTTTGCAGGATGATCACATATTGCAGTGCAACTTCTTACAGGTATACTTGAAAGGGAATTTCGGTTTTGCACGTACATTAGAACTGTATTTTGTCAAACATTAACTTTACTGAGATCTAACAGTTGATTGGGATCACTATGGGAAGTTAGCGGAATTGATCTGATGGGACCTCGCTTCCTGTTTTCATGAGGTGATTTCGTGCCAGAATATTTTGAGGTTGTCTTTCTAGGTGATAAGCTTTAGCATACTTTTTCAAAACGTGTGTCCTTAAAAAGAACTTTAAATTAGAAGTTTGAACTTATTGCACGCTACTTGTGTTGTATATTCTGAATCTTTCTATATTTTTTGTTTGATTTCGTTGTGGATAAGGCCTGTGACTGGAATCATTGTCAATGCCCAGCAAGAAGGATTGAGATTTGGAACTGTGATTCTTTCATATATATAACCTAATATATTTTCTAACTTTTTCGTAAAATGATCATTGCTTATTTCTTTAAGTATTAACTTGTTCAAATAAAGTTGTTCTTTTTGTTTTTCCCACTTTTTATTTTTTACTTCTATTTGTTATCATATAATAATTCAAAACTATGATAAAACCAATTTCTTTTGTTCGCTTGGCTCATTTTGAGTAATAAATTATTGTGTGATGTATGAATGTCAATTAAAAATCAACTTATCGGATGGGTTTTTATTAAAAGTAATAGAGAACTTTCGTCCACAAATTATCTTTAATTTTGCACGCTTCTTCTCGAATGAAATAAAATCTTGCTCGTCATCGACACTTGATCCATCTAAAATTATTCATTGTGTAGTTAATTATTAGAGGGACAAACAAGGCTTTTACATAGTATAGTGGCAAAGAAACTTACAATTGGTTGGTTTGACAGCCTCACATGAAAGATATTGTACCAAAAATTTTGAAAATACAACAAAACGAAACGGAATCCTTGGTGTGAGTTGCTTACCATAGGAACAAATTGTGGTGCAAAAGCCTCTATCTCTTTATCTTTCAGTATAGTTTCCCACCTCAAGCACGAATCCTTCTACCACTTTACTTTTCAATTTGGCCCCTTAATTATTTATTCTTTGTATTTTTGACACTCCCATCTTCTTGTTTTCATTTTAGGTGTAAGTAATTTCCTTGTCGCATTGTGATAAAGTCTTGCCGCCACCCGTCAACCCGACACGATCCAACACGAAAACAATCAGGTTCAGGTTGGGATTTTCGGGTTTGGGTCGGGTGAGTTCGGGTTAGTACCATGTTAGACGGGTTTCGGGTTGAGTCGCGGGTTAGACCCAATTTTTTTTTTTAAAAATACTACCTATATTTTTATATATTGTATGTTTGAACAAAATTTATTGTATATTTATATGATAAATTTTCATCATTTAATATTTATTTTGTATATTTTTTATTTTTTAATAATTGTTTATTTGATTTAATAAATATATTTTTATTTTTCTACGATTAAACTTTCAAATTTAAATCGAAAATTTTGTTGCTATGTGTTAAAATTAAAATATTATTATTATTATATTTTTTTTTCGAATTTTTTTTAAAAATAAATAAAGAAATAAAATTCGGGTTAGACAGGCTGAGTCGGTTTAGAGGAGTTCGTGTTCGGGTTGCTTCGGGTTGGGTTTGGGTTGAAAAAAAAGAAAAAAAATTTGCACGGGTTGACCCGAAACTCGACCCACCCAACTCGATTGACACCCCTACTTGCAGCGTGGAATATATCCATTTCTTGACCATTTCCGTCCAATCGTCCGACAAAGAGCAAGTGAAAGAGTACTAATAATAATCGTTGTTTGAGTAACATCATATTACAAAATTCATAAGCCAAATAATTATATTGATTTTGTGAACCCGGTTATTGAAGAAATGAGAGGTTATCATTCACATATATTGATAAAGGTTCGTCTTTCGACGTACATTGGAATAGTATCTTAAATATAGTATCAAGATTTCCCATACACCCTCGAGGCACAGCACCAATAAACCAAACTACGATAGGCCTAACAGGAAATCGATTATAATGCAAGGGTGTATCTGCTAATATCTTTCCTATTTCCAGTGGCATCATGGGACAAGCGTGATTCTCCCGCTCTGTTATAATAGTTTGCTCCATTTCTCTGGTCTTTTCATCTCCACACTTTCTTCCCCGCTCTTTGGGATAGTCGCTGTTTTCAGAGTGTCGGAAAAGGTAAAAGACCGATGATTCTTCGCTATGTTTCTTGAAACTTTATTGTGTCTGTGAAGAGGATGTTTAACTCGGGCCCGGCATGCCATTTATCTTGCAAAGTTTTGAAGCCACTACATGGCATTTAATCATGTTTTAGAAAATCATAGTAATCGATGCAAAAAAACATGGTAGATATGAAAAAAGTTGTGTTTCCAGATAAATTGCATCGACGCAGTGTCGTAGTTTATGGTTAGTTTAACTTTAAGGTTGTGTAGGAAAGTTACAAAAAGAGGTATCTGTCGCTTTTAATTTAATTGGACTTAACCGGAGAAAAGAACACGGTTTTCATGCTAGAATACGAATGCTTTGCATGTTTATGTGAAATACTGATTGGTTAACTTCGCGGAATTTTCGGCTTTACAGGTATTGGATGTACAGATGTCTTTGTACCATATTCTTGATTTGTTTTTAGCATTGCAGGGGCTGTCACTGTGCAGTTAGGGCCTTGGTACTTTTTTGGGTTTTCATCCTGTGAAGTTTTAAGGGGAGGAAATGGACTATGTCAATGGACCTGGAAGAAACCATCTCTTTGTTCCGGGACCTGTCAATATCCCGGAACAAATCCTTCGTGCCATGAACCGTAACAACGAAGATTACCGCTCTCCAGCTGTTCCCGCACTTACAAAAACTCTGCTGGAGGATGTGAAGAAGATTTTTAAGACCACTTCTGGGACCCCTTTTATCATCCCCACGACAGGTATTATGTTGATGATTTTGGCATATCTAAATGGCTGTAGAAAGAAAAAATTGAGAATTAGCTATGAAACTAACCTCCAACCATCAAAATTTTTAAGGAGAAGTGAACAGTTTCGGACAATCTTTAAGTGAACACCCATACAAGCGTAACCAAATTTCAATGATATATAGTGTATCTTCTTGAGCAGAGAGTGCTAGATTTGGTGACCTTAACCATAGCCATTTTATGATTCGTTAAGTAATTATCGCCATGTATATGAGGAGTTCAATCATAATATTTGTCTTGCACAATTCATATCATTCAAAAATTTGTTCATTGGGACACCACCCATGTGATGCAGTGGCATAAGCGTCTCCACGGAAAGGCCAGGTTGGAGACTCATATTAAATTATATCTCAGCATATCAAAGTTTTTGTGCTCCATTTGGTTTGCTAATGGAAGTTGCCGTCTTGGGCAGGCACTGGTGCATGGGAAAGTGCACTGACAAACACTTTGTCTCCTGGTGATCGAATTGTGTCTTTTCTGATTGGTCAGTTCAGTTTGCTCTGGATTGATCAACAGCAACGCCTCAACTTCAATGTGGATGTTGTTGAAAGTGAATGGGGTCAAGGTGCTAACCTTGATGTTTTAGCCTCTAAAATAGCAGAAGATAAGGCTCATACAATCAAGGCCATTTGCATAGTGCACAATGAGACAGCAACTGGAGTAACTAATAACTTGGCTACAGTAAGAAAAATACTCGGTATGTATTTTACGTTAACAAGAAGAATTTGAATTATCTCCTGAAAACTTGGCTTGGTTATTGTAATCTTAACGTGTTTCTGAAATAAATTCCAGATAACTACCGACATCCAGCACTCTATCTAGTGGACGGAGTGTCCTCCATTTGTGCACTTGATTTTCGCATGGACGAGTGGGGTATAGACGTGGCTCTGACCGGTTCACAGAAAGCTCTCTCACTTCCAACAGGTTTAGGAATCCTTTGCGCAAGCCCCAAGGCCATAGAGGCCTCTAAAACTGCAAAATCGCTCCGAGTTTTCTTTGATTGGAAAGACTACTTGAAGTTCTATAAGTTGGGAACATATTGGCCTTACACCCCTTCTGTCCAACTTCTCTATGGGCTAAGAGCAGCGTTGGATCTCATTTTCGAGGAGGGGCTTGACAATGTTATCGCAAGGCATGGTCGTCTTGGCAAAGCAACTAGGTACGAGAATTCACTCTTGATGATGTAAAACACTGGTTACCAGCTTTCATAATCACGTATGTGTCAACTGATGACTATTCATTTAGTTTAGTTGCAGTTCCAGATTATTATAAAATTTGGATTAAAATGTCGTTCCCATCTTTTAATTGTATCTTAGCAAAGGCCTATCATGCGTGGAACCAAAATCACATTTGACATATCATACGGTTTAACAATTGTAACATTCAAGAGCAACTGCCCCAAATTTTCTACATGGCTGTTTTTATATGTTTCTTCGAATCAAAATCATAATTTGTCATTTGAGTTCTTCACTTTAAAATTTTGAGTTGTATCGTTGCCACGAGCTTATCTTAGGTACAGCGGTAACTCTTTTAACAGTCAGTTAGGCTGTCTTGCATACATGTTCATGGTGTGACAGATGTAAACATTCAATTCTAAATCAATGAAGTTTATGCTTTTATCCTGAAAACTCAGACTTGCAGTGGAAGCATGGGGCTTGAAGAACTGCACCCAAAAGGAAGAATGGTACAGTGACACAGTCACTGCTGTGGTTGTTCCATCATACATAGACAGCTCAGAGATTGTTAGAAGGGGATGGAAGCGGTACAACCTTAGTTTAGGCCTTGGACTCAACAAGGTTGCAGGGAAGGTTTTCAGAATCGGGCATCTTGGAAATGTCAACGATGTATGTTATCTTTTCTAATTACACGATATTGTCAAAAGTTCACTTAGTACATGCTCGATTTTTCCTCAATCCACATATCTTGTATTCATCAAGTGAAGTAAGATTCTTGCATACGTCGCAGTTGCAACTTCTAGGTTGTCTTGCTGGGGTGGAGATGATACTCAAGGACGTCGGTTATCCAGTGAAGCTCGGTAGCGGGGTGGCAGCTGCCTGTGCATATTTACAAAACTCAATTCCCATGATTCCTTCAAGGATTTGATTCCATGCTTTGGATCATGCAAATGGTTTTCTTTTATACTGTAAAAAATTGCAATATGTCATGTGCACTGCTGGACTCAATGCTTTGTATCTTGAAGTGCTTGTTTATGGACCTTAAATTTGTATCTTTCTAATGCTTAAAACCCAACCAAAGTTCAAATTTGGTGACGTGGAAACTGAAATTGATCGAGTGGATCGAATGGGCAGTCAACAAAAAGACCCAATCAATGACAAATTTAAAAAGCAAGTGGGCATCATATTCTATAATTTGTCATTCTTATCGTTATTATTAATATATTAATTTTTTGTTGTGTACAGTCGCGAATAATTGACTAAGCTAAAGTTTAAATAAAAAGTTTTAAATCACTAAATTTATATTTATATTGTTAAGTAAAACTTAGCATATCTGAATTTGGTAAAGTAAAATTATATATTTTCCATATTAATTAATTGAACTGAAATCTAAAACCAAGATGACATACAAAAGAACTTCTAATTAATATTTAACTGACCTATATATATTTTTTCATTTATATTTATACTGTATATAAAGGTTGGACTTAATAGAGATAAAAATATACATCAATTTTTTCTTTCAACTTTACCTTTATGTGATACCAATATCACACTTTTGTGAAAAAAAAAATTCAACAAACAATTTTTTTATTTTTATTTAATTTTAATAATTCAAACAACTCTTTAATCTCTTGATAATTATAAAAAAATTACACACATAATTAGTTATTTATTATTATTACTTAAAAGAATGTCTATATTTATGTCTGAATATTCTTCTTCAGCAAAGTCAACGTCGCTGCCTTTTTCTTTTATGTCCAATACGTGTGCAATAATACTTTGGACCAGACTCCACAGCACGCGGCTTTTCTCTCATCTATCCCAATATTTTATCCATAATTTCGAGTATTTATCCGAAGACATCCCACCAATTTCTGAGTCTTAAAAACAACGATCTGAAGAAAAGAAGATGAATCCCGGAGAAGAGATTGAAATTCTTGGGTTTGATGATGATTTGTTCGACCGTCTGCCAGATGAGATTGTTCTTTCAATCTTCAATAAGCTGCAGGATGCAAAGTCTCTATGTTTGTCCATGTCTGCGTGCAAACGGTTTCATTCCATTGTACCTAAAGTTGATGAAGTTTTCCTCTCCATACCATGGAAAAGGGAAGAGAGGTTGGCAAAGAATGTGAAGAGATTTCTTCCAAGAATTTGTTGAGGAACTTTGTTGGAAGAGCCCTGATGAGATTTAAACCCATCCGTTTTATTTCTCGGATGATGAGATTCAGATCAAGAAACGGGGATAACAGCTGCGATTACTGTTCCCATTATGTGCCGAATGGTGTCTTGAAGCCGTTTGATGAATTGCGAGCGCTTCATCTCAGGCTACCGTGCCATGGATTTCAGAAATTGGGTTCAAGAAATGGTGAGAGCGGCGGTAATTCGACGACTTTTCTGAAGTGGAAGGCGGAGTTCGGGAGCCAACTGCAGAGCTGTGTGATTGTTGGAGCCAAATCTTGGTCCGAAAAGTGTGAAAACCATGAGGTTAATTCGGTAGAAGCAGAGCAGGAATCTCGTGTGATGACGGAAGCCGAGCTGAAACTAAGGATTGTGTGGACGCTTTCTTGCTTGATCGCGGCATCCGCCAGGCATTACTTGATTCTAGAAACGGTGAAAGATCGGAAAATGGTCGAGAACGTGGTGGTTTCGGATGAGAGTGAGCAGGGAATGGTTTGCATGAGCAAAGAACAGATTGAAGAGATGAAGGGAAAGGGGAAAGGAGGGATCTTGACGGATTGCAGGAGTTTGAGGATGAAGATATGGTATGCGGAGAAGATGAAGCTGCCGGGTTGTGGGAAGGTTATGGAAGGGGCTACGCTGGTGGTGATAAGGCCAGATTCCTGCGGAGAGGGGAAGTGGAGGGAGAGGAGTAACGCCGACTTGGTGGCGGCGGCGTTTGGTGGCGAGGGGGAGGAGAAGGCGGTGGGGGAATTTGCCAGGAAATTGGTGGTGATAAAGAAATGTTTGACGCTGGAGATGAATGCATTTTGAGCAGACCAAGAATCAAGTAGTATTTTTTTTGGTTTTTCTCTCTCTTTTTTAAAGGTTAAAAATAAATAAAAATGAAACAAAAATTTTAAAAAAAAATAAAGGAAAATTTATTGTTATTATTTTTGTAAATTTTATTTTTCCCACATGTATTGATATTGATATTGGGACATTTATTGAGAAATCAGTGGATTTTGTCACTGCATAAAATATGTTTTATGATTTGGATTTTTATTTTTGTTCATGTTTAGTTTTTTTTTAAAATAAAATGATATCAAGTCGACAATATTTTCGAAAAACATATTTTAGAGATTACAAATAGTTTGAACAAATTCTCATATTTGATAATATATTAGGAATCGTCGCAAACACATAGCTAATTAAGTTTTATATATTATATTATTGTATGAATTTTTTTAATAATTTTGAAATAGTATTTTTCTTTCTTGTAAAAAAATTTTGTAGTTTCTATACACTATTTTTTTTTTAAAAATAAAATAATATAATATTTGGAAAAAATAAATATATCTTTAAAGATGATTTTATTTAAAATCACATATTAATTAAAACCAGCTACAATGACTAACATAAGAATTGGCCGCTTTAGTAAGTATACGAAACACCACATTCACTTTGTTGCCTGATAAATTGAACTTAGTTAATAAAAATTCTTCTAAAAGAAAAGAATAATATTCAAAAATAATTTATCAAACTCATTGTGATCCATCAAATTTGTTAACAAAAGCTAGAATAGATGATATATTAATTTAAATTTTAAAAACATAAATAAAGATTAAAAAATATTATTGGGATGTGATAATTATATATGAGTTTATAAAAGTATTAAACTATTTCAAGATAATATGACATTAAAACTAGTGACTTTAAGCATTCAATTCTAATAATATAATATATATAGATAGTATATAATTATAGATTATGCTTATAGCTTATGATTCATCAAATCTTAAGTTTAAAATGAGGTTTTGGATATTATCAAACAAAAAAGTAAAGATTATAGATAATATATAATAATGCATACTTTCATTAAAATAATTAAATATTTAATAAATGAACAAAATATAGAGTATGTCTTTTGTGAGACGGTTTCACGAATTTTTATATGTGAGACATGTCAACCCTATCGATATTCACAATAAAAAGTAATAATCTTAGCATAAAAAATAATATTTTTTCATAGATGACCCAAATAAAATATTCATCTCATAAAATATGATCTGAAAGATCGTTTCACCCAAATTTTTGTCCAAATAAAATGTTGAAATTTGTTATTCCATCGAGTAGTTGCCACTTGCCTCCTTACTTAACAGGCAATAATAAATTCCTTATTTTGAAATTTTTTTTTTAGGGCGGAGGAAAAGGGAGGAACTTCATATGTAGAGGTACGCTGGTTTTTTCAGCGAAATAATCAGAAATGGAAGCAAAATTTGGGAAATTCATCGACTCGGTGGGGAATTTTTTCACCGGAGGCGATCATCTTCCTTGGTGTGATCCCGACGTGATTGTTGTGAGTATTGTTCGATAATTTCTTTGGTACAGTTTTTGTTTTCAGCTACAATTTTTGTGTTAGGGTTTAAGAATAAGAATAGAATTTAGGGTTCTGGTCTTTGGGTGGAGTTCTTTGTGTGTTAGCTATTTTACAAGAGTAATCCTGGAAATAAAAAAAGCAATGAGATGGTAGGAATTGATTGGATTTCTGGGTAGGGGTAAATCTCTAGTACAATGCTTCACAGATTTCTCTTGGCTTGAAGTTAGTTTTGTTGACGAAAGTTGTGGAATCTTATATGAAATTTTATGCTTAGCTTAACTCTAGCTAAATGTGACTACTTGTCTGTCCTGTCTAGAAAGATCTGGATGATTACATACAGTTTTCGTGTATGTGCAAGGGTGGACCTGGCTCGAAGGCAAGAGAGACACCGCTCAAAAATGTTGGAATTTTTTGTTGTACTTCGAAAATTTTCAAGTTTTGCCAGTCAAATTCCGATGAGTCACTCTCTTTCTATTGTCTTGGCGCGTGAACTTTGGAATACTTGGATCCACCCTTACGTTTATATGCGCTTTTCATGTAAATTATTGAACAGCTAACCCTGTGGTGCAAGCTGTATATACATTAGTTTTGCCTTTATTCACGTTTTTCTGGCCTCTACCTGAGCATTATACATATACAGGGTTGTGAACGAGAGGTTGCTGAAGCTGAGACAGGTAACTCTGATGAGCTTAGAAGTGAAAGCATTATGCGCTTGTCCTGGGCCCTTGTTCATTCAAAACGTGCGGAGGATGTGCAACGTGGAATAGCTATGCTCGAAGGTGACAACTGAATGATCTTCCTCTCTCATGTGTGTTTTGCGAGTTTTGATGAACAATTTTCTTTTGGGACCCAAGGCTCCTCTGAAATTTGTTCTGAATCCTTGGTAGATACATATAATTCACCTTTGCTGTTCAACATTTCACGAGCTTCTCTACTCTTACCTCTCTCTTGCCTTTTATGAATGGCTAATGATGTTTCAGTGTGTCACTCTCGACTGATGTAACTTGTCATCTGCAGCTTCTTTGCCTCGCTCGAACAGTCCGTTGAAGGTAAGGGAAGAGATTTATCTTTTAGCCGTCGGATTCTACAGAAGCGGGAATTATTCGAGGAGCAGGCAGCTTGTTGAGCGTGCTTTGGAGGTTTGCTTTTCCCAATTCAATATATTTTGACTCTTCTACTTACCAAGATGAAAAGGGAGGGCATTTAACCGCATAATTCACTTTTGGGCGTAAAATTGCAGATTGCACCTGATTGGAGGCAGGCATGGACTCTCAAGAAGGCTATTGAAGATAAAATCACCAAAGGTGACTTGGACCTTTCTTGTCAACTGAACTCGTTATCTTCATATTTATACATCTTCTTTTGACATTCTGATGAGAAATATTTGTTCATTTCTACCCATGTTTTCTTCCTCGATAAAGATGGAGTGATTGGTATTGGTATTGCTGCAACTGCTGTTGGACTCTTGGCCGGTGGGATCGCAGCCGCACTGTCGACTCGTAAGAAGTGAGGAGCCATAATACGACATTATACGCAGGAATATTCAACTGTGTCTTATATACACATGCAAGTGGGGAGCAATATACCAAGTATTTGTTTTTTTACTATATTAAAATTTGTGTGAATGGTAGGTATACCTTAGAAATCGTCTTAATCGGTCTTGCCATTTCATAGTTATTAGCTAAATGGTATCTAGCATTTTGTGTATTTACCGCTCATGCAATACATCAGTCCCAATAGACAATACATCAACAATAAGATTGTACCTGGGAAGCGTTCTGACATATTTGTTTTGTTGCTAATACAAAACAATACGTGTATCAAATGATAGTATTGTGTGCAAAATCCAAGGACAGATTTTTGCACCTTAAATAACTCGCTAGAGAACATACGTACAAATGTTGTTAGCATATTAATGGGTTCAATTTTATTGAACCTAGCCTTTTTTCTTTTTCTTTTTTTCCGCTGAGAACCTGGCCTCTTTTAGAAACACAAACTACCAAACCCATACGACCATCAAGTTAAGAGACTGGCTTTGCTTTGTCCCCTGCCTCCTATGCCAAGTACATGACATCACTGCCATTGGTGAGAAAATGGAGAAAATCCTACGTCTTCTTCCTCAGTGTCAACTCAATTAGATCATGATCCCACGAAAATCGTGATACAGGAGGCGAATCCCAGTGTGTTGGTGAATGATTTTAGAAACAACTTAAAAGATGGTATCATCTTGCCTCATTTTTCCTGTGTCGGATGGCCGCATTTTCGTCTTTGATATCCAGCGGCTTAAGAGTGAGAGGTCTTTCCATATTTCTCTAGTTCTTGAATATCTGCAGCAACTCTATAACACCATCACTAACCATCAGAAATAAAACACACGACAATCTGAAAAATTATCGCCTGCGTCTAAAAAATAAAGATATAAATAGCTCCTGCAAAGTAAAGATATGTGAACCAGTAAGTTGATTTGCTCCAGCAAATTTTGTTTAGTTTTCAATTCAAATCTCATATTTATTAATTATTTCTTACAAAATGGATATCTATAATTTATAAATCTGTGCATAATCTAACATGCATTTCAAAATCAAAATTTACATCTGTTTTCATAGATACATCATCTGTATTTTCCCATGCAGCTTACAGTATAAGAACATCCAAACGGAAGATTCAAATATGCTTAGACTGAATAAATTCAAAACATAATTTTTTTAAAAAAAAATCCAAATTATGCTATTTCTATGCTGATCTACGAACTGCAAAAAAAAAAAAAAAAAAAAAAGACTAAAAACGAACTGAAATAAAAACACTTTTTGTAATAACTTATAAGTTGTCTGAGAACCAATAATCCCTTAAAATTAGTTTGATAAATGATTTCAGAACAACTTAAAAGATCTTAAAATATTTTTTGTTAGAAAAATACAGTAATCCCAACATATCTGAAAAAAACTTATTGTAATATTTAAATGACAAATATATCCTTATTAATTACCCAAACTTTATCATTTTCATATGTATCCTTCCTATATATCATTATTTTGATAATAATATAATTATTCAAACTTTATCAATTAAAAGCTAAAATTTCACGCTTTATAGTTATAATTTACATTGAAATTGTTAAATAAATCAAATTAATATACTCATGACATACTAATTTATTAGTTTTCACTAGCATTTCACGGTGCGATGTACGAAGTGTTATTCTATATAACTAACGATTAAAATTAGTAAGTATTAGTATTTAATAATTATTTAAATTATTGATACAATAAAACGAATATACTTAAATTTTAAATATTATATAAAAAATATTTATGTCGATAAAGGCATTTCTTTTACCAAGATTCAAAATTTTGTCATTTATTAGGTGAATAAGTTTTAATTAAAATTTAAATTATTTTGAATACATGTTAAAAAAATATTTATATTAAATTTATAAATTCTAATTAAGGTACATTTAAAAAAAAAAAAAAAAAAATAATAATAATAATAATAATAATATCAATTTACTGATAGTTAATATACAAAAAATTCACGACGACGTTCTTTTAAAAAATTTGAAAAATATAATATTATAATTCAAATTAAATATTAAAAAAATTGAAAAGACTTTACATTTAATTGCCTATTTATTTCCTATTTTTTAAAAAATATTTAATGTGCTAAGTTTATGTATTAATACTGATAAACATTTTTTATAGCATATTATTTTTTCGGGAACTTATCAAATATGAAAAAAAACTCTGTGTATATAGATTTTCTAGAATAATCGTTACAACTAATCGAAATTTGGTGATTGTGTGGAATATCAAATTATAAAACTCTAAACAATATTTATGTATAACTTTTTTTTTATTTATGGATTCGTTGAAATAATTTTTTTTTTTTAATGTTTGCAATTGTGATTAATATTTTGTGAAATTTTCGTATAAAGATGGTTTTTAGGTCATTAATGAGAAGCATGCATCGATCTCACAGATACAATTAGGACTTGTGTTTTTAAATAAAATTGAAGGGTATAAAATATCAATTTTAAAAAACTAAATAAATTAAGGTGTGCAATTGTGTCACATCTTTTATTTTAACGTTTTGTTACTTTTTATTTAAATAATTATATAGTAATGTATGTATGTGTGTGCGCGTAAACACTAAAAAATTGAATCCACTGACATTAATTATTGGTTATTTAATAATGTTTCTATACATTGGTACAAAATATTTAAATTGTTATATAATATGTAATGTAATATTATTCTAATATCAAAATACGAACTAATTTTTTTGTTATTTAAAAGCGGTTGATCCTATTAATTAATATGATATTTAATAGTAGAGTAGGTCTCTTGTGAAATAGTCTCACGAATCTCTGCCTGTGAGACATGTCAATCCTACTTATATTCACAATAAAAAATAATACTCTTAGCATAAAAAGTATTATTTTTCATGGATGACTCAAATAAGAAATCAATCTCACAAAATACGACCCGGAAGACCGTCTCACAAATTTTTTTGCCTTAATAATATATTTAAAACAGAAAATTTCGGATAATTAATATATGATGTTTAAATTATCAAGATACAATAACCCATTTTAATGAGGGAAATTTCTTCATCATATGCTATGCTAAACAAAATATATTTTCAGCCACAAACTTGTGTGGACATGAAATTGGTGGAGCTCCCAAAATTTCCATAATTTCTTGTGATACAATGTTTTTCATAAATTGAACATATCTCAATAATCCCAAAGATGTGTACAAAATATAATTACATAAATATGAGCCATAATATTGATATTGCCCGAGACTATGGGCAATCAAGATATCAAAATTGTAATTTTGGTTTTGTACATTCGTTAATTATAATATTCGACTTTCAACACTCATACGCCAACACCATGAATTAGCATCATGTCAGCAGTCAACACCATGTCTAAAAAAAAATAAAATTACAAATAAATAAAAGTAACAGATTAAAACTGAAATTTGACAAGACCACAATCAGAAATAAACAAACATATGCCAACTATAAAGTTGAGTTTAAACCTGAAACCCAAATGGCTAATACTAAATTTATGTAAAAAAAATTTAAAATTAATCATCTTCATCTTTGCCGCTATTGGAATTTTTACAAAATATTATTGATTTTAATTTATAAATTAATTATATTGATTTTATATATTAATACCTTGTTATAATTACTATTGATTTTTGTAACATTTTTCCATCAATATTCTCAATTATTATTATTAAGGGTGATCATCAAATCTTTGTTAGTTTTTGTGTATATATATTATACGTACACATTCTTGAAGAGAGAGGGAGAAATCAGATTTTGATCCAGACAACTTTTTTTTTTTTGAGTTTTGACCATGATTGTGGAAATTAAGTTGATTCCTTGGTTCGAACAGTACCATGATTCATGTTATCCACAAGAAAGATTAAAAAAACATGCAAAGTTAAATAAAAAAAATTCAAGAAAGTCACTTTGTAAAAACCAAACGGACTCTACTAAAATATATATATGCATGCATATTCTATCGAAAACGTGAAATCTCTGTACAATATAGTAAGCAAATTTAGAAGTTTATAATATGAGATTGCATTGTTGTTCCATAAAAATCGACTTAATTATTAGTTTCCAACGAACAAAATATATCTTCAAGCAAAATTTATTAACACAAGACTTCGTTAAATTGTATATATCATCACGTCTCGGAATCATATGTCGATGTGGTGTGAGGGAATATAATGAATCTCGGAGGTTTCGGCTCGACAGTAAGGACAAGAACTTTCAACAACGAACCAGCCCAAAATGCAAGATTCATGGTACACATGGGAGCAGTGCAGTCGAGTCACCATCGCCCCGTCGCTTTCGTTTTCCGATAACCCTTCCATGCAAATACAACAGATCGCATCGGGGTCGAACTTGCCTTCCTGCTGCCTCAGCTTCTCCAATGTCTTCACCACCCATCTCCTCCTCAAATATTCCAACGGCTTTTCGATCGCGAACTCGTAATATTCGTCCCACGTATTGAGTGCCCAATTCGTCCATAACTCAACCACACTCGCCGGTTGAACCACTAATTTCTTGATGTTCAACTGAACAACCATGTTTTCCAAAGGCAGACCATGATCGTCAGGGGTTTTCCCGAGGTACCCAACGATTTCAGACACCAATTCTTGGAGGTTTCCCAGCAACTTGAAATTAGAATTAGTTTCACGGCTGCCTTTAGGGCCCGACGTTACATGTATCCCAAACCATTCGATGTTCTTCCCGCTTAGAGTGAAAGGGATATGCGCAATATCTAACGATTTCTTGACCATATCACCACATCGAGGCGAAAAGATTCCAACGGATGGCAACGAAACCTCTTCAGTCGTCGACTGGTAAGTGGCCCTATAGGTATGGTCGGAGGATGAAACCAACAGAGTTTCGACGAGAAATTTGAGCGTTACTTCGTGGGGGAATCTCGTGTATGGATCGTCAAGATATTGATATTCTTGCATACAAAAAATTTCAACTGCGTAGTCCTCGTTGGAGATGTCGATGGAGGTTGGGTGTTGCAGATGTGCCATTCTCCTCCTCTTCTATTCTTCAAAGTACATATTGAATGACAATATCGTGTATATATAGGTGTGTGTAATCCTTTCTTTGGATAATATATATATATATATATATATATATATATATATATATATATATATATATATATATATATATATATATATATATATATATATATATATATAATTTCAAAATATAATATTTATTCTTGCATTGAAACTTAGCCGATCAAATTATGAAGGAATTGTCCATAAAAACAGGAAAAATAAAATATCAAAGTAGTTAAAAGGATATTATTATTAACGTAGGAATTAGGAAAGAAATCTGATTTTGTTGGATCACAATATCTTGAAGCCTCAATCTTCACGTTTAGGTAAAAAATGTCGCGTTACACTTAATATTTATTATTTATCTAAACATGTATAACATAAAATTCAAAATAGAATTCCTTCAATTATGAATTAATTTTAATAATTGAAAAAGGAAAACACATTGAATGAGCTTTTATAAACCATGACATCTTTCCTATGTTTCTACGCAAACTCCCACATAGTAAGAGTAGATTATCCATTGATAGAAAATTTTCGTTGAAAGAGATTGAATGGAGTAAAAAAGGAGTGTTTATATAAAAATTAATTTGGCATCAAGATTTTATGAAAAAAAAAAATCTAGATAAACGATGTGGCCATCTAGAATTTAGATATTAAATTCCATAATCCACTTTGATTAGATAGTACATATAGATATATAATAAAATAAGGTATAGTTTGGTACACTGGATAAGAGATGGATCGATAAATAATCTTTTTTATCTCATGTTTGGTATTTTTTTAGAAAACCCATGATAATATCATGGACTGTGATAAATAATTTTATATAAAGTGATGATATGGTAAAAATCATATCATATCATTAATTATATTTTAGAGATATTACGATATATTGTATGGATATGCACAAATCTAGTTACCATATATTACAAAATTCTATATCATCTAAGACTCTACACCTATAAATAAAGGGCTCCTAAACCCTAATCAAGGTACGCTTTCATGTATAATTATTTACATCAGTCTTATATTTTTCTCTCAAATACTATACTGACTTGAGTGTCGGAGTGGCTTCGCCTCCGGGAGAAGTCATCTCACCCTTTTTCTTTGATACACAGTTATATTTTTGGAGCGGTTTGATTCGGTATATTGAAGAATTGGTTCGTGATCATCGATTCAAGGTATTTTTATGGATGTGCATTTTTTGAGCGCCTCAATGGCGCCGTCTGTGGGAACGAAATTTATACCCACGATCTGTTTTCTACTGCGGGAATGAGAAAGAAAAATATCACCCAAATAAAAAATCCATCACCGAACCCTATCGGATGGATGGAACAAAATACGCTGCAATTCCCCCACCAAGCGGCCACCACAGGAGACCCACTTGTGGTTTCTTTAACCAACCGGCATAATCAAACAAATTCTCTCCCCACTAGCAAATCCGCTCTTCACCACTCAAAACAAGATCAAAACTCCAAAAACATGTATCCGAGCATATTTGCTTCGCGGGACCAGCGGCTCACACCCACCTCCATGCCCCGTTTTTTTTTTATATAGAATTCTGCCGCATGCACTACATAGGTCTCCCCACCACAAAGGCCACATCGCAGCTCCTTAACGGTTCGCCACCTTCGATATTACACTCACTCTCGAGAACCGCCACCACAGTTCGAGCCTTCAACCATAAGTACTCTGCACCACGAGCCTCACAAATTTCATGTTGGGTTTTCATTGGAGCCATCGTCATCGCCTTGAGGGAAAACGAGAAAATTTCTCACTGTGTGCAGCCATCGTCCTTCTCACTCATGTTGTGCTTCTCTGAAATAAAGTATGAGATTATTAGACCATCCGCATTCAACAACCTCGAAGAAGCCCACGATGCGACAATTGTGTTCCTCGTCAGATTGCTCTATCAAAGATTAGGCTACAAATCCATCTCTGAGGCATTCGTTATATATTTTTCTAATGATGTGACCTTGAAGCTTCACTTATCGGCCCTTTACTTCAGAAGATAAGTGTTGATTTTTTTTACTGCTCTTATATTAAATATTGTTTTATAAACTTTGTTTCATGGTTGACAGAGGGGCATGTATCATTTGATAAATAGGGATACACCCACTCACGAATTATGTAGTTAATTCTACATCTTACTATGTATACTCGTTGTATACATTAAAAACAAAAGCGAGTTTTAGAAAAGCTAAAGGGTCCACACCGCAACAAGAATCGTAGACCACTACTCTCCGGGTGATCGTCTAGTGAACATGCTCCTCACCAATGGCTAATATACCGAGCAATGCATCGTCGCCGCACATAGGGTGATATAATTCTACTCTATGACTGTTATTTTCTCCTTATGTTATATATGTTGAGTGGATTTGTTTAAGCATACAAAATTCAACTAATAAACAAAAACAAAATCAATTAGCACTTTCACACTCGTACTCATGGGACAATCATTTAATTTGGTTTTGAATATTTGTTCCCCTCAACATTATAAATTTGATAATTTTCGTTGCTTTCATATATCCATAATTTTTTGGATATCAATATGATTGGGGATATTTAGGATCGGCTCAATGGCTTTGTGCTTATATATTATTTATCCTAAATCCCACCTGGAATACTTATTCCTTCATACTTTAGCAGGTCTTTTTTTGGGAACTAACTTGACTCAAGTGACTGCATGGTCGACAAAGGAATAACTAGTCTATTGGTCCATAATAATAAATTGTTCTACGATAATTCATTTCATGAGGAGGGGTTTTTGAGAATTTGTTAGTGCCTATGGGGATTTTGCTCTAAATTCTTGAAGTTCTGGTTAAAATTCGCGACTTCACGTTGGTCCAAGGATATTTTTCAATTAAATCTTATTTCTAATAAAAATTAGTAAGGGCATTTGGCCTTATACACCTAGATCATCAAATTTCTCTCTTGGGCAACAAATCTTTATTTTGCTCAAATTAATTTTTAATTAAATTATTATGGGTTTGGCTCGTAAAAAATATGCCTTATGTAGGTCAGTAAGATGAGTATAAGAGTTGCATTCCTATTTTTTTTAATAACAATTGAGATATATAATTTCACTCTGTTTATACTCCCGCCAGCGACCTACCCGTGCAGTCTTAGGAATAAGGAATCATTTGGGTTTTTGCGATTTAGAAAAGGATTCATATTTGGCCCTAAATTTTTGTCTAACATGTGCTGGAATTTTGTTGTTAGATGTTTCCATGGCTGATTTGATAGAGCCTTGATGAGTATATATTTGTTAGATCTTTTTAGAATTCAGACACAAAAATATTTGAAATTTATCAGGACATATCCACTAAATTTGTTTTCGATATGTCAAGCTTAAATTTTAGATGATGCCAAGAATCATGAATTTTGGATTTGATCATTACTCGAATCGTGATAGTTTTTGATAAATTGTAGATGCCAAGATATACATTCAAATTATTATTATTTTGGATTCCTTGTGTCTTGGCTTTATGTTTTGGTGCAGAATTCAAGCGTATTATATTTTGCTACACACCAGGCTCGGACTCAGCTTATGTCATTTTTACTAGTGGGCACATGATCTTGGCACTTTGCGACAACATAGCCAGGTCCTACTCGATGACTCGAGAAATATAGGATGCGAGACATGGATCGTAAACAGAAAGAATAAACTTTTAACTTTGAGGCAACCTCAGTAAGTCCAACTCTGCTTGGCAATTACAGAAGCCCGACCTTGCTCGGCACCTCAGTAAGCTCGACCTTGCTCGGCAGCTCAGTAAGCCCGATTTTACTCGGCACCTCAGTAAGCCCGACTTTGCTCGGCACCTCAGTAAGCCCGATTTTACTCGGCACCTCAGTAAGCCCGACCTTGCTCGGCACCTCAGTACGCCCGACTTTGCTCGGCACCTCAGTAAGCCGGATTTTACTCGGCACCTCAGTAAGCCCGACCTTGCTCGGCACCTCAGTACGCCCGACCTTGCTCGGCACCTCAGTAAGCCTGAAGCCCGACCTTGCTCGGCACCTCAGTAAGCCCGAAGCCCGACCTTGCTCGGCACCTCAGTAAGCCCGATTTTACTCGGCACCTCAATAAGCCCGACCTTGCTCGGCACCTCAGTAAGTCCAACTCTGCTTGGCAATTACATAAGCCCGACTTTGCTCGGCACCTCAGTAAGCCCGACCTTGCTCGGCACCTCAGTAAGCCCGATTTTACTCGGCACCTCAGTAAGCCCGACCTTGCTCGGCACCTCAGTAAGTTCAACTCTACTTGGCAATTACATAAGCCCGACTTTGCTCGGCACCTCAGTAAGCCCGACCTTGCTCGGCACCTCAGTAAGCCCAACTCTGCTTGGCAAATATACAAGTCTAACCTCGGGTTCGTCAGTCAAGAAGTCAAACTCGGCTCGGAAAACATATAAGCCGGATATCGTACTCGACAACTTGAATTTGATTATTAATATGTTGCTCTTTATTTGAGCTCGATTTTCAGCAGACTATTATCTATAGCTCTTCAGCAGACTATTATCGATAGCTCTTTATTTGAGCTCGATTTTCAGCATGATCTTATCTATAACTCTTTATTTAAGCTCGATTTTGAGCAGACTATTATCTATAGCTCTTTATTTGAGCTCGGTTTTCAAGAGGATCTTATCTATAGCTCTTTATTTGAGCTCGGTGTTTAGCAGACATTGCTCTATAGCTCTTTATTTGAGCTCGATTTTCAGGAAGATCTTGTCTATAGCTCTTCATTTGAGCTCGGTTTTCAACATGATCATATTTATAGCTCATCATTTTAGCTCGGTTATTAGCAAGATATTCTTTATGGCTCTTCATTTGAGCTCGACTTTCAGCAATCGGTATATCTCGAACTTCTTATATATGCTGGTCTCGACACCTTGACCTGACTTCTTATTGAGGGATATAGCCACTCTTGGCTCTTTTGACTCTCTAGCGACTTGAAAGGAAAAATCATTTGACTATCTATTCAATATCAGATTACTACATTGGCCGCTTAATTTGGCTCATCTCAGAAAGCACATTCCACAACAAACGCTCAAAGGACACTATTACATGCAACAAGAATATTATCTTACATACTCTAAAATATAATTCATTCATTTAACGTTCCTCCATCATTTCACTCGTCGTCACTTTTTTGCGGGGGATACTAGTGATGATATGGTAAAAATCCTATCATATCATTAATTATATTTTAGAGATATTACGATATATTGTATGGATATGCACAAATCTAGTTACCATATATTACAAAATTCTATATCATCTAAGACTCTACACCTATAAATAAAGGGCTCCTAAACCCTAATCAAGGTACGCTTTCATGTATAATTATTTACATCAGTCTTATATTTTTCTCTCAAATACTATACTGCCTTGAGCGTCGAAGTGGCTTCGCCTCCGGGCGAAGTAATCTCACCCTTTTTCTTTGATACACAGTTATATTTTTGGAGCAGTTTGATTCGGTATATTGAAGAATTGGTTCGTGATCATCGATTCAAGGTATTTTTATGGATGTGCATTTTTTGAGCGCATCATAAAGATAAAATATCTCTTTTATGATATGTGATAATTTTAATTTAATGATAAAAAACACCGTAAATGACTTAGTGACCCTCAATATATAAAAATCTTAAACCTTATCGTTCTCTCATTTCACCGCCCCATCAAATAAATATTTTATTTATTTTTATATATTAAATAATATTATAATTATATAAATGATTTTTATAAATCTCAATAAAATTATTAGTACCACTTGATTAACCTTAAAAATTGATATTTGATTTGACTCACAAAATCAAGTGTTCAATCATCGTATTATATAATATATAAAATTAGGTAAAAATAAATAAATCATGCAAACACTGTCGACGCATGAGCAGATAAGAAATATGAACTCAAGCAACAACTTTGAAATTATAAAATTTATTATGATAAAGATTAATTTTGTCATTACAATCTAATATATAAATTTAATCGCTCTTATTAAAATCATATCAAACATTAAATATAATATCATACATCTTATTTATCATTAACTTATCCTTATATTATATATCACATATTTATCCTATCATATGTACCAAACTATGTTTAAATTGAGAGGTTATCCCCTTCTTAGCTAAATCCTAGTACCTCTCAACTCTGTCACCTAGCAGTGAAAGATTGTGCGTCCATTTAGCAAACCAATTCTTAAAAAAAAGCATGTCTCGATAGCTCAGTGATAGATAAGTCAATAAGTAATTGACTGGTAGCAGACTCAATTATTGGTGTTCTATGTACTGTACCAAAGCTTGTGTAGCCTATGGTTGAGTGTAACGAAGCGTGACATATGATTTAGAAGCAAGCTGATGTACCACATGTTTCAGCAGAGCAAGATAAAAGGGAATAAACCCAAAGAGATGGGGCAGTGACAGATTTTTCCAGGTTCTTTAAAGAGATTGATGCGAGTTATCCTTACATTTGTACAAAATCTAACTGGATTGACGAAGCGACCACCAAGAAGCCCAAACTATCGCATTTCTAATCTAATTCAGTCATCTTCTAACATCCTAATGGACTACCAGCTGGTGAAAACTACCAAGGGTTTGGCTTCTCGCGAGACGGTCTGTTGATCTCATGCCACCTCTTTAAAGGAAGTGTATATACAACTGACCTTCTAATTGTGCAAAAAAAAAAGAAGCTATCAAGTTGTGAGTTATACAGGAAGAAGGTAAGAACATGGCTGTGATGCCTTCATCCTTCTTCATCATAATCTTCGTCTTCCTCGTCAATTGCACCATTTAAATTAGTAAGTTGAATAGGATCGATAGCCATCTGTTCCAGGGACCAACCGGGAATTTCTTCATATTTTAAGCAAGGAGTCGGCTTGGTTGATGAATCAGGAGGAGGAGCTCCAGCTAGTTTTGGGGTGGAGTCACCGGTCACATTTAAGTCAATATTTAGGTCAAAATTCCTAACCGATTTATCAGAACTCTTCCCGACTATAGGTCTTGATTCTGCGAGACCTGCCACATTATCAGACTTCCTGAAATTTTTTTCTTGATCCTCACCATTCAGGTGAAACATGTTAGGGTCATCCTCAATTTTTTCATGCTGGCCAATTGATTCCCTTTCAAGCATGCGACTACCTTTACCGCGACCTCGACCCCTACCCCTGCCCCTGCCCCTACCTCTTCCACTACTGCTGGTGTTACCAGTCTCAGGCTGCAACAAAATAGCCACCCATGTAAAATAAGCACCAACAATTTGCAAGTAAAAACTCATCAAAGCATCATTAGTTTAGAACTCATCGTTAAACATTTTTTACAGCTATATCCATCAACTCAAATGAATGAACTAGGATGATTATCTATTTCGCAAAGTTAACCATAGGTGTATCTTCTAAACTATTGCTCAGACACAGTTGCGGCCAACTGGTTTAATGATATATACTGGCAACTGAAGTTATCATGAAAAATGAAAAAAACTAAAGATTTTTCAATTGAAAAGTCTAACAATCATTTATTTTCCAAAAACAAATAGTGCTTGGATTATTCTTTCTGCAACACATTTTTATTCGAAGCAAATTTAATGTACTGTTGGTGAAATCGACACAAAACAACATATTAAACCATCATACCGTGTGTATCCTTTTGGACTCATCATCATTGCCACATTCTTCATCTTCTGAAACCTTTCTGCACGAAGAAATCACAAGAATTATAAGTTTCAGTACTCGTATTTTTCCTTATTGTAAGAGAAGGAATTTCCTTCAGTTTTCCAAACCTTCTCTTAGCAGCCGACCTATCCTCGGTAGCAGCATCTGAGCCACCTAAATCAGGAACCTTACTGACAGTGTCCTTCAGGAAATCAAACACGTTAAAGCTCTGCACGCATTGCTTTCTGCAAGTGAAAAAAATCAATTGTAGGAAAACGATAATGACAAATCAATGCACAAATATGCAGGAACTGCTTCCAAACCAAATTCCAGAAGAAACTCACAGATGCAAAGAATTCACAGTTTTTGCTCCTCTTTTCAGGGTAATCTCATAAGTACGATCACACAAATCTTGCAGAAATAGTTCCAGAGCTTTTGCTGTACATAAATAATCAGACGATGTAAGCAAGCTGCAAAATACATGAAAAATTGCAGAATGAAAAGAGATCGACTAATCTGATAAATTCCAAAATAGCTAAAAGTCCTCAACATTCGGAATGAACAATCACCTACAAGCAAATGAAAGTACATACAAACTAAAAGCGGTACAGCCATAGCAATCTTTCCCACGTCTTCATCTGCTTGCATAATCTTTTTAATACGAACCTGAAACAAAAAAAATTCAATTAACTGACTGGACAAAAGGGTTAATGCAGGGGTAGTTGCCTTTATTATAAAAAGGTGACAAATTTCTCAATACTGATTTTCTTTGTAACAAACCAGACCCAATAAGATAAGAGTTAAGATCAGATAAAATCTGAAAATTGAGTCAAACTAATCTTGATTGCAATATTAGAAACTGTTACAAAACGTAATTAAAGATACTGTTTTTTTTTTTGCACACAGGACCGACACAAAAACATGTCAACTTAAAAGCACCTCGTGAATCCAAAATCAACGTTCTTTCACATATATTTATGTGTCAATTAAGTACCACAAATGAGTACCCAAAAATAGTCGCATGCTGGCTCTACCTTGGTAATTATTCTGGTAAACAAAGCCATTCACATGCAAACAAATAAAAAACGCTACACTAATCAACCAAGCACCCAAAATTTCCTTGCCCTGTTGACTAAATATCCACACCAACCTCAACTCTGGCAGGCTATAAACATTCAGCAATCAGTCATACAAGTAATACAACTACAAATAATTGCCCAAAAAATAAGTAACAACAGCATAAACTTCTAACAGGAGACTTACCTCAGGCTAAATTTCAGTCACAATAAAAATTAAGTTTAAAAAAGAAAAAAGAAACAAGATAACCTACCACTCTTGGCCAACAAGTAACATGAGTTAACCAGACAACAAAAACACATATGTTTCCTCATGTATCACCACATCAATAAGAATCGCGAAACTGCTCCAAAATTTTCCACAATAAAATCAAACCTACGTGCATGAATGAATTTATAGACACCAAAAAATGAGAACAGGCGCAAAAAAATACTCACCGCCGGAAAACGCGTGTCGAGCTTCTTCCTCATAGCGTACCAATGACTCCAATTCCGAACCCTAGCTTCAATTAAACTCGCAGAAGCATACCCCACTACGTTATTATACATAAACATATGAACCTACCAGCGCACGAATTTCACCAGTTGGCCGTAGAAAATTCGTCGTCGTTACGTCGTCTCCGAATTTCAAAAAAGTAAATAAATAAACAAAAAGAGAATAATTAATTATCCGATAGACTCGCTTTTCTCGGACTTTCCACCCCACGATTAGGTTTTGTTTTTACGGAGTCCTCTCTTCGAATTTTACTGTTGGATCCGGGACTTTGCGGTTCACCTGTCGTGACCGAGTCTGACCACTAGGTTCTAGCCACGTGGACTTATACCCAATAAAATTGCGCCACGTAATAAAGAGCACTATAAAGTTTTCTCATTGGATAGACCGTCTGAGAGCATCCACGATTAGGGCTGCAAACGAACCGAACATGTTCGCGAGTTTTTCGAGCCGGCTCTATAAATATTCGATTCGTATTCGAACTTATCGAATTTGAGCCGAACTCGAACACGTTCGAACTTTTTTTCGAGCCGAACTCGAGCTCAAATTATTTTGTTCGATTCGCGAGCCTTAATATTTTATTAATATAATATAATATAATTATATATATATATATATATATATATATATATATTTCGAATATTTCGAGCATTTCGAGTTTTCAAACCTTAATATCCGAGCAATAATTCGAATAGTTCACGAATATATTCGAATATTTCGAGCCGAACTCGAACTCGAACTTCATTTCGAGCCGAGCTCGAGCCCAAATATTTGAAATTATCGAACTTCGAATCGAGCTCGAACTCGAATATACCTATTTCGAGCCGAATTCGAGCCTGACTTTTTTACTATTATTCGGCTCGATTCGGTTCGTTTGCACCCCTATCCACGATAACACCCACGAGTCATTAAAAAATCTAGGGTCTACTATCACATATTTATTATAACAACATATCTTTTTTATCCACCTTCTTTTTAACATTCAAACTCATTATTTATGGATCTCACAGTCCAATCAATCATCTTAAATTTTGTTTCATATTAAATAAATATGTTTTAAATATATTTTACATTATTTAAATCATTATTCTAATTTTTAAAATCATCTTACTTTTTAAAACCACTTTCTAATTTTTCAACGGTTTACAAATGTAAACAAAAAAAAATTTAAAAAACCAATCCTACTGTTGAAGGAAAAGTCAAAATTTTAAAATTTAGAAGCAAAATTAAAATAATTCAAAACAATTGACCGTCATGAGTGTTACATCTCATTATAGGTGCCTTGATAAATTTTTATTTGTGAATGAATTAATTTTATTTATATATATACTAAAAATAATATTTTGATATAAAAAATAATATTTTTTTATAGATAATCTAAATAAAAATATATCTAACAAAATTAACATATGAGATCGTCTAATAAAAAATTTTATATTTAATTTTTATTCATGACACTAAACACCTAAAATATTGTGTATTTTTATATTATTGTACTTTATAAAGGTTTTATTGAATCTGTTGCAAAAGATAAAAGCTTTAGACTTTCTCCACTTCTATATTAATAGTTGGCTAGTTGCCCGCTAGGTCATCCTAGGTTTTAGTTTAATATTATCTTGGTTATAAGGGGGTCCCCTCTCTATTTTTTCGCTAATTTTGTGAAAATAATCTCTATCTTGATTTGATTTATGAAAAAATTATTGTCATATCACATGTATTACTTTTTTTTTTTTGTAAATATAGATCGAGTCAACTCGTATCACAAGAAACTTGCTCAATAAAAAAATATATTTTATGTCAACCATTATCATAAATACTAATTATGTTACAATTTCACCATAAAATAGATTTAAAAATAATCATCCCCACGATGTGATGCCGATATATTCCAATGGTTGAAAAACAAACGGTAAATTAGAGAAAAATACATCTGTGCATGATTTGTTTAAGATTCAGTACCCAACAGAATTTTTTTATATTTTAGTACCTGACAAAAGACCACCTTAGTTTTTACTACATGTTTAATGTATTTTTACATTTTTACCCTTTTAATTAATAAAAAATATATAAATACTTATTTTTGTTGGACATTTTCTCTTTCCACTCATTAATCCCGATGCATTTGGATGACATGTATATTTAATTTAAATATTTTTTTATTAAAAAAACAAATTCACAACTAATTGAATTTTTTGAAATACTTAGTTTTGCTTGTGAAATACTTAGTTTCAATTTTAAAATACTTGATTCAGTAAATGAAATACTCAGAATGTTTATTAAAAACTGGATATTCGAATATGCATTAAAAAAAAAAAAATTCGCAACTAATTGAATTTTTTGAAATACTTAGTTTTACTTGTGAAATACTTAATTTAAATTTTAAAATACTTGATTTAGTAAATGAAATACTCAGAATGTGTATTAAAAAACTTGATATTCGAGTATTCATTTAAAAAAAACAAGTTCGCAACTAATTGAATTTTTTGAAATACTTAGTTTTACTTATGAAATACTTAATTTAAATATTAAAATACTTGATTTAGTAAATAAAATACTCAGAATGTGTATTAAAAAGCTGGATATTCGAATATGCATTTAAAAAAAACAAATTTGCAACTAATTGAATTTTTTGAAATACTTAGTTTTACTTGTGAAATACTTAATTTCAATTTTAAAATACTTGATTTAGTAAATGAATTACTCAGAATGTGTATTAAAAAACTGGATATTCGAGTATGCATTTAAAAAAAAAACAAGTTCGCAACTAATTGAATTTTTTGAAATACTTAGTTTTACCTCAGAATGTGTATTAAAAACTGGATATTCGAATATGCATTTAAAAAAACAAATTCGCAACTAATTGAATTTTTTGAAATACTTAGTTTTACTTGTGAAATACTTACTTTTAATTTTAAAATACTTGATTTAGTAAATGAAATACTCAAAATGTGTATTAAAAACTGGATATTCGAATATTCATTTAAAAAAAAAAACAAATTCGCAACTAATTGAATTTTTTGAAATACTTAGTTTTACTTGTAAAATAATTACTTTTAATTTTAAAATACTTGATTTAGTAAATGAAATACTCAGAATGTGTATTAAAAAACTGGATATTCGAATATGCATTTAAAAAAAATCGCAACTAATTGAATTTTTTGAAATACTTAGTTTTACTTATGAAATACTTAATTTTAATTTTAAAATACTTGATTTAGTAAATGAAATAATCAGAATGTGTATTAAAAAACTAGATATTCGAATATGCATTAAAAAAAATCCCAACTAATTGACTTTTTTGAAATACTTAGTTTTTCTTATGAAATACTTAATTTTAATTTTAGAATACTTGATTTAGTAAATGAATTACTCAGAATGTGTATTAAAAAACTGGATATTGGAATATCCAACGCAAGTTCACCAAATGCTCGCATTTCCATCCAAGATCCATTTGTATGACATGTTCATTTCATTTAATTATTTTTTTTATTGTTAAAAAAACAAATTCGCAACTAAGCATTGAATTTTTTCAAGTACTTAGTTTTACTTGCGAAATACCTAATTTCGATTTTAAAATAGTTGATTTGGTAAATAAGATACTCAGAATGGGTATTAAAATACTGGAAATTCGAATATGCAACGTAAGTTCACCAAATGCTCGCATTCTATCCAAGATGCATTTGGATGACATGTTCATTTTATTTAGATATTTTCTTTATTTTTTTTAAAAAAAATTCGCAACCAAGCATTGAACATTTTGAAGTAGTTACTTTTATTTGCGAAATACCAAATTTCAATTTTAAATACTTTATTTGCTAATTGAGATACTCATAAAAGTTAATAAAATAATGGATATTCTAGTAGGCAATGTAAGTTCACCAAGTGCTCGCATTTCTATCCAAAATGCATTTAGATTACATGTACTTTTCATTTAAATATATTTTTTTAATTTTTAAAAGAAAAAGAAATTCGCAACTAAGCATTGAATTTTTTGAAGTACTTAATTTTACTTGCCAAATACTTAATTTCAATTTTAAAATACTTGATTTGGTAAATGAAATATTTAGAATGCTGTATTAAAATACTGAATATTCGAATATGTAACGTAAGTTCACCAAATTCTCGCATCTCCATCCAAAATGCATTTGGATGACATGTTCATTTCATTTTAAAATACTTGATTTGGTAAATGAAATACTCAGAATGTTGTATTAAAATACTGGATATTCGAATATGCAACGTAAGTTCACCAAATGCTCGCATTTCCATCCAAGATGCATTTGGATGACATGTTCATTTCATTTAATTATTTTTTTATTGTTAAAAAAATAAATTCGTAACTAAGCATTGAACTTTTTGAAGTACTTAGTTTTACTTGCGAAATATCTAATTTCAATTTTAAAATACTTGATTTGGTAAATGAGATACTCAGAATGAGTATTAAAATACTGGATATTCGAATATGCGACGTAAGTTCACCAAGTGTTAGTCTTTCCTCGGAAGATACATTTGGATGACATATTCTTCTCATGTGATATCTATTTTGTAAAAAAAAAAATATCAAATTCTCAACTAAGCATGAAACTTTTAAAATACTTAGTTTACTTGATAAGTACCTAATTTTAGTTTCAAAATACTTGATTTTATAAATGAGATACTTAAAATAGATAATAAAATACTGGATATTCGAATATGCATTATGATGCAATTTCAGTGCAAATGAAATTTTAACAAATACATTGCTCATCACTTCTCATGAAATAAAAATAACAATTTATTTCGGTATACAAATAAAGAACTTAGTTTTACTCCGGGACAAGTATGCTACTATATTTTTGTTAAAAGTAAGTGCTTATTTTGATCTACAAACAACTTACTCTTACTCCACGATCAGTAATGAACTATTTCATTTCTTTAAATGACATTAATAAGTATTCTAATGAATCTTAGTTGAAAAAACCAATCATGACTAAATTTACGTTGCATATTCGAATATCCAATATTCTATCACATATTATGAGTATCTCATTTACCAAATCAAGTATTTTAAAATTAAAATTAGGTATTTCGCAAGAAAATTAGGTATTATTCTCAGTTATTCAATTTTTAGCAGCGATACTTCAGATGATTGTTTACTACTACGATTATTAAATAAAAACTCAATGAAATGGTTCAAGGATTAAATGATGAAATAAATAAGCTAGAATGATTGATTAAAGTTCAATTGAGAAATGAATTTATTGAGAATCTCGGTTCATATACCTCTCGCTAATCTACTTAATTCGTTCGACAATGATCTATGCTTTCGACGAGATTTCATATCCAATTGAACACGCCCTCTCAAGCTATGCCAAACTAATTCAACTCAGTGAAGTAATTAAATCTCTTTAATTATTTATCAAGGGTGAATTGCATGTCGTTTTATTAAATCCACTAGCTTTCGACCTACTGAACTATGACTATCGACGTATATCCGACTTCATATTTCTCTGTAAATTGTAAATCCACGGATTAAGTTACTCGTTCCTATCACGAGATATTCTCTCGAAGAACATTGTCCGGAAATCTTTAAATCTTCGCTCTAAGCCTTTTTTCTTTTTCAAAGCTTTTTGGCTGCTGAAAAGTCCTTGAACATGTCATCCAAATGCATATTGGATGGAAACGTGAGTACTTGGTGAACTTACTTTACATATTCGAATATCCAGTATTTTAATACTCATTATGAGTATCTCATTTACCAAATCAAGTATTTTAAAACTGAAATTAATTATTTCGCAAGTAAAACTAAGTACTTGAAAAAGTTCAATGCTTAGTTGCGAATTTGTTTTTCTTTTAAAAATAAAAAAAATATTTAAATGAAATGTACATGTCATCCAAATGGATCTTGGATGGAAATGCGAGTACTTGGTGAACTTACATTGCCTACTAGAATATCCAGTATTTTAACACACATTCTGAGTATCTCATTTACCAAATCAAGTATTTTAAAATGAAATGAACATGTCATCCAAATACATCTTGGAAGGAAATGCGAGCATTTGGTGAACTTACGTTACATATTCGATATCCAGTATTTTAATACAACATTCTAAGTATTTCATTTACCAAATCAAGTATTTTAAAATTTAAATTAGGTATTTGGCAAGTAAAACTAAGTGCTTCAAAAAGTTCAATGCTTGGTTGCGAATTTGTTTTTCTTTTAAAAATTAAAAAAAATTATTTAAATGAAATGTAGATGTAATCTAAATGCATCTTGGATAGAAATGAGAGCTCTTGGTGAACTTACATTGCCTACTAGAATATCCAGTATTTTATTAACTTTTATTAGTATCTCAATTACCAAATCAAGTATTTAAAATTGAAATTAGGTATTTCGCAAATAAAAGTAAGTATTTCAAAATGTTCATTGCATTAGTTGCGATTTTTTTCAAAAAAAATAAAGAAAATTTCTAAATAAAATGAACATGTCATCCAAATGCATCTTGGATAGAATGCGAGCATTTGGTGAACTTACGTTGCATATTCGAATTTCCAGTATTTTAATACTCATTCTAAGTATCTCATTTACCAAATCAACTATTTTAAAATCGAAATTAGGTATTTCGCAAGTAAAACTAAGTACTTGAAAAAGTTCAATGCTTAGTTGCGAATTTGTTTTTTAACAATAAAAAAATAATTAAATGAAATGAACATGTCATCCAAATGGATCTTGGATGGAAATGCGAGCATTTGGTGAACTTGCGTTGGATATTCCAATATCCAGTTTTTTAATACACATTCTGAGTATTTCATTTACTAAATCAAGTATTTTAAAATTAAAATTAAGTATTTCATAAGAAAAACTAAGTATTTCAAAAAAATCAATTAGTTGCGATTTTTTTTTAATGCATATTCGAATATCCAGTTTTTTAATACACATTCTAATTATTTCATTTACTAAATCAAGTATTTTAAAATTAAAATTAAGTATTTCATAAGTAAAACTAAGTATTTCAAAAAATTCAATTAGTTGAGATTTTTTTTAAACGCATATTCGAATATCCAGTTTTTTTAATACACATTCTGAGTATTTCATTTACTAAATCAAGTATTTTAAAATTAAAATTAATTATTTCACAAGTAAAACTAAGTATTTCAAAAAATTCAATTAGTTGCGAATTTGTTTTTTTTAAAATGAATATTCGAATATCCAGTTTTTAATACACATTCTGAGTATTTCATTTACTAAATCAATTATTTTAAAATTAAAAGTAAGTATTTCACAAGTAAAACTAAGTATTTCAAAAAATTCAATTAGTTACGAATTTGTTTTTTTTTTAAATGCATATTCGAATATCCAGCTTTTTAATACACATTCTGAGGTAAAACTAAGTATTTCAAAAAATTAAATTAGTTGCGAACTTGTTTTTTTTATATGCATACTCGAATATCCAGTTTTTTAATACACATTCTGAGTATTTCATTTACTAAATCAAGTATTGTAAAATTGAAATTAAGTATTTCACAAGTAAAACTAAGTATTTCAAAAAATTCAATTAGTTGCGAATTTGTTTTTTTTTTAATGCATGTTCGAATATCCAGCTTTTTAATACACATTCCGAGTATTTCATTTACTAAATCAAGTATTTTAATATTTAAATCAAGTATTTCAGAAGTAAAACTAAGTATTTCAAAAAAATCAATTAGTTGCGAACTTGTTTTCTTTTAAATGCATACTCGAATATCCAGTTTTTTAATACACATTCTGAGTATTTCATTTACTAAATCAAGTATTTTAAAATTGAAATTAAGTATTTCACAAGTAAAACTAAGTATTTCAAAAAATTCAATTAGTTGCGAATTTGTTTTTTTTTTTAAATGCATATTCGAATATCCAGTTTTTAATAAACATTCTGAGTATTTCATTTACTGAATCAAGTATTTTAAAATTGAAATTAAGTATTTTACAAGCAAAACTAAGTATTTCAAAAAATTCAATTAGTTGTGAATTTGTTTTTTTAATAAAAAAATATTTAAATTAAATATACATGTCATCCAAATGCATCGGGATTGATGAGTGGAAAGAGAAAATGTCCAACAAAAATAAGTATTTATATATTTTTTATTAATTAAAAGGGTAAAAATGTCAAAATACATTAAACATGTAGTAAAAACTAAGGTGGTCTTTTGTCAGGTACTAAAATACAAAAAAATTCTGTTGGGTACTGAATCTTAAACAAATCATGCACAGATGTATTTTTCTCTAATTTACCCAAAAACAAATTTAAAAATATACATTTCTAGTTTAGAATTGAAGGCTGCCAAGTGCCAGCATAACGGAAAAAGGACCTCTTTCCCACATCAGAATTTTTAACACACACGGTGATGGTTGAGAGATCCTACATAGATTATATGTTTTCTTTCAATTTACAGAGAAAAATAAGTAAAAAGAAGAGGGCGTCTGCATCAGAAGCCAAAACCAACTCTACACTCTGATTTCCAAAAGTAAAAGTTCTACGCTATGCTCGAGGAGCTAAAAGCGACCTTTCCTTCTCCGGTTATGTCAAACTGAGCTTGTTCTTCGGAGCTGGTATCTCGGTTTGGGAAAATCAAGAACCATCAGCTCATCAAATTCCTGACAAATACAGAAACAAACATCAGACGTCACTGCACTTTTGCTTTCTTCGCATTGACACAAATGAAAATCAAGTCCAATTAACTATTCACGATTCAAAAGTTATACATCCTTAAGAGACTGTATCTTCTGAAAGTCTACAAGTTGGCTGATGAAACCCAGCAAAACACACATCAGCGCTTGAATAACACGACACGCCCCATATACAGGAGCCGACCTATCCCAGAAGAGCCAATCTGACTCTCTTCAACTTTGGAAAAATGTATGCCTGTACAGAACAATGGCCTTTACCATTTTGCTGATTGATTAACTATTCCTATTTCCTAATATGTCCACCGAAAAAGCAATAGAAGCCCACAAAAATTCAGCAACAAATGTTTGCCAGTTAAGATACAATAGCACTAGGTTTACAAAAGATGCTTTATCCAGCAGTACCTTTAAAAGTGTTTCTGTTTTTTCTTTATAAATAGAAGCATTCTAAGTTTTCATAGAACAGCGAGTCAGGTATTTTTAAGCTTTTAATCGATAAGCTGAAGGAGAATCCTAAATGCCACATGTGCTACTGGCTTCCTTAAGCGTTTTAAAAATAAAAGCACTCTTGAAAAAAGAAAACGTTTTCCTTACAAAAACTACTCCATCCAAATGCACTCATTATCTCCACAAAACTATTCGCAGCTATAAAAAATGAGAGTTCTGTTTCCACCACTGCCTGTTATTGCGGTAACTAGGCATTCACAAGTTTTTATCATATTTTAACTATTGTAACACTTTAAAAGCCGACCAAATTATCTAAGCAGACAACATTTCCTACAATAAATACGCGATTGAATGCAAAATACTTAATTGCTTCACCAATATGCTCTGACAAAGCATCACAGCACGCATACAGTAGTAGGATAATGAGGTATATACAGAGGCTACTTACCTTTTCTTTTATAAGCTTCAGATTCTCTTCTTCAAGACGTGAAACCTTGCTCACCAACTCATTGTGATAAGCCTGTTCCACATCATTAGTATTTCAAAATATGAAGATATTCGTGCAAAGAAAGTAAAATACTACGATTAAAATCCTGCCTGCTTTTTTGCTCGCGAACGGGCAGCTGACTCCCTATTCTTAATTTTTCGTCTAAGCCTCCTCTCAATGGTCTTCTCAAGGTCTATCGAGTCTCTTCCCCGACCTGGCATTGAAGTATCCGACAATGTATCAATTGAGGCAGAAGACGACAACCTCATTTGGGTCGGGAAATTGTGAGAGACCAATGCACTATCCAAAGACATGGCAGTTTCAAGGGAAGCATCAGCCACACACATCTCAGCTTTTACCAAGAAATCTTCCAAAGTGGTCTCCCAAAGAGTCGGCCCTTGTTCTTGACCACTCATATTCTCCAAATTCCTCATCTTGTAGAATCGTTGTATGTCCCTCCACACCTCATTAACAGTCTTACCTTTTAATGTCCTCACAAGGGACAGGCTGGCTTGGTGCTGCATCGAGGCTGCAGGGGAAGCACTTCTCAGGTCCATTCCAGATGAATGTCTCACCTCAGCAGTCGACACATTTTTAAGCAATTCATCGAGATTCATGCTGCCTAATGGTTTACCTAGATCGCCTAACTGATTTTCCACTTCATCAAGTGTGAGGCCAAACCATGAGCTTTTTCGTGCCCATGGATGATGTACGTGAGATTGCTGCCCACTTCCACTCACATGAGAATTCATCGTCTGAATTCCCATTCACTCTTAGGCGGAAAACAAATGAGAGGGCCAGAGTAACCAAGAAAAGGAGCTAAAAAGGACCAAACAAAACAAAAAAATAAGTCACCTTTAGGAACCACAAGAAATGGTTGATTTAATACCGACTTTCACTTTTAAGCCCTCGACATCTATCCATACTAGAGGATACACGCATGTAAGCCAAGTAGCTTTCCTTCAAGAAATTTTTTAAAAAAAACTCAGATGCATTAATCAACCAATCAGTACAAGCCTACAAGATGCAATTGCTTTGCCGATATACAGGGCTCGAATTGTGTCAGTCAGTGTAAGCAGCATGGGGAAAACTAGCATTCCCAGGCAATCAAACTCGAAAAAGCATTCTAAAAATTTGAGAGAATCAGGGTTACAGTAGTCCACATGAACAAAATAATTCAAAACTCACCAAAACACAGAGAAAGCTAATGGAAGGCCGAAAGGCAAAATCTTGAATAACCCTGGAGCCCTAATGGGAGACAAAAAGTTGACAATAAAAGGGGGAAAATCCATTTCAACATTAAGAACAATCAACCGACGATCACAACACAGTAAAAACAGAGAAGAAACAACCTTGATTATAGAGGAAACAGCACAAATACCTGGCAGCAAAAGAGGATCTGATGATCAGATTTTTTTTGGCAAGTTGCCGACCAGACCATTGATTATTGATAATATATAATTATAATAACGATTGTTATTTCTTTTTTGTTTGTGCTAAGGATAAAAGTTAAATATTTCCAACTTTATGATTTAATTACACCCGACGATTTCATTAAAAAAGAAAAAAAAAAGGTATTATTTTTGTATACTATATATATATATATATAATATATGATTATGTCTATTGTGAGATGATTTCACGAATCCTTATATATGAGACGAGTCAACCCTAGCGATATTCACAATAAAAAGTAATACTCTTAGCATAAAAAGTAATAATTTTCCATGGATGAATTGACACAAATAATATATATGTCTCCCAAAATATGACCTGTGAGACCGTCTCACACAAGTTTTTACCAAAATATAATTATTTCATGAACAAACATATTCATAATATATATATTGGCAAAAATTTGTGTGAGATGGTCTCACGAGTCATATTTTGGGAGACATATATTTTATTAGGGACATCCATGAAAAAATATTACTTTTTATGTTAAGATTATTACTTTTAATTATGAATATCGGTAGGGTTAACTCAACTCACAAATAAAAATTTGTGAGACTATCTCACAAAAAACTTATTTTTATATTTTGCCCCTTCACACTATCAACAATGTTCATTTTAAAGTGTACTTCTTGTTCAACCAATTCATATTTTGATTGTTTTTTTTTTTAACAAATGCATATTTTTGTTTTTATTTCAAATTTAATGTGTGAGTATAACATTTAACAAGATAGTTAATTGAATGCATCGTTACAGATATTTGATATAAATTCATTACAACAAAATAAAATTAAAAAATCTAAAATCTTCGAACAAATTTTTTGAAATAAAAAATAAAATCGATATTTTTCATCAATGAATATTAATAATTTTATATTTCAATCGTATAAAACTAGAGTTCTATATTAACTTGAACAATACATTTTGATAAAATCTTGCAAATTATGAAAAATCGAATATGTGATATTAACTCGAATACTAATCGAGAAATTAAATATTGTTTGTCAAAAGTTAAAGATAATAGTACAATATAACTAAAAACATTTGAATCACCAAAATACTACATTTTTAATAAAATCTAACTAATAAGTCAAAAGTTTACTCATGATTTCCAACATCGCCTTTGATTTAGTTGATTGTTATGGATAGTGGAAATATAGATATGAGAGGATGAATTTTAATGTTTTGTTCATCAGATGATATGTCTCTTTATAGAGTACATTTACAGAATTTGAATAACTGATAATATGGTAAAATATAAATCATACTACAATAATCATATATAATACTTTGAACATAATATTCTCTTTTATGTGATTATCGACTCAACAACTTATTTTAAGAGATGCGGGGGCTCAAACCTTGTCTCATTAAAATATTCTTAGTAAAAACTAAAGGTGAAAACATGAACGAAAGAAAAAAAGTACAACAATATATATTTTCCCGATCTCAATCATTTGAGATCTTTCAACTGATACAAATCTTGTGCAACAATTTCTTGAATGTTGAAATTGAAAATGTCTTTGTAAATAAGATGATGGACGTCAATATCATCATTTTTTAAGCTCATGTGTATAGAAGAACTTTGGTGAACAATTCGTTCTATCACATTTGATAAGCCTCTTTTTAACTATGCAATGCAAGCAACATTATCTTTAAATATTATTATTGGGCTATATTTGGTTGTTGGCAACCCACATGATTCTTGAATTTGTTATGTCATTGATCTCAATCACACACACTTCAGACTTGCAGAAAGATATCATTCAATTGCATATCCAACTAAAAAAGACTTTGATTTTGTCGAATAAAATAATCTCATATAAATTGTACCACGTAAGTAACGAAATACGTGTTTACATCATTCCAATATCTTCGGGTTGGACATGAGTTGTATCTTGATAAAAGATTAACAGAAAACGCTATATATGGGCAAATACAATTTGCGAGATATAATAATGCTCCAATCGCACTTAGATATGATATTTCTAGACCAATGATTTTTTCTTCATTTTCAAGTGGTAAAAAATGATCTTTGTTAGCATCAAGTTATTCGGGGAAAAAAAAAAGTCATTCTAGTGTATGTGCTTTGTCTATATAAAAGCTCTTTAATATTTTTTTTCATGTATATGATGACTGATAAACAAATATTATCTCTTATAATGTTCAATTTGTAGTCTTAGACAAAATTTTGTATTTCCTAAATCTTTCGTCTCAAACTCATTTTTCAAGTAATCAATAATTTTGGTAAGCTCTTCTGGAGTGTCAATAAGATTTAGATCATCAACATATACCGTCATAACTGCAAAAACCTCATATGTCCTATTTAGAAAAAACACGAACATATAAGAATATTTATGTACCCTTCTTTCAACAAATATTTACTAGGACAATTGTACCACATACGACCAGATTGCTTTAATCTATATAAGAATTTATGCAATTTTACTGATAACGTAGCCTTGAGTGCTTCACTATTTTATTTCGATAGTTGGAATCGTTCACGAACTTTCATATATATATATATATATATATATATATATATATATATATATATATATATATATATATATATATATATATATATATATATATATATATCACTATTAAGTGAACCATAAAAATAAGCAGTCGCAACATCCATAAGTAGCATATCAAGACTTTCTGATATTGCTAAACTGATTTTCTCTATATGTATTTTACATTTCATCTGTCTAAATTCAACATGTAAATCATGATTTTGTACTCAATTTGAGTTAATTGATATCATGCACATATAAATCAATATGTTAATTTAATGAGTGAGTCTCATGTGAGACCGTCTCACGGATCTTAACCTGTGAGACGGGTCAACCCGACTTATATTCACAATAAAAAGCAATACTCTTAGCATAAAAAATAATACATTTTCATGGATATCCCAAATAAGAGATCCGTCTCACAAATACAACCCGTGAGACCGTCTCACACAAGTTTTTGACTAATTTAATATGTTTGTACGTAAAGTTTCTCAAATTAATGCTCCAACTTTGTTAATTATTTTGTGCCCAAACTTGTATAATAAATGTTGGAAATTAATAAAAAATTTATATTCAAAATATTAGATTTTTTAATCGAATTTAAAATAATTATAGTTGAATATTATATTTTGAAATTTTTCGTATCAAATTTTTAAAGTAAAAAAAAATATTTTACATCGATTAAAAAATGGAGAAATTGCTCATAAATCTCTAAACCCAAACTTAACTTGCCCCTAACTCCCTAGCCATCAAAAACTCTCTTTTAACTCTCTAAACCTATAAAATTGACAAAACTACCCTTATTCTCTATTTTCTGGTAATTGATCCTCCACGCTTTCAAAATGGTATCAGAGCTTATAAAAAGCCCCGAGCCTCTATCGTGTGATCTGACACGAAGCACGACTCTCCGTAGGGGATAACCTAGGCTCTTCTGCAGAGTTTGAGGTTAGCAAACTGATAGGTATCTTTGTGGGTGTCACCTCGTGATTGATCACATGATCCCTCATCTCCTGATGCGAAGGGTGGAGCTCTGAGTTGAGGCACTGTACACAAAATGGTCTCGTGATTGATCACATGATCCCTCATCTCCTGATGCGAAAGGTGGAGCTCTGAGTTGAGGCACTGTACACAAAATGGTATCAGAGCCAAGGTTGAATTATTTCAAACACAAATTTTAGTATTACTAGTAACTAATTGTATGAGAAGGAGAATTTCGAAAAAATTATGAATCCGAACTTCGGTTCGAGAAAATTAATTTACAAAGAATATTCCAATATTTTGGAATATAAACAAGGTCATCTAACTATTGTTAGAACTTAGATATCAGAAACAGCAAGGGAAGCTACTGCACCCTCACGTAAACTTATGATTCAAAATAATAAGTTTTTGGAGAGAGTTCCAGATTCCTCTAAGCTCTCTTTAGATCTTAGAGAAATTCAGAAGACAGTCCAAAATTATGGCAATATGCTATATTTTGTACCACAACGAGTTGAGAAAATCCTTGAAACCCAGGAAGAAATTCTTGGAATATTAAAGGATATTCAAACAAGAATTCAGAAACTGGAACAACAACCCAGTTCCAGTAGACGAACTTCAGGAGGTTGGTTACCACCATCCTTTGGTACTGAACCTTTGTTACATCAACAAGAGAAGGCCAGAGTGGTCTCAATCTAATCAAGTCTGTCTCAGAAAAGAAATTCATCTGATGACAACCTTAGAAAGGATTGGTCTAGAGGACCTACAAGAGCTTGCAGAATCTTTCGCAAATCTCAAAGTAGTAGATCTAAGGATGAACACAGCAGTAGGTGAAACACCACCTGCTATAACCTGGTCATCTTCACAAGAACCACCCAGGGAAAGTGTGGGATCTCAGAATGTGAACATGAGAGAATCTCAATCTGATTTCTATACTGGTGGAGGATCACACCCAGCAGGGACAAGGGCAAGGAGAAATCAAATTCCTTTGCACCAAACAACCTATGGGAAAACTGTTTTGGATCCTATACATCCTTACGAGGTTATGCTTAACCTTGATGTATTAGACTTCAAAAACAGAGAAGATCTCATAGATGATTGGACATCTGCTATGAGAATTGCAGCAGGGACTCTCGATCTCAATAAAGAAGGATTCATTAAACTTTTGGAAATGAGTCTAATGGGATCAGTGAAAATTGCTTGGGAAATGACTTCATTAGACATGAAGGAGTCAGTCCTAGCTGGTGAATCTCTTAGTGAGATCGCTGGAAAAATGGCTACCCTATTTAAAGCACATTTTATAGGGGTAGACTATTTCAACAGTCAAGATACAGAGAAGAAGAAGAAATACACTCAAGCTATGTATAGTCTTGAATTACATGACATATGTCTAGTGGATGAATACATTATGTTATTCACTAAATATAGATGAAGTTCAGGAGTCGAAGAAGATATAGCGATGCAGCTTTTCTTCGCAAAAATGCCAAGCCCTTGGAGAGAAATGCTTATAAGGGAATACGTACCTGCTAATCCAGATACGTTGGCAAGAAGAGCCTCTTTCCTTAAAGGAAAATTGGCAGAATGGTGCCATATGGCAGCATTACAAAAGAATTGCAAACGCTTAAGGGGTATCAACAAAAGAACTCCTTTGTGTTGTAAGGAAAATGATCTTCCAACAATCATTGGAAGTAAACTACAGAAGCATAAAAGGAAGAGTTTCAGGACTCATCCTTATGCCTGAAGTGGGAGGAGTTCCTGGAAACCAAGAACGGTATGATCTAGACAGAAAGCCAGATCTTATAAATCTGGACAAAGAAGCGGACCATCAAGAAGTAGGATATCATCCCAAGCATCGAGTTCATCTCGAAGCACAGGAAGAACACCTACAAAGAAAACTTTCAGAAGAGCTCATACTCGGGCTAATGAAAGTTTCAAGGACTGTAATTGCTGGACATGTGGAGCAAGAGGTCATATCTCGACTAACTGTCCAGAAAATGAAAAGAGAGGTATTAAACGCTTTGATCCTACCCCGGATATTGAAGAAGCAGTTTATTACCAAGATCTTATTCAAGTATACCGATTTGAGGACATGGCCTCAGATGAAAGTATATATGACGAAGAAGAAGTCTTAAGTCAGGAAGAATCTGATGGAACAGAATCGGAATCTGACTGAAGACGAGGTGTTTCGACACGAAACACACAAAGATCTGTCTGGATTTTTCAGCCAGACTACAATATCTCATAACATGGTTCAAAGAATCATGAGAGAAAATCCGAGTCTACAGAGATATCAAGGTTTCTCTGCGGGACAGGTAGAAAAATTCTTAGGAATTCTTGGCCTAAGAAATAGAAAGCATCATCTAATCTATAAAGTTTCTAGAAGGGAAATGTAGTAGCCCGAATTCCAAATTGGGTAATTAACGGATTAATGGTGATTAAGAAGGTTTAATGTGTAATTTTGACCGTGGTCATGATCGGACGGACCGAAGATGGTTCGGTAGCACCGAAGAGTTCGGACGATCCGAAGTGGGTTCGGTGGATCCGATCATGAGGTGTCAAGAGTTGATCGACACGTCAGTTTACATGCAAGTTCGGATGATCCGAAGTGTTGGTTCGGTGGATCCGATCATGAGGTGTCAAGAGCCGATGGACACGTAGGAGTTCGGACGTTCCGAAGTGGGTTCGGTGGATCCGAACATAGCCTATAAATAGTGCTCGGATTTCCTCATTTTGCATTGCAAATTCTTGAGTTGTGTCTCATATTTGAGAAGTTTGGAAGGTTTCTAGGGTTAGTTGTCGGTCGAGCGATAGCCAAGAGCTGCCAGGATTGGTAGCGTAGCGACGCCTGAGTTACGAGGCAATCGACATCAAAGGGCTGTCGACGGACGAAGGTAAACCCTAAACCTTTGGTAGTACTGGTTTTGCTAGTCGAGCATGGTAGTATTGTTCATTGGGTATGCTTTTGATGCGTAGGCTTGTTCTAGACCTGATTAGCGGTGTTGCGTAAGGCTAGGCTTGCTGTGATAGAGGTACGAAAGTACTATCCGAGATATCCTGGTCGAGTATACATCCTTATATGTGTTGCATGATTATGTGGTGCATTGATATATGTCATATGATGCATGCTATTATGTCACGTTTTATGATGCATGTTACATTTCATGTTGAGCCGTATCTCCTTCGAGATAGCCTTTACTGTTGAGCTGTATCTCTTTCGAGATAAGCTATATCTTGTGGGGCCGCTCAGCCCTGTCTTGTCTTGTGGACGCATGGACACCGAGAGTACACAGTGGCCGACGGGTCCGGAGGGCTTCGGTGATCCGGGACATTTTAGGTCCACGTCTGTTCTTGTAGTGGATGCAGTGACCCAGAGGAGTACCGCGCGGCACTATCCACTTGGCGCCTCTAGACTGAGCATTTTGAGATCCTTTGTTACTCCTGTTTCTTGACTACCCTGGTATCATATCATAGCATGTGCATTTCATATAGGCTTGTATACTCATGCTTTTGTACTGGGCGTTCTTATCGCTCACGTCCTCGGTTTTGTTTATCTTGGACACCCCATTTCCCACGGGGCAGGCCTCAGGTTGGATGGCTCAGGAAGAGCAGGAGGAGGACAGTGAGTAGCTGGTTGGTTTAGTTTTCAGTACTATTCTATTCGATATGGTTGTACCGAATATATTTTGAGATTGTTCTGATTTCGATTGGGTTGTATAACTATTTGTCGTTGGCCATATTTCTGCTGTTATCTCTGATTATTATTAATTAAGTTAATTGCATGCTTAGTTCTTGATTAGTAGGTGATTCTGGAACGGGTCACTACAGGAAATGACAATCCCGATGGAACTTACAGGAAATAGAATGGAGATGCAGTTAATTCCTTACGAAGAAATTAAGGAAGAATTACAAAAACTCAAGATAGAAGTAGCAAGGACTATGTCCTGGATTCATATTGAAGCAATCCAGATTATGATAAATGCTACTTTCAGAGAAGGGATAGATTCGTCTATTGATATTGCTATATGCGATAAAAGAATGGGGAGTCTACAAGATTCAGTTCTGGGAACAATCTCAGGAAATCTCTGTGCGGGAAAGATTGTAGGAGTAATCTATCCAAGGATAGCCTACAACCTGGCAGATCGAGATTTCAGTCGAGCCTTGACATTGCATCATAAGTTCAAGGAAAAAAGGCTGATGAAAGAAGGTAATAGACCATATTCTATTACCTATCAAATTTCATATGCTCTATCTAATACACATCATTCTTAATTGTTTATTAGAAATGATTTTATTGAAATCCCTGAGATATTTGGAAAAGTTGCTCAGGCAATTTATCCAGAAAGAGTCGAGTTTCCTTTAATACAGGAAACAGATATCCAGATCCAAGACAAACCAATTCTACAGAGGAATCAAAGTCTTAGACTGGATCAAGAAGACTATCTTTTCAAGGAGATAGAATTACAAGTTATAGATGGGATAAAAATCCTGTCATAGAAACCCAACAGGAGCTGAAAAGTTTTTCTACACTAGGAAAACTCAGATGCCCAGAAGGTTGGAAGGAAGTAGAAATAATATTTGATATTACAAAACAAAGGAATCAATTTCCTTGTAATTCAATATACTATTTGGAACAACCAATGATAAGAACTTGCCAAGGACTGGAATGTTATACATTCCAGTAGGAATGTTATATGAACAATATAAGGCATAATATTTTGCTGCTTATATTGATTCAGGGGCTGGAATCTGCACGGCAAAACGAGGAGTTTTTCCAAATAATTTGGAAGAAGAACTACCAAAGATTGCTGGAAGAGATTTTATCAGAAGAATCTTAATCTTATGTAAAGGGATTAAGGTGACTGAAATTATGATTGGCGGTGCTGGACAAACACCTTGGTATAAGGTAAAGACACCACCAATTTATTTTCATGATACAGGAGCTGACATATTGTTAGGAAATAATTTCCTACAAATGTTCAAGTCCTATACACAATAAAATAAGACTAGAAGATTAGTGTTCACAACACCATGTGATCACAGGATCATAGTCCAAAGACTTAGGGAGGCAATTTACAGAAAATTGTCAATCCAGTTTCGCAGCAAGCGTGGTGATTCAGGAAAACTACTGAACCCAAAAATGAAGGATACAAGACGGTTTGGAGAAACAATGCTCCAGTTAAGAGCTGATAAATAACTCCAACCAGGTGATATAGAATGCCTTAAGATAACTCTACATACAAATGAAGTAGAGTTTGAAGCTAAGGTATCATTGGAAGATGTCAAGAAGAGGATCAAAAAAAATTATAATGAAGATCCTTTGGTATGGTGGGACAGAAATCAACTCAGGGCTTGTCTTAAGATCAAGGAAGGCAAAGAGTATGAATTTGTCCGTTGCAAACCCATCCCAATGAACATTATTGATCAAAGGGATATGCATATTATAATCAAGGAACATTTGGACCTTGGTTTGATCAAAGCAGGTATGTCACCATATAGCAGTCCAGGTTTTCTGGTAAGAAATCATGGTGAGATTAAA